>NC_050489.2:7475009-7811509 GCF_012460135.2 Molothrus ater | reverse complement strand
GCCTGCAGGAGTTCTGTTCAGGGAGCCATCCAGCTGCCTCCTGTTCAGCCAGCTCCTGGGGACACAGGAGGGGACAGCTCAGCACACCTGGCACTCACAGCCTGCCAGGTGAGCAGTACAGACACCTCTGCTGCACACACAGCACAGCATGCAGAGGGCACACGGTCACCCTGGGGTGTCTGTGCTTTATGGAGCTGCAGAGGAAGCAGCAGCTCTGAAATCCACCCAGTGCAGGCCAGCAACAGTAACAGATCAAATTCATCAGGTCTAGTCATGGAAGAAAAATGCATTCCAGCAGAATTGTTGAAGGCAGGGGTTTTTCCTGATGGTCTGTAGAAAACAAGCAACCCGCAAATTCAGAAAATTCAGCAGAATGGTTTTGTAAAACCAAGGCTTTGAGCAAACTGAGTCACGTTCTTCATGAATCACAAATCCTGTTTGCCTTCAGAAGTATACCAGCTTTTTTCTTTTTTACTTAAAGCCATCAAGTATGGAATTTAATTTTCCTATTTTTTCTTCTCAGTGTTACTAGAGGAATGGGGTTTTAGCCAAAATGTTTAAAACACCAGCAATGGAAATTGAAGAAGTGGCATCCATGGGTCTGAATTAATTGCTGGATTCACAAGACAGATTAAGTCTTGTGTGGGTGTCTTGAATGTATTTGACAGAGAGGACTTCCTCAAGTTACTTAGTCCTTAGATGCTTTTTGAATTTTAAGTAGAAAAATCAACACATTATTTTTTAGAAAAACTCCAATTAAGTTACTGCTTTGCAACATGCCTCATGCCTTTCTGTCTTTTGAAGACCTGGTTCTGGTAGGCTGCTTGAAAAGAAAAAAAAAGGGAAATTCCCTGATCAACTTGAACAATGTTGTTTTGCAGACCTTTCTCAGCCTGGCTCAAATGAATTCAGCACTAATAACTCTGGGGGTTTAGTTTTTGCTCCATACGTATTGGGAGATTAACATGACATGCTTAGAATAAAAACACTTGTCTAGAAAATGACCTGTTCCTGCAGACAGCAGTGTGCTGGATGGAATTGCTAAAATATCTTGCATTAAAAAACTCTTAAATACTGGAGAAATGGTGAGAATTCCTTCTGAGATACAACCAGTAAAGAAAACACTAATTCTGACAACTGCATGCATGGTTTTACGCTTCATTTTCTGAGGGTAGTTCAGCCCCAGCTACACCACAAGACAAAGCAGACAGAGCGTTGGTTTGGGTTTTTCCTGTGTTTTGTTTTTGTTTTGTTTTTTTAAAGAATAAAAGGGAAAAAATTATCACTAGGGAGTGCATTTTCTGAGCAGGTTTGAGCTCTCAGTAATTGGGATACGCTTTCTGAGAACAAAGGAGATGTTTAAAGTTAACTCTGTAAAGCCAGGGCTAAGCCAACATGAGTGTGGGCTCTTTTCCTGTATAACTGTATTGGATAAACATGGCAAGGTAAGAAAAAATTTCTCATAAATCACTTCTCAATTAAACACTAAACTACCAAAAAGTTGTGTCTACTATGGCAGTTTCATCTTATTCTCTGTACAGCTCTGTCCTTGGATTAGGAGAAGAAAACTCTCATAAAAGCAAAAAGACCAGTGGTGTATTAAAAATAACGAGTTGTTTTCTTAATACAAAAAAGGAAGAATTTGAAGATGTCAAAAATGCTCTGACCCACCTACATTAATAGGGTCAGAAAGAGAGTCTTGCAAACTGAATAAGCAAAGTGAGTTTCAGAACTGTTTGGACCATTAAAAGAACAATGTTCCATTTAAAAAGAGTTTCTTGCAATCTTGTGCCCCACATAAATAGATTAAAAAGTGTAATCTGTGGAGTCTGTGCTTGCAAAAATGTCTTCTGTGAAAACCTGGAGAGAGGTTACTTGTGGAGAGACTGTTAGGGAGGTAAATAGACCATTAGCCCTTTCTGTATGACAAATTAATTGGCAGTGAGCTATGGTATCACAGTAGCAGAGATTTTTTTTCTAAAAACATCACAAGAGTAGGAAAAGCTGTCCTCAAAAAGAAGAAAAGAAAAGGAGGAGGAAGAAAAAAAAAGGGAGTATTCTGTATTTCCTGACAGGAAGAAAACTTTTAAAAACAAGTCACTAATGGGCAGGGAAAAACGAGTTAGCAATACTGTACAGGAAGAAGCTGTACAGGATATGCTGGTGAGTTTTTGTACTCAGATGACCCAAAAAAGAATCCTCATCCTCAGAAACCCAAGCCAAGTGCCCTTCAGTGACCTTCCCTGTGTGTTACAGGCATCAAAAGCAGCAGCTGCTGTGGCAGTGCAGGTAAAATCCCTGACAAAAGGTGGTGCTTGGATTCCTTACTGAGATTGAGCAAGTGCTTCCTAAAGAGCATTAATATTGGATGGAAAATGCTGCAAAGGCCTTGTTCTGCTGTGGTTTCACAGGACAATGTCAGCACCAACGTGAGCAGAGCCAGCAGCAAGAACTGCTCAGCACAGCCAAGGCTCTGAAAAGCATCTGGGAGATAGAGAACAGAGCCAGTGGGACTGAGAGATGAGGCAGTGACTGAAGGAGCTCTTTCCTCAGGAATTATAGACTGGGGAGAAACACAGGTGTGTCTTGAATGAAGCAGGAACATAAACAGCAGGATGTGTGCTGTAATTCCTCTTTGTTGAGAGGAAAAGCCCATCACCCATTCAGTCAAGGACTATGGAAATGATCAGCAATATGATGTGCCAAAGTTTGACTTAACCAGAAGTAAAACCAAGAGGAAGAGTTTTGACTTCACTCTTATCAATAAAGTTAAGTAGAAATATTGCAATTTTAACTTATGTCTTGCATACTTGGTATCACAATGAATGTTCTTTTTGACAGCTGGTTACAGCTTGGAGAAAAGATTCCAACTTTCAGGCAGTACCACTCTCTTTTAAGAATTCTAGAGAACATCTGCTCTTACTCATATAATAACCCAGAAGAAAGCAGGCACTGAACAGCAGATAAACTGTTCCTACAAGTCACTTAGGTGGAGGTATTGGGTAATTTTTGGCTTCTTTCCCCACCTCAAAGAGTGTAACAGTTCACATTATAGCAGACAGATCTCTATTCTCTGGCAGTAAAGAGATTTCCACAAAGATAAAGCTGAAAAGAGAATATGCAATAGAAAAGAAACAATTCTATAACCTGGGCCCATGTGAAAGAATGAAAAAGTGCATTTTTGCTATCTTCCCTTTAAAAATTACAGATGATTACAGATGCCTGGTGATTTCAGGTGCACACAAAGCAGTTCAGGAATGAAATGTACTTGAACATCAGTGAATGAGCTCAGGAACCCCAGCCCTGGTTACCTGCCCGGCTGCTGAGGCTGCAGGATGTCCAGCAGGAGCTGCTTCACCTCGCTGGGGGACATCTGGTACAAGTCCTTGGCTGGCATATCCCCAGCTCTGATCTTCAGCTCATACTTCATAGCATGGATAATCCATCTACACGAGGGGAAGAACAGATTTAGTCATTCAATACAAAGTTTCCAAATAGGAAAAATCAGTCTAATAAAACAGCTCCTAAGAATTCCACACAATCCTGCTATTTGGCTGGGACTTGCATAAAATATCAGACAAACACTCTCCTGCTCTTCCTGTTTGATTGGAACATGATACAAGCTGAAAGGAATAATGCAATTAAGAAATGTGTTGTGGACCGTGTTTTCCACAGAGAAGATTGATTGGACTACATTCCCTGTATTCCATGTTCATTGAGACCAACATTTACCTGCCTTTTGATGTTAAAATTCCTACTCAGAATTATGCTCTGCCTATGTATGCATTTTGCTGATGAGTTTTAAAAAGCCATAAAATTTACAATATTTTACATTTACCAAGACTTCAGGGCTTATTTCTAGTTTTAGCCTTTGAAATTCGTTTTTGCAGTCTATCACACTTTCTTTTTCTGCTCCTTTTTGAAAAAAATTTGATTCAATAAAAATATAGCAACAGTGAAGATTTTTAGCCTGAGGTATCAGAGGGGCAGAACTTGGCAAAGTGTTGAAGGAAAATGCTGAGTTTTATTGTGCACATTATGTAAAACCAGTGCTCCAGCCTCTGATGCAATATCAAAGATGAAATAAGGTACATCAGAAGCCAGATAAGCACAGAGCTCAGCCTCTTGCCCTCTCCACTGGTTCAGTTCCAGTAGGCATTACTAACAAAAGGAAACTGAACTAGTTCTTCTTCAAACAGTCCATAACAGCTGATCAAGGCTGGGGTACATCAGAGCCTTTCTGTGTTTATCTGAAAATGCAGTGAGAGATTCAGGCTCTCATCTCCACGGCCACATTCTGTGGCTAACCAGGTGCAGAATGTTTCTGCGTACATAAGTCAAGTCACACTCCTTCCTAGGGAGTTCTCAGTAACTACTCAGAATTTGGAGATGCCTGGCCAGCTGATCCAGTGTTCACTACATCTGAGGTTTCCAGAACCGTGCATTGGAGGTGCAAGGTACCAGGGAGTATTGGGGTCCATTACATTAGCAGAACATGCTACTTTCATTTCATTTAGCAGCTGATGAGTCCTTCTCTTGTTACTAAGATGAACAACACAGCTGGCTCAGGAGTTCTTTCCCCCCTCATGCCTCAGATGTGTCTGTGTGTGAGTCCCTCACAGGTATTTTCCCTTTGCAGTGGCCTGCAAACCACACCAAAGTCAAGGGTGGACCTTCTGCTGAGCTCTTCCCTGATAAGAGGTGAAATCAAGTCAGTTGGCTGGGAGTTTTTACAGTAATAGGGCTGTCAGAAACTTGATCTATTTCAACATGAAACCCTGAAAACAAATCAATAACAAGACACTAAATCAAATCATTATCAAACTGGAACGGCATTTCTGTGAGAAGGTTAATTTTGCTCACTGGAGTGGGTGATAACACTGAAATAAAGGAAATTGAATCTCTAGCATTAACCTTGGGAGAAAGAAAAAAAGTTGCAAAAAGGATTAGCTACAGAGAATAAGGAAGGGGAGGAAAGAGGAGTAACATGGATCTGTGGAGGGGACAGAAGAGCATTTAAGTGCAGAAGGATACTTCCAGTTAAAAGTAATACTGGCAATTTTTTGTTTTATGATGACTGGAATGTACTGCTAAAGAAGAAATATTAATCTTGTATGCTAGAAAAAAGGCTGCTGGTATCTACCTCCAGTGCTGAAATGCTGTATTTTTCTCTATGGGAAAAAATATGGAAGATGAAACACTTAAGTTCTGATTCTAAAGCACGCTCACTGATTCAGTAAATCTCAGTCAGTAGCACCTGGCCTCTTCAAAGAAGTGCTTATTCAAATGCATGTCTCTTCCTAAATGTGAAAAAAATAATTAACTTCTGTGGGTAGCAAAGGAAATGCAGATCCCATGGAATGTGACAGCACTCCAGCACAGCCTGTTTGTAGGTCACCTTGTCAAAGAACAGAAGAGAACAGGTGGGAGGTAAATGATGTTTTAACCTTGATTCAAGTTTGTGGCTCTCTGAAGTCTATGTTCCCCTGCAATGCCAGAGGTGCTTTACTGACCCAATCCGTATCTTCAGCATGCCACTGAAGAGCTCTGGGGAATTGGAGATGATCCAGCCAATGTGGATGACCAGCTCCTGCTGCAGCACAGCTTCTCGCTCATCTTGCAGGCGGCATTTATCATAGATCATGTCCTTAATCACTGCGGGTGACAAGGGGTTAGAGATAACTGCTTCCTCCTGGCCAAACGCTCCCAGCGTCACCTGTGGCACAGGGAAAACAATTCAGAGGCTAGGCACAGCAAGAAAGCACTGCAAAGCAATTCAGAAACTAACCTGCACCAACTCTGCTTTGCTTCTTAAAAATTTCACAATACAGGGGCAGTTTTACGTCAATGGCTGATGCTTGTTAATACTGTTAATTGGATGCTATTGAAGTAATAAACTTCACTAACAACCACAGTGAATATGGAATCTATTTTTCCAAATTAAAATAAAAATACAAGACCACTGCTTTATAATCAGGTTATAATCAGGACTGTACATTAGGTTTAGACAGTTATATAATTTCATACATTTCAGCTGTAGAACACAATTAAAATTCAAAATTAAATTTATAGTTTTGTTTTCTTATTTCTACTAGCATGCTAAAAGTTACAGCCTTAATTTAAGAAAATATATTGCTGGTACCAGATTGTTTAACCACAAAAAAGGAATTTATTAAAATTCTGTTTTGTTTTTAATCTATTGTCAGTAAGACAGCAACACTAGTTTTTCTGCTATAATAAAGATCAAGGAAGGGATGTTAGGTTCAAAAGTTGCCAATAGCCTCAAATTATGCTGCATGCAGGTGTGACCTTCTCTACAGCTGAGTAGCACCATAAGCACAAATCCAGACCTCAGTCTGGGGTAAGACAACAACATTGCATCTAAGCAGGTATACACATACACATGTTTGACACAGAAATACAGAAATGTTCAATTTGTATTATTTAGAAGCAACTATTCATGAATTTAATTAAAATTATTGTGCTGGGGAAGAAAAATAATGTTCTCCTTAGGAAAGGAAAAAACACAATTAAACTTTCTTTGAAACAGAAAACCCTGACAGAACTTTTGCTCAGCTGCCACCCACGTGTTGTGTCATGCTCAATCACACAGGGAATGATTACATTTTCATTAAAGAAGTCTTTCAAAAGATGCTTTAATACTTCACTGCATCTACTTTTGTCAAGTAAGAGGGCATATAGATAAAATCACAGAAAGGTTTGGGTGGGAAGGGACCTTAAAGATCATCTTGTTACAACATTCCTGCTCCAAACCCCCTCCAACCTGAACACTCCCAGGGATGGGGCAGTCACAGCTTCTCCAGGCAGCCTGTGCCAGGCCCTCCTCATTCTCACAGGGAAGAGTTTCTTCCCAAGATCTAATCTGAACCTGCCCTATTTCATTTTAAAGCAATTCCCTCTTGTCCTGTCTCTACATGTGCTTGTCAAAAGTCCCTCTCCAGCTCCACTGGAGCCCCTTTAGGCACTGGAAGGGTTTCCAAGGTCTCCCCAGAGACCTTCAACCCAAGGAGTTCCAGAAATCATGCCCCTTCCTGTCTTCCATAAATGCTGAACTGTCTTTTCAGTCTTATTCTTTCATGAATTAAGATTATTATTCAATTCCAAATACAATTATTAAACATATATTTATTTTCTCTAGATTTCTCTTCTTTGGTAAGGTTTTTTTAAGCCATTGCATACTTTTAAAAGAAGCATCAGAGGCCTTGAAAATGAACAAGCCATTTGTTTAGTTTCTGTTATCATTCCTTAATGCAGTTCTGAGGAGCAAAGACTTACCTGCTTGCCCTGAACTAAAACATTAGTAATAGATGGTGCAAGGCTGTCCACTAGTTTACCTAAAAGACTTGCTGCGAAGCGCACAACAGACCTGAGGGCAGAAAACAGAGCAATCCCACTACATATCACATGCTAGTTTAATGAATTCAGATAGAAAGCTGCAGTCTGCCACAGCAGAATCTCAAAATTAACTCAGTGAATACATACATTATGTACAAAGTGGAATTTGGATCAGGTTTTATGCAATCTTCTGTAGGTTCTCATTTTTTAGTTCAGATATAGGTTAATGGATCAGAAATATATTTAGTTAGAACTCATTAAACTACCAGTTCCATAAAAAGCTTCTTGTTCTCTTCTCAACACCATCTTAACCAAAGGCAGGTAAGAGATGCCAGCTCCTCTCTTATGACATTTTCATCATTTTGCAAGATAACTTTGGTAATTTTTACATTTACTTAAGGAAGAGTCAGAAAGATTTTGCAAGAGAAAGTATAACACATAACACCAAAGCCTTGCTGTGTGTTCCATGCTGAGGTAATATTTTGCATGTGCAGCATGAAAAGAAGAGACTTGTGTCACCTGCCAGGTTAAAAACAAGCTGTAGCTTCTAAGAACCACATTTTTCCATGTATGCAGGAGGTGGTTAAAGATATGAATACATTTAATAATAATTTCCTGACAAAATACCAACCTAACAGAACGGTAATTGAGCTTTTCTAGCATAGGTTTTGAGGCTACTAAGAATCATTTATTCACAGAGATGAGGAATAAGCTGTAATATTCTATGGTGTTAGTAAAAAACTCAAACAGTTGATGTTGATTCCTGTGAAAACTGCTACACACTCCTTAAGATCAAGAGCAAAGCATTTCAAAAATGCATTAGCTGATACCATCAAAATGCAAATAAGCAAAAAAAATATCTCACAGAGCTGCACTTCAGATTTCTGGGCACTTTACCTGTTTCCCATGTACCAGTAAAGTAGTAATATGTGGGGTTATAGAAGAAGAAAATTTCTGTGCAAATGCAGCACTGTAGCGCAACACCAACCTATATGTGTGTCACATGGCAATCAGGGAAGAGAAATGAAAAACAGTTTACATATTTTGTTCCTAAAAATACTTCTGATTTTTATTAATTACAAAAAATACCACCAAGGTATTTTGGGTCTACCTCATTATTGGCAAAGGCCCACTTAACTGCATGTAGAAACAAAAAAAGAAAAACATATTTATATTTACTGACCTGTAAGGAATAGTTACAGAGTGAGAGAACAGAGTTCAGGACAGGCTTGACTTTGATAAAAAGAAATTAAACTTCTACTGAGCTTCAGGGCAAAGAAATTAATAAACAACATGTAAATATCAACCTACTTGCTGAAACTTTTTAAAGTTATTGTGTCAAAGTCAGGCTTAAAGCAAATTACTTCAGGGCAATAATTCTGAGTTAGTGCATCAGATTAAATGATTTATATCTTATCACCAGCCTTCCTACATGGAGCTATTGACAATATTTTATCATGCCCTGTAAGAAATAAGAATATGAACATTCTTCTCACATTATTTCAATGTAATGGGGCCTGTGTATTGGCAGCAGCACCCAGTGCAAAACCAGCCTATTGCTTTTGTATTTTAAAAGATAACAGTAAGAAACTGTTTCTTAATTTTTTTAAGCCTATTAAACCAGACCTTCAGCTGCCATGCACCAAATACAACTGTCAGGAATGCTGCCATTTTCCCCCTTTAAGTGTGTGAGAATCCAGCCTTACTTTCTATAAAAACATTAGGAAAACAAAACTGGTGTAAGGCAGAAGGAACATGATATTTGTATACAAACCAGAGCTTTCTGCTGCCAGCTCGTCTGTAGATTCTTTCAATGTGTTCAGCAACAGTACCTTAAGGGATTGAACAAAGAAAAGAAAAACAAAACACAAGCAAAAAAAGATGCACAGGCTATCATTCAATAGTAATAAGGCAAGTTTGATGAGACCAGTTAATTCTGAAGCTGCTTTAGTAAAGCACTTATCTATTATGCTGTACATCTAAAATTCAGATGCAATCAAGTCCCCTGTCTCCTAGTTTATGTTGTTATGAAAGAGCCAAACCAGATTTCAGCTGAATTTGCTGTGCCTGCTGTAGAGACACCTATAATATCACCTGTTCTTGCAATATATTGGAGAAAATTAATCTACACAGAGATTTGGCCTATAAAGGTACACCCCATCACAAGTACATCCTCAGACTGGAGAACCTCAAGTTCTTCAGCCTCTGTGTTTAGATTTATGTGTTATTGATTGGGTGATTACTCATGTCAGTCTCACAGTCTCCATGCACAGAACTCTCAGGCAGTGGCTCAGCCCCTTCAATCCAAGGTGCCTGTTAACAAGGTTATCATCCCCACCATTTCATATGGGATGGCACTGACAGGTCTGCACAAGTCAGCTCTGAACACTCAGAGGCACAACTGCACTTTTTTTGGATTTAATTGATTTCAACAGCGTTTTTAAGTCCATCATCATGATCCAATGGCTGGGTTGTATTGGTAACACTGCTTGCTCACAGAGGTTAGGGAATCTGCCCTGAGCTGTTTCTAGAGCAAAGAACACAACCTACAAAGGACTAAAGGAAGCTCCTGAGCTCCCAAAGCTTCCCAACACTACAGGTGACTGCTGGAAAAGGCCACTGCAGAGCCCACATGGCCTAAGGTGCAGACTGTAGCCACAGCTTGCAGCAATGCACTGGGTTATCAGCCAAGGGGTTTTATCCCACTTGAGGTGGCTTTCCAATCCTGTGGGCAGTTTTGGGCACCACAACAGAGGAAAGATAAAAAGATATTAGAAAGTGTCCAAAGGAGGCACAGGAAGATGGTGAAGGATTTAGCAGGAAGCCATGTGAGGAGTGGCTGAGGTGACTTGGCTTGTGGAGCCCAGAGCAGAGGAGACTGAGGAGAGCCCTCACTGGGATCTGTAACATCCTCACCAGGGGCAGCAGAGGGGCAGGAGCAGATCTCCTCACTCTGTGACCAATGACAGGACTCAAGGAAATGGCCGGAGTTGAGGCAGGGGAGGTTTAGGTTGAACATCAAGCAAAGGTTCCTCACCAGAGGCTGGTTGGGCACTGACCAGGCTCCCAGGGCACAGCACAGCCTGACAGAGCTCAGGCAGCTCTCAGGCACATGGGGGGATGGCTGTGGTGGGCTGTGAAGGATGATGATCCTTGTGGGTCCCTTCCAACTCAGAATATCCTAGAGGTTCTATGATCTTGTTAACATAGCAATGCAGATATAATGTATGTTTATGTCCATATGACAGCTCTTCTCCACATGAAGCAGCCATCTCCTACCAAAATTAAGAAGCAGGGCTCTGTAACATGAGATGGGAAGTCCCATTGCTTGATGAGTAACTAAGAGTTACTCATACTATTTGATTTGAATAGCCCTCTTTTTTCTGAGTAATCATATATAAAAAGGCAACTAAAAAGCAATCTTTGGGAAAAAAGACAAAACACCAAACTTTGCAGCACAAAATCCCAAAGCCTCAGTAGCCTTCTCAGAATTACATTACAGGAATTTAGACCCTGTGCTCTAAAACAAAGCCCTAATACAAAACCAGAGCTTCAGAGATACATTGAACTGAAGTGAGATTACATCAAAGCAGAATAAAAATTCAGTATAAAACCTCATATAGTACAGACTATTTAGACTTTTGTTTCTGTTTTCTTTGTAAGGGCAAATCCTGTAATTTTTTTTCTAATCTATGCGTACAAAATTACAACCAGATACAGCACTGGCCTACCAACAGTCTAAAAGCATTCATATATCCAGCAGCTCATTCCCCACCACACCATCAATTTGCATCTCCTATTTAAAGCAGAAATTGCTCTAAATGGCAGAGAAAAGAGCTCCACAAGTGCTGGCAAGCACAGCTATTATTCATGTTCATTGCAACTGAACACAGAGCTGCTTCCTCAGAGCAGTGACATGGCAGGAGCTCTTACCTTCCTTGGTGATGAAATTCGGCCCTTCCCTTTTGAGCAATATACTCGAGAGCAACACTTGACTTGCCAGGCAACTGCAGTCCTTAAATAAAAACCAGCAACAACAGAACCATAAACAGCCTTCAGATTGTCACTGAAGCAAAGCCAGAAGAGCTATTAAAAATTTCAGGTGAAACCAAAGGGCCTTTTCTTCTTTTCAATTGAAGGAAAAGTATAATTATTTTATTTTCAAGGGGATTTGACAACTATTCCATACCTGTGTGTGCTGTCTCCTTGTCACTGCTGCTTGCAGAGCCTTCTCTGTGGGTCATATTAAGCTGTAATAATTTGACCTTGGAAAAGTTTCCTGACTTTTCATTCTCAGGTCCTTTAATTTACAGCAGAAATGCTTGTAATGAAATAGGGAACCAAGCAGAACACTTGGTGTGTTTGTATCAACCCTAGATCTAGAACAGTTACTGGAAGTTTTCCTCTAGGTACAGGAAACAAGTGGCAGATTGGAACCATCCCTTGATGCCATTAAGAAGTTCCCAGTCCATTCAAGTGAATACCCACTGCTCAAGTCTCTTTTGATAAGCAATTTGTCAATAAAATATCTGTTCTTAGGACACATGCAAATGGATCCAGAGGGTCACCTGGCACCAGGGATGACTGGGGCACCTGGCAGAACTGAGAGCCAACAGTTACACTTGAAGGGCCAGGGAGCTCTGTGATGAGATAAAGAGGAGGATTCCCTGAGTATGGAGAGGAATATCAGATATTTCATATTATTAGCTGTGCCCCAACACTGATCATGCTGATCTAAGGCTAAAGGTAAAAAGAGTATCAGCACAGAATTTCTTATTTCACAAGAATGAAGTTACATTGTACTTTTATCAAGTTTTCTTACATCAAGTTTCTGCAGGATCTCATATGTTGACTTGTTTTTCCAGTCATTAATATTTACATCTGGTTGCTGTTCAAGTTCAGAAGCATTGGGAGTACTAGATTGTCTCTTGACTTTTGAATGTTTTGGAAGATCCAGCTCCTCCAAACTCTTAAATACAGGAGCCCTGAAAAATAAGTATTTAATTTCTTCATGGTTCAGAAAATATTTTAATAATCACATAAATCATCACCACTATTTTCGTATAGCCTTACTCTTCTGTTTCAGTGATGCTTAGGAAATCAAGTTGTTCAACAACTGCTCCAGAGATTAATGTCTGCAATGAAAAATTGAAAACAAATTTTAAAATATATACATAACTATATAGCTGTCTTTTAATCTCAGTATGTTGCTGATGGTTTCCACAGAGAAAGTAGTTTTGTTATCTACAATTCCAAATATTTTACACTTTCAGAGTATTTTTGCTCTTTCATGAGGAAAAAGCTTAAGGCAGCAGAAGTCTCTTGGGGCTGCTGTCTCCTTTTTGCTCATGTTCCATTTTCTTTTGTCCTGTCCAGCTTCATCCAGCACTGCCCACCCCAAAGCCAGGGCTGATGGAAACACTGAGACTGAGCATTTGCCTTCCTCAGAGTCCTGCACAGTCCCCACGTTCTGGAGCCCACAGCTCATGATTCCAGGGATGGCTGAAGGCCAGGAAGTTTTCCTGTCAGCCTCACTGATGTTTCAGGCAAGCCCTACAAAGAACATTCCCACTCTGTGCTCATTCCCTAATCCAAGCATGCCTGGCCTAAGTTTGCACATCAAATGCAGTTTACAAATACTTCCATCTCAAAAGATTACAGAGTTGAAAGTCAGTGCTGCATTTATCTGATGCAGTCATTACAATTCATTCACTCTGAATTTATAGGAATTCCCCATTTATCTACTGCCAGAGGAAATGTATTGTACTACAGCATTTTTAAGACTGCTTTTGATTGGTCTCATTAGCTAAATAAAACTGAGTGTGTTTTGTGAACTTTTATATTCCATTTTCATTGTACATGAGTTGCAGTAAAACATTGATCTGTTACACTGTGAGATGACAGAATATAAAAACCCTGCTTTGCTTTTATTACTGGTGCCATTCATTCTTTGCCTTGCACATCTGCTTGAACACATGATGACAATGAAAGTAAAAACCAGAAAAGAGCTACAAAACTTCTGAGCATACAAAATCTTAAATTAAATCAGATTTGGTATACTTTACAGCAAAAAAAGAGCCTTCACCCAATTAGAGATACACATTCTCTCTCAGGCATGTTTAACATGTGCACCTAAATGAAGCAGCTGAGTGCAACTGACAAAGATCAATATATATTTTGTTGGAATAAATGAATTATTCAAGAAAACACCAGGAATTAGACATGCCCCCTGTTCTTTTCCCAAATCCTCCCCTATAATGAAACAAGACTGTTAACAAAATGCCAACTGTGCAGTAAGACAGAGACTCCAGCTCAGCTGCTGCAGAGGCACAGGGTGCCCAGCAGGAAAGGCACCCAACCACCTCCTCCATTGGCCTTCAAGTCAGACAAACATTTGTTTGTATCTTCCCATGTGCTCTGTTTAATGGCTAACAAATAAAGCAAAGACCAGGGACTGTCCACCATCTTAAACCCTTTAAAACAACTCCTTACTTTTTATATTGGAAAAAGAATCTTTCAGAAGGTCAGTGAGTATGGAAGGCAAAGTTTACTCCCCAATGGCTGTCCAGGGTAGTGCTTAGAGTAAGGACACAGGTAGATGGAGAAACTTCTTTTCTGATAAATCTTTCTTGCAAGGCAAGAAAGTCATTGCAGTCAAATTTAAAAAACAAATAACCAAACCAAACCACAACAACAACAACCCTGTAGCCAAATGAAATGTTTTCCATGGGCAGTAATGGCATTTGCTCTAGGAAGAGTCAGTGGTACCAGGGGAGACTCCATGACCTGCACGTGAGCAGGAGCAATACATAAATACTTAAAGATTGCAGGGATATCTTAAACCATCACAGCTAGAAGCATTTCCTTTCCCAATGACCCAGCTCTTCTACAAATTAATGATCTTCTAGGGAACAAGAAGTCATTACTCTGTCTTTAGTCTTCTCTCTTACAAAAAAAGTATAGTTCAATAGGTGCAAACTAAGATTAACTACCACATAGGAGTAGGTAAAGTCAGCACCTGTCTTGGTAATTTTCACATTTTACTGAAGGAATGTTCCTGCTTTAAGATTCATTCAAACAGTAAAGATGTTAAAACTAGATCTTAGTTCTTGTAAGAATTTTAATATATGTGAAGCACTTTTTCTCCCCCCTCTGTGATTACCTAATCAAAAGAAATCCCTCAGTGCTTGACACTGTGGCTTTATCCTTTGGTAGTAATTTCACAAGATTGCCTAACAAAAAACACCCCCTTCCCTTCTGAAAATCCTCTGTGAAGATTATGACTTTCAAAAGACACATCAAAAGGAATTAAAATAAACCCATGTTTCTCTTGAGACAAAACAAACAGTACTAAATGCCTTGACTTCTTATTTTTATGAAACTAAATAAAATCAGAAGTCACATAAAGCCTCAAAGTAGTAAGAATACATGTAGCAGTACCAGGAGGAAAGAACACAAAAGTCAGGAGAGACACCTTACCTGTACTCTGTCAACGTGAACCTTCACTCCTCCAACAAGTCCCTTTCTAAAGGCTGCCAGCATATCTAATATGGGACTGAATCTGCTCCCTCTGCAATTTGAAACAGAACTCCATGAATCTTGCCCTCAGGTAAGCCCCACACTGCAAATGCTGCTTTTCTCCCTCCCTACCTGATGTTGTCCTCCCGGATGAGCACCACGAACAGGGGCCGGCCGTGCATTTTCCAGTACTGCTTAATGAACTGCAGGGCATTCTGGGCAAGGAGGAGCCTCAGTCACAAGACATCCCAAAGAACACAGCCAGCACAGCCTACCACAACACACAGTGCAAGACAGCAGGGCACCTACAGCCCTGAAAACCCAGCAGCTTAAAAACACCTCGGCTGCTAAAGCACCTACAGATTTCTGCAACAGAAAGCTGCTGTCAGGCCCTGCTATTCCCTAAGTGTTCTGAAAATACTCCTAAGAAATGAATGGATCATGGAGCAAAGGATGAGACAGGGCAGTGCTCTGAACTACAGGCAACAACCTAGAAAATGTGTGTGGGGATCCAGGGCTTGAATCCCAGCCACTGGAAGGGGAGCAGGTTTTAATATTGGTGCAAAATCAAGTAGTGTCTGCTCCATGTAAGGCTTTCATATCTCCTGTAAACACCAGTCTTGTTCCTTTTTAAGGCAAGAACATTTGTTCTCCCAAAGAAACTGATGATAATTTGCTTGCTGCCCTACAGCATTCCCAGTCACTTGGGGGGCAGGTTTTTTTGTCACAGAGAGATACTCACTAGAACTCATACTGGGCTGACATGATATTTGTCTCAATACACTTTCTAGCTGCAGGTTTATTTTTGTATTATAATAATACACACTGTACTGTGTTCCCCTTTCAGTCTTCTGTTTCATCAGACTGCACAGTTTATTCTTCTACAAACTATTTTTGTCAGTTACTCAAATGAAAAGTTACAAATACCTTAATGTCATCAATCAACATCATAACATCCTGAGACATGTAGAAATCACTGAGATCAAAAATGATCGAGTAGCAAACTACAGTCTTCCCCAGGATTCGGTAAATCTGTTGAGAAAGAAAACTTCCATTAATCTCTTCTTTAAAACATCCATCAGAGCCAAATACCAGGACTTGAACGTCATAAAATACGCACAAAATAATATTACATTTCAATTCTAGTTAAAATCACATAGACTAAATGTTTATCTGAAATATTTATCAATAAGGAGAATATAAACTTTTCTTTTAATAACCTTTGATGTTCCAAGGCATCCTATGGGTCTGTCCGGTCTTCCAGATAATCCCAATTTCTCATTGACTCCCAAATGGAAGTAAGCCTGTGAAAAAGAGTCATGAAAACTGATAAAAACCTAGATAGCAGCCTTTTCCATCTCCTGCCACATCTCACAAAGAAAGCTGTGTGCAGTCTGCTTTGATTAGAAAATGATTCAGAAAATGTGGCTGCTATTGCTGTTCAGGGCTGTGTTTTCTAAAAAACACTTGTTGTTTCCTGTATTAGGTCTTCTTTTTAACTTCTTGCTCTGATTACTTTTCTATTCTATGTATGTAAAATATTTATTGATTTTTCAAATTGCTTATTGAAATAATTTTTAAAGGATCATTTGCATTTATTGGCGAGGCAAATTTGCCTTCTGTAATGCTTTTCCAGAGTGGATACAAAAGTAAAAGAGTAATATAGGAACCCTTTAAATATCTTTGTACAAATTTGTAAAATTAATGCATCAACAACACAAGCAAGAGGGAATTATCTCATTATTCACAGCTTGATTCTTATTAGTTATGTATGGCTGTCATTCAACTGATACAATTTTGCAAAAATAATTTTCACTTATTACACTGTATCAGTATAAAACCATAAGAAAACAACTAATCTGAGAGCAATACAGTATAAATGCATCAGTTAAACCTGACTGAAAGATGTAATTTTTCCTTACTTGGCCTGTTTTAGGTAAGGAACTCACCATTACTGCAGAATATTCAGAATTCTGAACATTTTCTGAAGTTCAATCTTTTTTTGTGTTATAGGAAGATAATTCAGAAGCAAAGAAAGCAAACACTTGAAGAAACATTACACTCAATAGCTTTCTATTGCTGTCAGCTTGGGGCCTTCCTGATCCTGCCCATGTTTCTGCACTAATACCAAGAGCTATTTAAAAAAGAAAATAAACAAAATTACCCACAAGCCCTGTTGATCCAGAGTAAGGACTGGATTCAAGTGGGCAAGGATGGAGATGTCAGAGCACTGATAGCCTTCAATAACCTACCTGTGCATAACGAACAATGCTGAACCTCTGCTGTGGCAAATGAGGGAGATTGGAAGAAGGGCAGTAGACAGGGCCAGTTAATACCTAAAGGACCTTTATTTTGCTGGAATGCAGAACATGAAACGTTTTCTTAACAAAAGCAGAACTGCATTAGCATTGCAATGTTGTCTGTTTCCCTGAGGCCCCTGTGGGCACACAGGCTACTGCAGCAGGTTCCTCCTCTAGTGAGAGTTCTCCAGCCTGATCTGTTACAATCAAAGCTCAGATGCAGCACCAGGCACAATTCATTCAAGTCCAGCTGCTTCAAGCACCTTTGGGTTTTTTTATTAAAAAGCCCTTCCATTCTGGATTATTAAGCTGCTAATAGCAAGAAATGGCTGTGAAAGCAGACTGGGCTGTGGGGTTGATTTATGAGCATGACCCAAAATGCAGCTGTCTTGCACACCATCTGTTTCTGTGCTCCCTCTCCTCCACTCAGTCCATGCCCAGGGGTGTTCTGCTCCTCTCCTGTGCTGTAATTCCACTCCACATGTACTTTTTTCCTATGTATTACATTTATCTTGTCCCATTTTATTGTTTATCTCTTCCTTCTCTTTTCTTTCTTCTCTTTTCCCCACTGTCCCCACTTTGGATATCTTTACATGACTTCAAGTTCTACTTTCAGTCCCCATCCATTTGTTTTACAGCACTTTTTGGGACACATGCTTGTTAATAAGTCTAGAGATTTAAACTGTTATCATGTGCTACTAGAGCAGTTCAAAAGTTTCTTATAAAATTAAATACTCCTTAGAACTGACAGCATCAGAGTAGGAAATATTGAGATCTGTATTTTCACAGATCAACCTTCTATTCCCCAAAATACATTGATTGTTCCACTGTTGGCTTCCTTTCCCCTCAAAGGATGACAAATACTGCCAGGAGCTTTTGTTTCTTTGCTTTTTGGTTCATTTTGGTTATTGGCAGAAGCCCCAAGATCAAACCCCAGTTTTCATAACACCCCAAACACTCTCTTTACTTCACAGCTCTGGCAGAGCCTGTATTAGAAGAAGCCCATTAGGAAGAGGTTTTGTATCAGGTGAATTAATATTTTCATGGCACTCCTTTACAAAGTAAGTTTTGATGAGGCAGCTGTACCTACTCATCATAAGGATAAAGGAAGTGTCAGAATTGCCAGATGTCTCAACAGCTTTAGAAAAATAAATCCTAACGCAGACTTTTCTATAGATAGGAATTTAAGTGATAATAATAAAACTTAATGAAGGTCTCATCTTTTTGGCAGGGAAACCAAAAAAGTGATGGATGACAGAGAGACAATGTATACCTCTATAGTAAAGTATGGAGTATTCATTTGTTAAACCAAAGTTTCAGTACAGAATTTCAGGACAGATACAGACAAAGAGAACATATTTTGGAATATATTATCATGAAAGCTAGTGAGTAAAAATGGGTTCAGAAATGAACAAGGATGAATGGAAACATGGCTTTTTCTCTTCCTCCTGTTTTAGTCCTTCTCAGGTGTTAGTGGCAGCTGTTATTTGGGGTAAGCATTTTTCTGAATAAGCCAAGTTTAGCACATCCTTCATCCTCAGAAACTTAAGAAACCCAAAATATGTTGCTATAGTCTCTAATTTTGGGTTGACTTTTTTCCTTGTGTCCTACAGACTCCTGATACATCGTGGCATTGGCCATGTGACCTGATTTCTGAGGGAGAGCCCTACACAGTGACCTGTTCTACAATGGGACTGGCGAACAGAATTTGTCACTGCACTGCCCCAGACATTCATCACTCTTGTGTGACACCATTTGCACAACACAGCATCAGCAGGAGCTTTGTGTCTGACCTACAGCCAGGACCAGCAGGGCCAGCCCAGGCCTGGCAGGATGGAAGGATGTGATTGTCCCTCAGGAGAGTCCTTGCCCCAGTAGAAAACAGAGCCTTCAGGGAGGATGAAGGGGATGCTGAAGATGATCCTTCATCCCATTAATTTCTAACTGTGCTATGTTAAATGTGCTCAGCTAAAGGGGTGGACCAAAAAGGATTTCAAACCCAAAACTTCCTGGATATAGTCAATCCAAGGGAAACCAGTGACAGAGATGTGGATATTGCCTGTTCCAGGGCTGCACTATGAAATCCTATCATGGTTTATGCCTACTGCCTTAATCCATTTCTTTGACTATTGCTTACTTGCTTGTTTCTCCATCAAGATTGATTCAGTTTACCAAGCTACTAATGTTATTAAAATTTTATTATTCATTCATTAGATTTTGAAAGTGGCTCAGGCAATAAGTGTAATCAGATAATACAGAACATGTGGGCTCCTACATTGCCCTGAAAGCTGCAGGCATCTGTAACTTCCAGTGCCAGCACACCCTGCAACTGCTTTAGGAGGACAGAAATATGTAAACATCAGCTTAGGGAGATACAAGGCTAATAGCTTGATGTATATCCTTGTTTTTGTAAAAGAAATACACAGATGGATAAATAATTTTAAATGCAGAGTTCCTTACTTTGACAAGTTCTTTCTGAGCCCATATCTGAATGGGTTCCACCTGCTGGGGAGTCTGAGTCTGGATTCCATATGTGTTCAGAAATACTTGCAGGCTACAAATGAAATACAGATACATTTAATGACAAATCACAGAATAGTTTCAATAATTCTCTTGCCAGCAGATGTATACAAGTAGCAGCATTTTATTCCACACCATTTCAGATGTATTGTTCAACCCTTCCTTAAAACACAGGTACTCAACAAAAGTAAATACATACCGCTGGCTTTCTGCTATCAGGGCCACATGGACCACCAAATCATTTTCTAAGGGACCCTGCAAAATAATGACAAAATCATTACTGGCATTGCTAACTAAAGATTTTATTCAATATAGTATGTATGACCAAGGACAATGGCTATTCAAACAATCCACAACTATGACAGACAGCACTGTCTGCATTGCTTTTTCTTATGGTGCGAGCAAATTGAAAGATTTATAAATCTTAAGACTCCAGGAAGCCTGTCCTACCAATAATACTCTGCAAGACACATTTTGGAGAATTGGTAATAAACAGATTTCTGGTAATAATTACACTGCTTGGATTAGTTTGGGGGTTTCTTTAATTAAGAAGAACTACATAAGGAAAACATTCTATTCCATACAAAAATTTGGAATTTATCCAATCAATATATCTCCTAGATGCCTGATATGACCTAATGTTTTGATAAATATTTCTGTAATGAGTGAAATTATTCAGCTTTTTGGCTAAACAACAAAATTCACTGAGAAATAATGACCTGATAATTTCAAACCTTTACTCTGAAAAATTGTCATCACACAGCTGCTCTTCAGTGACATGAAAGACATATTACATTTACTGGAGACAGCTGAATTTCCTTGCACTGCTTATTACACTGACACTTCATGTTTGAAATAAATACCAGTATTTTTCATCAGGAAACCATGCAAATAGGAGTGAATTCAACATGTTGGGTGAAATCACTGACTTGACTCTGGGTCTCAATCTGGCAATTCACCTTTGCTGTCTCTGGCAGAATGAGCTATGAACAACCCCCTGGTCCTTGTTCACTCCTCTGGCATTCACTGACTGTAGAACAGCACAACTAAGAGCAGCTTCCATTTTCATTGCTAAAATGCTTTTGTCTGCTTTTGTCTAGAAACTACCAGAACATGAATGACAGATGTTAAACACATCTTCTATCAATTGTATAAAAGACAGCATTTTTTGTGATGATAGAGGGATAGACATTGATTTAGAATGAGAAGTTCAGAGGGAACACTTGCTCGCTCAGGCAGCTGTGAGCTTTCATATCAATAAAGATCTTAGGGATTTGCAGAAGAAATTCTTGGTAACTTTTTCCCAGAAGTCTGTCAGCACTACATTTACACTAAAAATTCTGGACTTTTTGCCACATGAAATAAGTTTCTGATGGAAGTATGTGCACAAAGAGACTAGATGAAGCAGTCAGAAGTTCAAGCAACATTAGACTTTCCTGCTCAGAATAAGATCATTGTGCTATCACTTGTATTTATACAAACAGTAGGAAACTCAACCCAAAGCTCAGCCATAATCATTGTGTATAAAACAAAAAGCAGAAGCCACCCAACCTGAAAATGAGAGAGGCCCTTCCAAGAGTAATGATTTGCAGACAGCCTGTGATCTAACCTGGGCAGTGTCTTTGAGCTCAGACTCAGTTCCCCTCTCACTGAAGACCTGAGCAGGACTGTGTAAGCACAGCCTGTAAATTGTACATAACCCATGAGTTCTGCCTCTCACACACAGCCAAGGACAGGATTCATTTACAGCAGCCAATAAATGGTGGTGCTAACACAGGCCAGAACTACATAAATGCAGCTACAGCACAACTGGCACACAACACAAAATCTGTGTGAAAAACTACTAGACCTTTGAAAGTATTGTGGAAAAAATATAACTATCATTACAGTACAACTACAGGATTGCTGCAACATTAAACAGAAGGTTACTGTCACTGTCATTTGACATGTCACAGCCTGGAGGATCACAAGTAGTGACCTAGAGCAACACAGATCAAAATAATAGATAAAACACTCAAAAAAAGGAAGTCACCTTTTCCGGTGATGATTGTGCTATATAGTATTTGCTGTGTATTTTAAAAAAAGAGATATGGAAAAGTATTAAACTGCTGAATATTCCACTAAATAAATCTTCTTGTTAAAAATTCCATTTTAATGTCTTAGCTTTCTCATTTCTAATAAGGCCAGCTCAGGTATTGCTCCCACAACATCCATCACTGTCTCCCCAAGATGCCAGGACAGCCCCCCTACCCAGGCTCCCCCTCCTGCCTTGTGTTGCCACCTTGGATCCTTGGCAGAAGGATTGGTTTCAGCTGTACTCTGCATGCTGTGCAGATGATAAATATACTTCAGAAGAACAAGATAAAAGACTGATTAGTTGTTCTTCCTCTCCAAAAGGAGGGGGAAAAAATTAAAAAAAAATCAGTTTTTAACAAGGTTATGAACTGCTAGAGGTAGGATAAAGGGAAAAATCCCTGACTCCGTTCCTGGCACAAGGAGAGAAAGCAGCTCAGTGTCAGCCTCTCACTGCACAGATGTTATCACTGTGCCTTTCTGCTTACACTGCCAGGAAACCTCAGAACTCTGAAAAAACCCCATTCATTGAGCATGTCAGAAAGGAGGCAGAGCATTGAAGAGCCCGATGGAAATGGCACCCACCGGGCTTCCCAAGCACACAGAGTGAGGAGAGGCAAACAGGAACAGCTCACAACAGGAGGGGCTGCACTGCACCCCCATGACCCCTGCCTGCTCCTGAGCCACACCCCAGCTGTCCCAGGGCACCATTGAGCACTGCTGAGCACCCTGTGCCCACTGGCACTGAGCTCATGGCAGTGCTGAGCACCCTGTGCCCACTGGCACTGAGCTCCTGGCAGTGCTGAGCACCCTGTGCCCACTGGCACTGAGCTCATGGCAGCACTGAGCTTCTGGCAGTGCTGAGCACCCTGTGCCCACTGGCACTGAGCTCCTGGCAGCACTGAGCTCCTGGCACTGCTGAGCACCCTGTGCCCACTGGCACTGAGCTCCTGGCAGTGCTGACCTCCCTGTGCCCACTGGCACTGAGCTCATGGCAGTGCTGACCTCCCTGTGCCCACTGGCACTGAGCTCATGGCAGTGCTGACCGCCCTGTGCCCACTGGCACTGAGCTCCTGGCAGTGCTGACCTCCCTGTGCCCACTGGCACTGAGCTCATGGCAGTGCTGACCTCCCTGTGCCCACTGGCACTGAGCTCATGACACTGCTGAGCACCCTGTGCCCACTGGCACTGAGCTCATGGCAGTGCTGAGCTCCTGGCAGTGCTGACCGCCCTGTGCCCACTGGCACTGAGCTCATGGCAGTGCTGACCTCCCTGTGCCCACTGGCACTGAGCTCATGACACTGCTGAGCACCCTGTGCCCACTGGCACTGAGCTCATGGCAGTGCTGAGCTCCTGGCAGTGCTGAGCTCCTGGCAGTGCTGACCTCCCTGTGCCCACTGGCACTGAGCTCCTGGCAGTGCTGAGCACGCTGTGCCCACTGGCACTGAGCTCCTGGCAGTGCTGACCGCCCTGTGCCCACTGGCACTGAGCTCATGGCAGTGCTGAGCTCCTGGCAGTGCTGACCGCCCTGTGCCCACTGGCACAGCCACACCAGCCCCTGAAATCAAACACAGCACATATGTGTGCCTCAAATTCCCAACCAGCAGTTGGCAGGTTTAGAACTGTGTTAACTGTGGTAGGCAATTGTATTAAAGGGAATGAAAGCAAGAACATGTTGACAATTAACATGACAAAACAAACCATCCAATATGGCTCCATCCAAATTAGACATGGTCTAATCCTAAACATAAAAATCTTAAAATATCTCAGTCTATCCAGAAGTAATAATTTTAGTTCCTTATTTAATGTTATCTATTTCCCTGAATAAATAAAAAAAACATGCAGTCTATTATTTTGACTACTCTCTTCCCAATTCTCTTCATCACTAGGCATTAATCTTAATTCCCTGTACCTGAAATGAAATCTTTACAAATGCTTATTAACTCTACACAGCAAAACATTAAAAGAATACAGTCATCACAGGCAGAGAATCCAGCTAATTAATTGTAACCCTAAACACATGTTTCAACTTAACTCAGAACATGAAATAATCCTACTCTGGCAGTTTAGTCAGATTATGATTTTTTGTTAAAGATGAAATTTACACAAGACAGCAATAAATCAGCTTTCACATGTGCCAGTAAAATACAAAACAATTCCAGAAAACCCCCACCCTACCTCACTCTCAAATGTTATTGTTACCATCCAGATCCTCTCCTACACCACATCCTCCCAAAGAGAATGCAACAACCCCAACCCAGTTAGAATCTCCTGGATCTGGAGCACTAAAGAGGAGGCTCAAAAGAAGCTCCTCTAAGGAATCCGGTTCTAAAGAGTCTCCCTGAAGCAGAATCCTGCAGTATCTCCTTTCAAAGTAAAGGGAGGGTGGATGGTTCCACTTCTTTGGAACTCCTGGAGGGAGTCAGGAGTGCAAAGCACACCCAGAGTGCCCCAGGGTGCTCTGAACACACACTGAGCCAGCAAACACAGCCCTGCTCCAGCACCACCTGGCACTCCCCCAAGAAACAACATATGGACACAGCCCCCTCAAAGTGGGAAATAACAGCTTCTGGCATTGAATTAGGTGAAACAACATTTCCTTCAAACTATAAACACACAAAATGAGTACTGGTAGCCATTATGGTTCTACTGTACTGCTCATTTGACACCTCAGTTTTCTACAAGCAATGAGATTGTCCTTGATCTGATTTTCTGATGCATTCCCAGCTGTAATTATACATAGTTATATACACAGTTTTCATAGCACTTTTACCTTTGGAAGTCTATATCACCTTACTTTCCTCTACCTAATTCTTCATTGATGCTTCTAAGCTGTAAAAATAAGGTTGGAATATTTGAAATACTTTCCATTGCTTGCTTCAATCTACACTACTATGTGGGTATCAGATATATTTTTGTAGTGAGACCAAAGCCACAAATATATTAAATTAATCACATTATTCAGTGGCAAGTGTTTAGAGTTTATAATCAATGCAACCACAAAATAAAAGCATGCCTACATGGAATACATATTTCTTGAAGAAATATTTACTTAGCACAGAGCTTCAAATAAAAATTTAAAAAGGCTTCTTTTTGGTGCATCTCCTTTCAAAATGCAGTATCACAACAAAATTTATATACACAGGCTTCTGAAATGTTTACATATCCTTGTTTATTGCTTACAGGAATAAAATTTAATACAAATGGAAATAGTTTTCTGTTCTATTTAACTGACTAATTCCTTAGCTATATGGAAAAGAGAAGACATCATTAAAGAGAAGAAAGTACTTTTGATTTCTAAAGACATCATTAAGATGTGCTGTGCTCTCATTTTGTATGGTATTTTTAGTCATTTTCCCTGCACTTTAAGGCAAATATGATACTGATTTTGCATAAATTAGCTCAATTAGATAAAATGGCATAATCAAATATTCAGACAAACTGGTTAAGCAAATCTAAAACATGGATTAAAAAAGCCAAACTCAAGATTCTTGTCTGGAACTTGAAGACCTTTGCTGGTACAGCTCTCCTGAGTCATGTCAGGGCATCTTTAACCTTCTCTTAACAAAGACCCATTTGACATCTGCATGAAGGAATATTTTGCCCTGATACTGTAGCAGTAAAACCACCCAAAATACTGCAGCAGCTGTGTCAATACAAACTACCCCAAAGAAATCCCACAACCTCCTGGCTGCAATGCCAAAGGCCTGATGCCACAGTCTCGATTTCCCACTAATTCAGGAGAGCATCCCTTCTTTCTAACCCACACTGGGTACCACATCTTGGATTTACATATCAAAGAAACACATCCACAGTCCTCTATGGCAAAGGAGTATCACCACAGCTATCAGCAGACATAGGCATGCTCAGAATTTCCTTCCTTCTTCATGCACTGTCTGAAGATGAAGTAAAATATCAAAATGCAACTGTTATTCTCAATGCATTTGAAATACTTTTAAAGTCCCTAGTGCATTGCTGAATTTTACTGGGTAGCTGCATTTTACTAAGTTCTTTAGTGACTCACTAAGTGGCCCTCAATGTCTAAGTCATGAGAAAATAAATGATCATTGCATTATTTATTATCACTTTTGGGAAGCTCTCAGAGCAGAGGCTATTTCTCTCTGAAGATCTGGAAATGGCCTATCACATACTGGGTACCCCAAATCGTTGTAAAAATGCTTTTCTGCTAAGACACTTCCTGATGAGTCACAGAGTGCCTTCAGAACAAAGCCTCATCTTCTTCAAAGTGCTCAGCTGTGGCATATTAAAACTGACTGGTTGAAGAAGCAAAGAAAGAGGAATCAGATGGGCTGACTCAACACAGGCCCCTCCTGAGGGCACCCCAAAAGGGGCAGCAGCCCCCAGGTTCTGTCACATTCATAATCCCATGATGTAGAACAAACAAAGAAACCAGGAACAAAGGACATCACTGAGCTTTCATTGTGTCACAGGAACATGGCAAGTGCTGCACTGTGAGCAATGAAAGTCTCCTTATGAATGAACCAACAGCCAGGCACATGGATTACCTTGGAAACAGGAAATAGGAGCAAACTGAGGGGATAAGCAGCATTTGGATAGAACAAGAAAAACATTGTTTAGTTCTGAACTTGGAGTGAATCTTAAGATAAATACTTCATCTCTTATGCTTCAGTAACAAATTCACAATGCTGAAAAAGGAACTTCTTAAATATACATTCCTTGTACAAAAATAAAAAGGATGAAACACATCTTTGAGCTACACATTTCCACAGTTCTTACCTGTTTAACTAAAGGAGTCCCCTGCACACAGACATGTACATATCTTGCTGTCCTATTCACCACAGATTTGAATTACCATGTTTCAAGCATTCCCCATCCCTGGTCACTCATTCCTACTGTGCATTTAATCCAAATACAGGAGCACATGGAATCACAGAATCATTAAAGGGCCTTTACAGTCATCCAACCATTGAGCCAGTACTCCTAAACCCACACTGAACCCTGTCTGCCACATCTGCACATCTTTTAAATACCTACCTTCAGGGATGGTGTATCAACCATCCAAAAAGAAAAAAAAAAAAACAAAACAAAAAAAAACCCCACCCCAAAACCCCAAAAACCAACCAAAAAACCCCAAAAAACCAAAAAAAAACCCCAAGTCCCTCATTCTTACAGCTCTTAGGAGCTCTAAATACAAAAAATATTAATATATTGCAGTTGAAATTACTTTGAAGGAATAAGAAAAGCGGGTTCATTCTTGCCTTCCTGACATAACTTAAAACTCAAGACACATACCTGTTCATTAGCAGTTATTTATATTTACATTTTATCTATCATTTTGACTGCATTACTTAATTTGAAGGCAAATGTTCATCACTTCCTCAAAACCGAAGATGTTATAATCTCCTTTTGAAAGCAATCCTCCATCAATTCAGAAAATGTACACATACTGAGTATTTTCCTTGCACTTTAACTGCAATATTAGAGGACCATGAATAGCACTTAGATGACAAATTTTCAATATCAATATTGTAATAGGAAGCTGATGCAGACCTGGTTGGAGAACCTCATGCTGACGTTGCGCTGGTCCTGGGGAGCCACGTAGCGGCCAATGGGGTCCAGATCTTTAGGACTCACTAATTTATCAGCTGAAAGGAAATGAGAATAGAAATACAGAATGACTTCAGTACTTTCTGCAGCTTTTCTAAAGACATATCAGCTTTTGTGTTGTAGTTGGTTCTGCTTTGTTTTAGATCAATGACTTATAAAAGCATATTCTGAAAAATTCAGAATTCTATTAATTTTAAAATGGATGACTCAAGCTTTGTTCTTGCTACAGCTAATTACAGCACTGTAGTATAAAACCCAAGCCTTTATTTGCTCACAAAGATATGTTAATAGATTATATGCAGACAACAGACTCCACAGCACAAGTCACTTACAAAGCCCTTAATCCAAAACCCTGGAATTATTCTAGAGCTTTAACTATAAACTCAATAACCAGCAAAACAGCCTCTATCTCAAGGTAATCACATGACTTGAATCCTGGAAAGAACAAGAGATTTCAAAGGTACCTCTCAATAGGGTAGTTCAGGAAGAAATTGTGAAAAAATCTAATTAAAAATATTTGAAATCTAGCAGTTTCTACATGGAGTTTTTTTACATGGGGGAGAAAAACCCCACCAAACCTAAAACCCCAGTATTTTAACCTTCTCCTGAAAAAGCACTCCAATAAAAATACACTATTAAAAACTTTCAACAAATTCCTTGAATACAGATTCATAATCCAGTATGAGCTATTATACCCTTAAAATAAGCTTTCTCCTACCAAAATTGTATTTTGACAGGAAACTGTCCAAACTCAATCTAATTTCTAACACAGAGTAAGTCACAATATATCAATAGACTAATATAAATCTTAAGCTAACTGCTAGTGAATATTCATCACCATTATCACAAGTACAAATGTATTGGACTGCAAAAGCAAATTCCTTTGTTAGCTCCCTATCTGCATCAGCAGCAGCTGACAACATTTAATCCATTTGGTCTATAAAAATATTGCTAAAATTCTTAGTTCTAGGCAGTACTGAATCCACAGAACAAGATACAAGAACTCTAAGGGAAAACAAAGCAAAGTGAGCTACTAAACAAAAGACTGAGTGAATTTTCAGTTGCACGAAACAGCTGAATACCAGGGATTCCTTTCCCTTGCTCCAAAATGGGGACCTTAATACAAAGGTTTTACAAACCTCCTCATCCAAAGCAAGAAGGAAATTCTGTGGAAAACAGCATCACCACCTGCAAAACACATGCTTTTTTCCTTCATAAAGAATTTTTTCAGTTGCAGAAATGTGCCCTCCATCAGTGACACACAGGCACTTGCACTCTGTTACTCAGCATTTGTAAGCAAGATCAAGATTTTGACTGTTTCTGTTTGCCCCTCTGTGGGAGGGTAAGAATGGACTCAGGCTCACATGGCTGCATTTAGAGACATTTGGACCTCAAGAGGCAGAGCCCAGGCCCAGAGACAGCAGCAGGGGCTACAAAGGTGGTACTGTGTGCTGCCTACACAGCACGAGCAAGGAGGCTGAACAAACACAGATTAATTGATACCCTGGAGGCAACACCATGATTTCTGAATGGATAATGAAATGGGAAACCAATACCTTCCCAGATATCAAAGTATTTGGAGCCAGGCTTCCACTTAATTAGCAACAACCAACAAGCAAAGTAAGACACACAAACACTTTCACCAAGGACAAGATTGTTATTCAAGTAGCTTTTCACAGTAAGGAGCAAAATTGAATGCACCAAGTCTAAGTTAATAGGAAAAAATGGAGTTCCTGATATAACAACCTCTGATGAACACATTGCTGTAAGATCTCCAAAGACTACGAGAGAAGCAGGGAAAAATTGCACTGAAATTTTGAATATTTTGAAAAAGAATATTTAAAAATAAATAAAATAAAAAAGTAGTGTGTAAGAATGTTCAGCAAAGAACTGAAACACAAGAATGTTTATGTAACACAAACAACAGCTAGAAAACTATAAATAGAACTTATTTAACCAGCATTCTGCAGGTACAGAAACACACAAATATCAGACCAATACTAGCAGAACTACTACAGCAACCTACATACACATGGGAGGATTACTTGGCTAATACTCCTATAAGATAAATTATTTTTTTAATTAATAGTGAGATTGCCTGAATTTACTTTGAAGTGTTGGCACAAAGAGGTATTTTGCAAGGAATACAGCAAAACCAAACAGGTGGAGTACCAGACAGACTCTGTCCCTCTATACCTAAAGATACATCCACTGTTCTTGCCAACTGCTGAATTTTTAAACTCCTCTTAAATTTCTCTCATTTTTATTACCAACAACCTGTTTTCCTTCTGTGTTAACAGAAAAATAGTTTCCAGAACTCCATCTACTGATTACTAGGTAACTGCTGATCATGTCTTTCTCCTGAAAGAAATACTAAAGGAAAAACCCAACTGTGAAGATTTTTCTGGATTAAACATTCTTTTTGCATTAGCCTATAAAATCATTCCAAGTGAGACTGAGAGTTTGTGACTGAAATTCACCATAACAACCTTCACTGGTCAAACTTTGACACACACATTCAATTGCTCATACAATTGAGAAAGGGTAAAAATAACACAGATGAATGAATCATTGCCTTTCTCTGAGACTGCAACTACTCAAAGTTTCAACTTGTCTTGCTTAAGCAGTCAATAATTTGAATTAAATGCCATAAATCATTTACAATGTAATGCTAGTTCATAGGTGTTTGCATGAGGAGAGCAGGGTTAAGGGGAAGAGTATTGCAGTTGGGGCAATGATTTTTAGTGTATCTGTACACTAAAGCTGTATCAGCTTCATCACTGTACAGATGAAGCTGATGCAGTTAACCCAGAAAGCATCACATTAATATACTCGGTCATGAAGAATAGGAAATAAGAGGGAAAGCCAGAAAAAAAAGAAAACTGTCATCATGCTTAGATTTTCAGTACTCTATGAAATATTCCACTAAGCTTTATAGTATGCAGCATAAACCAAGAAGACTGCAAAGCAATTTTTATCTGTCACAGATAAAGGCAGGGCTAGTCTGGAGAGAGGAGGAAGGCAGGTCAAGGGTGCAGGAGGCAGCTCTCACCCAGCAGCTTGGCAATGATGTACACGGCCTGGCCCCACAGGAACAGCTTCCCGTCCCGCCCGTTGTTACTGGGGAAGCGCCGCTGGCTGCCCGGGCTCCTCTGCTCCAGCTCCACAAAGTCAGCAGGCACGTAGTAATACTTGGGGACAACAGGGCACCCTGGGGACAGCAAGCACAGCCAGAGAGTAAATATCACTGCCATCACTTGATTGGAGTCCCCTAGGAAAGCTGAAGTGGATCCAGACCAGGAAATATTGCACCCCAGCAACAGTTTGAACAGAGATTGTCATTCGTTGTTATCTCAGTGAGGAATCCCAGGGGAATGTTAAACTACTTTGGATTTCACCAGACATTTCTTCAGAACTTCTTCCCAGAACAGGTATGTTGTCTGTGCAGCACCTTCTGTGCAAACTAAAACTAACAGAAGGCACCTGAAGGAAAATGCAGAAAGTCTTAACCAAAAGCCATGAAAGCTTTTGGACAGGTCCCAGTGAAAGACTCAGGGTGTTGTGCCCCCAGTTAACACAGGCTCAATATCAGACAACTCTTTCTAACTAAAACTCCTGCTCAAAAAAGAGTCACCTTGGTTGTGGATAATTTTATTCATCAAATGTTTAAAATGAGCACTTGAATCTTGAAACATCATGAAATAAAATGGCATGACTTCTCTACTAAAGATACATACCTTGTATCTAGAATTATGCCACAGGTATTGCTGATCATTTTCAACTTTATTTCAGAACTTTTTAAGTGGACATGCATCAGGAATTTAGAGACATGATTACAAAGGACTGACGTAATTATATGAAATTGAAAAGCAAATTAATATGCTTCCTGCATAATTGAATTCCACCTTAATATTGCTCTACTCCTGAACTAATTTGGATAAACAACAGGTGATAAACAGAATAAAGCTGTAGTGTCTTACTATTTGCTTAGAAAAAAACCAAATTACTGGGAAGAAGAAGAGAAAAAAAAGGAAAAGCAACAGTTATTAGAGATATTAGATTCAAATGAGTGAGGCACCAAAACACACCCAGAAATTTTAAGATGGGACATTTGTGATGACATGCAACAAAAGGAACCACAAGATTAATTTAGTGTGCATGAACCTTCACATACTCATTATTAATCAGAAAAAAGCAACAACCAGCAAGAAAAATTTGCTACATAATGCAAATTTGGTAAGGAAATGTTTGACTGCCTTACAGAAATTAGTTCACTTCAAAAAGTTTAAAGAACAAGGCATATTCTGCATGCACTTGTGTAACTGTACCACAGATGTAAGAACAGGTGACTTAAATGCTGAGTTTTAAAATTGGATTGTTCTGTTCTCAGGCCATTTCTTTTCCTCCCACTCAAACTTATGGCCTTTTTCTTTTTTTAACTGAAGTTTGGATGGCTGTGCCTGTAGGCCACCTCTAGCCTTTTCTGCAGTGCCACAACAATTCTGAAGGGCCCAATTTAATAAAGAGAACATTTATAATAAAATGATTATGTAGCCACTTTCCCAGCTCTAAGGTAGAAACAATTTAACACGCATACACCAAATTATTTTTTAGAGCTTGCAAAATGAAGTGACAATGAATGACGAGAGTAATTCTCAACTGGGTCCAGGTGGGACATTGAAACAATCTGACTGCTGGAAGTTAATATCTGCCTGAAAAGGAGAAGTGAACTTTGTAAACAATGAAACAGAGGTGAAGGAGGGGAGGAATGAGTGGGCACAGTGTAAATCTTACTTTAGGATCACATAAATTGTGATAATTAAAGTAACATTTCTCTGGAAAAATGCTACTGATGTTTCCAGAAAAATGTTACTTTTATTATCACAATTTATGATGCAATATATCTGCATAAAAGAGGTTATTTTAGAATTAGTATTTTTCCACTAGGAAAAAGTAAGGACATGTTGATGTCCTTACTTCTCATTTGCTCTGACCACAATATACATTAGGAAAGTAATTAATACATTAATAGGAAAGTCAGGATTTTTACAATTTCAGGTCAATAAAAAGCTACAATTGTTTCAGAAGAACAATTTCCAGATAATACCTTCAGGTGTATGTTGAAGCAAAGGGTCCAGAAGATCCTGATATTCCTTTACTTGTGTAGGATTTCCTCTAAAAATGCCTAAAAATAACCAAACAATAATTGATTTAATGGAAGAAATAATTTTTCCATGACCTCAAGGTTCATAAAAGAGGAATAAAAAAATCCAGTGCTTACTTTTCAAAACTAACTATTAAGTGCCTACACAGGTAATAGCTCACAAAAAGGAAGACTGAGCTGTAGATCACAACAGTCAACTCCCTGATGCTGCTTTTGGGGAGACACTGATATGTTTGGGACTACCAGTCCTTTAAAAGCTGTTTTAGCAGAACATCCCAAGATGAATCTGATAAATACTAGCATGAGTAATGTCCAGTTCATGGAAAGTTCTTAAATGTAATATATATTAACAATACAAAATCGATTTCTGTTCATCAAAGAAAAAACTGATCTATTTGACAAGCAAGGTGATGTTTTAAAGCAGAATATTTTTTCACATTCAAAGTGGAACAAGCTAGATGAAAACTTGGCATTATAAATCTTATACTAACATTCCCTTCTTCAACCACCAAATTTTTTTTTCTTTCCATAGCTCTTTAACACTCCATCCAAACCCAAAGCTTCACAAGTATTGTTCACCATATCTTCAAATCTTCCTGAGTATATACACAAGAATATTTACAATCACCAAGAGACACAAATGCAATCAAAGTTTGCACACAAAAAGGTCTGTTTCAAGTGACACACTGAGCATTTCAAAACACTTGAGGATACTCATGACATAGGAGCAATCTCTGCTCCTCCCACATCCTTGTCTTTTTGCCATTGCTGGGGATACATTTCAGATTTTGCATTAAGGAAGCTTGTGGATTTGGAGCTATTTGCACAAAATCTACTGACACAATTGTTCTATTTCCTAAAAGTGTGGTCCATGCAAAAAGGACAAGGACAGTACATGCAAAGTATGTAATTTTTAGGGTTTTTTTGGATACAAGAAGCGTAAAATGCTTTTTCTATTCTTTTGTTAGCCTCAGTTGAAGATGACTATCTTTTTGTTCTCAAAACTGCAAGTGGGCAGCATTAAATGTCAGTGCCTTTCTCCTCAGTTTTGGGCCTCACTCTTTGAAAAATGTCAAATATTTCTTTAGAAATATCAATTGTGAAACCTTGTTATATCTTCAAACACAACATTTTAATCTGTGGGTGGCCACTGAGCAGTTGGGGCTGATGGCAGATTTCTGTGCCCCTCACTGTCTTTATCTGCAAACCATTCAATGTGCTAGAAAAGATGGACAGATTTTAATCCATTTAAAAATCTTTTTGACAATTGTAACCCTACTCATGTTCTTATTCAGACTTCTGTTCTATGCAAGTTCTTGCTTCCATCCTGAGATCACTCCTTGAACTCCTTTGGTGTGTCTCCTGTCCCCATGTCAAGACCGAGGTAGTGTAGTTTTGGTTGGTTTTGTTTTGATTTTTTTATTTTGTTTTATTATTCAATCAGACCGACTATGTGAAAAATTGTGGCTAGAAGGAAATTAAACCTTTCCTGGTTCCCTTTCCTCTCTTCTGAATTCTGATTGAATTGCCACACAATGCTCAACTTGAGAAGCCCCGGTGCACATTGAGTGTGGCAGTGTGATCTCCCTCCCTTTTCTTTCCCATGCTGCTGTGAAGTTCTGATACATCTGAAAGTTTTTCAGGCTTAAAAGGCAATGCAGGATAATGCCACAGATTGAAGCTTTTAACAAACCCTTACTAAGTTATATTCTAAAACAGTTCACATTAGAAATGCTGAAATATAGCGGGTTGGGATGCTTGGGGTTTTGTGAGCCGGGAGGCAGAACTCTCAATGAGATATTTAGTGCCACTGCATTATGGTTTATTTTGGCAGGACAGGAAAATAATTTTGTATCTTTCCTCTAAAAGCTCATTTCTCTTATGCCTTTAAGGAACAGGAATGTAAAGCTATACTTACCATCAATTATCATGAAAATAAAAAAAATAGGGAATTCACACTCGATGCCATCAAAAAGCTGCAAAGAAGAAAAATTAATCAGACATTTCATCATTTTCATTTAAGTAAATATATATCTGAATAATCCTGCAGAGTAATTTCCTGGCAACAAAAGGCAAACTTGAATGCAAAAATATTTTAGTACATTTAGTATCACTTAATTCTGTGGGCACTTTAACTGTGCCTTTACATCTGCTGTGGCTCGTTCTCAAGCAGAATATTTAAATAATCTACTTTTCATTTTTCAGAAAGAAACTATGGGGAAAAATATAAATAAATTTTCATTTAGATAACCTTAACTGATAAATACTGTGATCAAAAGCAAAATTGTTTTCCACACACTCAGACTGTAGTCAGCTGTGAAATTAAGTGAAATGATAAATAATTTCCTTATTTGTTATGTGAAATCAACTGTACCCTAAATGTAAATGAAAGCACATTCATTACAAAGCAAGCCAATGACTCAATGCTGACTCAGCAATCTCTGAAAACTGCAGATGCAAATTCCAGCAGGCATCTCCTTGCCTTGGAGGCGCTGGGAGTCCCTGAGCAGGGTGGCTGCAGGAGCTGAGGGGGCAGGGGCAGGATTTACCTTGATCTCCGCTGGTTTGTAGTAGCGCCGTGTCCTGTCCTCCAGCGCCGTCCTGTAGCCGTCCCTCAGAAACCTCTTAAACCCGTATTTGCCTTTCAGCTTCCTGATAATTTTATCTAGTGTCTGACCAAACAGAACCTCATCATCCAAAGCAAATCCAGGATAACTAAGGCAGGGCAGAAGAGCTGCATCAGTATTCTGTAGCAGAGGGAGAAATGACATTACAAATTTAATTAGATCCCTGACAATTATTTGATGCACAAACAAAGACTGTTTAACTCACTAAGTGAAATATACATTTGGAACATTATCTTATCAAAAGCATAGTGCTAATATAGGAAATAGTGTGCAAAATAAGACTTCTTAGGAAGGATCAAGATAAACTACAAACCAAATGTGCAGATATACAATTTACAAGATAACTCATTTAATTCAGAATGTCACCTGTTTTACAGCTGATAATGTGCAGGCACATTTGAAAATGTAAAACTTTGAGTTTTGGAATTTTTTTGTTTGTTTTTTAAATACATTCTCCAGATTATTTCTGGAGGAAACACAAACATTTGGGTGTCATATGCTCAAAAAGAAGCACAAATATTTCATAAAGGTGTAATGCTGAGAAGTATCTATGATTAAACCATCATTTCTGAACAGCTTTTTCAGAAACATTCTTAGGGTACTGGAACAAATAAGCCTATCTGATTTACAATTAAGAAGATAAGGGAATAATTCCAGGAAAAAATATGAGAAACCTTCTCAGGAACCATGTGGATCTCTTATGAATCAAAAACACTAGAAAAATTACTAACTAGTGCATCATCTCTGTGGGTAAGCTTCCAGAAGCAAACAGAAAAATATAATTTTCTGCTGATATAGTCAAGATATTTAACAATTTAAAATTTCTGCCAATAAGACTGACAAAAACCCAACAAAGGAAGAAAAGAACACAAAGGGATAAGTCTAATATGGGATAAGTTATAAAATCAGCTCCTGTTGGGATATTTCAAGTCTCCAGCAAATAACAAACAGCAAGAGTTTTAAAAGACCATTTTGAGTATAAAAAAGTAGCTGACAGTGCCTTTTATTTTAATTATCCAGCACTACAACTCTGCTATAATTCTTCTACACAGTAAGTAAACTATTAATGTTTAAGATTAATAGCCTGTTTCATGAACAAAACTGCTATTATATTCCAGAATGAATAAAAAAGCAGAACCCTATTATCACTCATTTTAAATTACTGATTCTCTACCACCAAATTTACCTTTGATGCTAGCACTGAAATAGATGCTTTTTTAACTAATCTATATTTATGTCATTTAGATTTACTCACTAAGGAAATACATTTGTAACGGTAGAATATAACAACAAGAAATTGTTCATATTCAGCAATTTATGATAAGCCAAGCTTAAAGGCTTTTTTCCTAGACAAAAGAAAGAATTAAAGCTAAAACAAAGGGTTTCAAAAGTGCAGACACTGTGTATAGTAGAAACTAGGCCAAAAGAAAAACAAATCCCCAAGGCTGCAAACCTCACTTAAGTTATTTCCAATTTTATTTTAAAATTGTCCGGAAATCTACCAAGAGGTTACCATTTTAATCTAAGTATTAAAAACTAAAGAGGATCGTATTAATCCCATAGTAACTACAGCACAGTGACACTTAAAAAGCAGAACTTTAACAGCTTCCCAGCAAATGTCACATTTATCAAGCAGATCAGAAGGTCATATGCACTTGTTTCCTCCACACTCTGCTGAGGTGAATGTCTTTAATGACTTACATGAGACCTTGACTCCCGGGGCAGCAGGGAGCACAGGGTCTGTCTGTTCCGGTTGTGGGCATCGAAATCCACAAATATGACAGACCAAGAGCAGCCCTGGAACACAACATTGCATTTGTTTAAGGCAAAGGGAAGAAGCTTGGTGCATCCTGCTGAAACTCACTGCTTCTGGGTTTAATTTAGGTTATGTTGTCATTGCTGAAAATTCTAATCAGAAAACACAGCACTACATCAAGTCGAAAATATTTTGACTTTTCAATATATTGAAGTATAGCCAAAATTAGATGGCTTTATCACTGATTAGTAATTATATGATTCATTCAAGCTGTTAACTCTTCTATTAATACTTGAAAAATGAGGCCTGTATTAAGGACAAACAAAAAAAGAGTAGTTGTTCTTCCCTGTGAACACAGGAAATATTCTAAACAGTGATGCTGCATATTTCATTACAAGTCAGTTACAACACAAACAATTGGATATTCAGCACAGGTACTGCTTTGGAAAAGGACTTTCATAGCAAACAAAAATGGTCTGCTTTTCAGTTATTGTAAGGTCTGCATTATCAACATCTACTCCTTGGTAAAATCCACTTCCTAATAAAATCAGTAATTTTACACTGTACTTCTCTGTCAACTTCTTGATACTTCCTGAAACACTAAAAAAAAAAAATCCCCTGGCTGAGACAGAGTTTAAATAGAATCAATACAATTTAGAACTATTACCAGGAGGCAACTTCTTGCAAATTCAGCTTTGTTAATGAACAGGTACCTTCATGTATGTTGCAACTGATAATGAATCTCAGAATCACTGCCCCACTGGAAGACAGTCCATATGAATTCATTCCACTAATGGTCATAAATCCCAGAAATTTTTATAAATCCACCAAATTTCTCCTAAACAGCAGCCAGTTTTTTTGTATACTACTTTCCTAGGAAGACTGTTCCAGAGCCCACCATTCTAATTATTAAAAACGTCAATTTCCAGTGAAGTTTCTACATAAATACCTCACCACCCTTCTTTGTGTGCCAGTACCAACATCCACTGAGATGCTTCTCCAAGAGTTTTATTCTTACTTACACTTTACTGCACTCTAATTATATATAACTACCATAAAAATGCACAGCTTTGCTTTACTAGGGTAAACAAAACCCTAAACAATTTTTTCCACTGTCCTCATGGAGAATAATCTGTTTTCTCAGTTATTCTAGCAAGATATACACTGACTAGTGCTGCAATAAGAATGTACACAAAAAATCACATTGGCATTGATGTATTTAACTTTCTTCTTAATCCAGATTCTGATTATTCACAATTCTCTAAACTCACCCACAAACTCTGAACACAACCTGCCTCCAGGTGCAGTTCCAAAGTCTGTGCTGCAGGGAAGGATTCTCTGGGGATTCAGGAGCAGCCTCATTCGCATTCCTTAAACCCACAAGCACCTTGTTTGACAAATGAACTATTTTTCACCTCTCTAAAGACTGTAAACTTCTGGAGTAAGAACACCTTACAGAGACTTGATTTATGAAAAAAAAACCCAAACTTGTTTTTGCCCAACCCAGTAGAGGGCATGCAGCTCACACACAAACAGCTCTGCCCAGGTCAGCCTTTAATGCACCCCTCTTGCTGTGAGCAGTGCTCCCCAGCAGTGATTGCTGCAGGTTGTACCTGTGCAGCTGCAGGTGCAAACAAATCTCTTGAGGGGCTCAAGGGGATTTCTCAAAGCCACTGGAACACAGCTGGTGCTAAGCACAAAGGCAAACTCTGCACAGACTGAAGGTCAAAATGGGTTCTGTTAATGCCAGCTACAGATCTCAGAAATAAACTCTCAAAACATTTAAATGGGTCTTGCTTCAGCAATTTATTCATCCTTTCCAGGATTCAGTTAAAAAAAATTGAAAAAAAACCTCAACAGCCACATTTACTGGTGCTTGAAACTGTTGGGAAGGTAAAGATTATAGATAAATGTCATTTCTGAAAGAATAACAATGCATATACAGTGTCTGATCATTACTGAAGATCCTTACTACCTCCTAGTTCTGAACACCTGACATCAGCTTTTAAAATGCATGGCATCTCTCTCTCATATATACATTTTCTAAACCATTAATTTGGAAGATTTTAGCTACAGACTACTGTATAGCACCAAAGACAAAGATGCACACAGAAGGGGAATCCACAGCAGATACAAAAGTCTCAGAAAAGGCTTGCTTCCCTAATTGATCCAAGCCACATAAAGGATGAGAAAAGACTTTATACATGTGCAACACACTGCAATTAAAAACAGGTTAAAAAGTGGGATTATATAAAAGCAGCTTGTTTAAAGTCTCAATCAAAAGGCACATGAAGGAAGCAGACAAAAGGAAGGTAATGCTTGAAGGGGGAAGTATATTCTAGTATCAGCAATAGATACACTTCTGAAGGAAAAAGCATTTTGGCAACAAAATTCTTTCTCAGACTAAGCTACAACCACTTTAGAATTTTTCTAAGGAAAAATCCCAAGTGATTCTTGATAGAAAGGGCACTAATGATTTTATCAGATAAATTCTGTACCTGAAACAGCAGCAACCAGTTTGCTGACTTTCTTTAAAGCTGGACTCTAACAAACTGTGCTAGATGCTTCTAAATATCCTCTGATCTACCCAGTAAATCATTATTGCTAACAACAAAGGAGAGAAACAAACACTTCTATTACCTGATTTCCAAAGAGATTGAAACCATTAATTGCTTCTAAAGCTGCTTTTGCCAGTCCCACGGAGCTGAGGAGAAAGCAAAACAAAACCCAGAGGTATCACAATTCAAGCCCAGGCTACAACTTCACACACTTGACAGCTTTCAGTGCCATGATCTTTTCTTGATTTGAATTTCATGCTTAACCTTAATGTTACTAAAATGATGATGCAGCAGATTTGGGGTTGTTTTGGTGGTAGGTTGGGTTTTTTTCTCTGAAGTACTACTCAGCATTTTTATTTGTCTTCAAATGTCAGAGACCATCTCACAAAAGAACTTTTGTTCTCACCTTGCTATCAGGCACTGGCATTATGCATTTCAAGGTCTTGCTAATAGCACAGAGACAGAGGATTTAATTCAGCACAAATTTTCAAACCAGCTCTCAAGCATTAAACTTTAAAAGACTGATTTCTAGCTTTCAATATAATAAAAGAGCTCATCAATCTGAATTCACATCAGAAGGATTTTCATATGTCAACCATATAGTGACACATCTTTTATTTCACTTCATCAAAAGAAAACAGGACCCAGAAATTCCATCAACAAGACTTCAAGTTAGCACTCACATTTTAAGACACTATGGATTAAAATAACTAATAATTATATAATTTAAAAATCAAATTCTATATTAAAATTATTTATTAACCATTATGTAAAGGCCACAGTACAAATAAAATACATTTTAACAAAGTATTTTCATTTTAAAAGTGTCGTTTTCTATTTTCCTTGTGAGTATTATAAAAAAAAGTGAAGCACCATTCTTTGTCTTTCAGTTTCACTTCTCTTTTTCTCAGTTTTAAAGAATACATAATTACAGATAAATATTCAGATAATAAGCACTAACTATTCCCCACTTCTATGTAAGAGGTGTTGTGACTGTATTGACAAACAACATCACCATCCAGCCCCCCACCAAAAAATTGACAACAATTAAATTGGCAGAAATCTGCAAACAGGGACTGTGCTTCAATCTTTATTTTTCTATACCCCATGCAGCACTCTGGGATGGAAGTAAACATTTTACCTTACTCTAAATAAACTGATTTTTACTATCTGTTATTGTAAAATATGTAATTTCAAATTATTACAAACAAATTCATATTTTAAATATGGGGTCTAATTATGATTACACAGGAAATACTGAAAATAATGAAAATAATTCAATGCAGTTCCAGAATTTGGTTTTTTAACTATTACTGTACTCGTGTTGATTCTAATATTAGAAATACTTTCGACTGATTTCACACTTTATCATTTATAAACCCCCATGTTCCTTTCTGAAACACTGCCAGCAATGATTCTCCTGGGTTCCAGTTCTAATTGCTCAACAAGACAAGGCTGAACCAGCTTAACCACAGCCTGCTCTGAGCAGCTGCCTCTGCCTGGTGCCTTCTGAAGCTGAAAGCTTTGAGAGCTGCAGAATGAGATGAAGAAATAAACTGACTCAAAAGAGCTGGGAATGTAATTATGATTCTGGCTTTGTTTCAAGTACCTAAAGAAAAAAAGGTAATTGTTCTAAAAATTGCTTTATTCTAATTATCACCTAGCCATTGACCAATTAAATTGACATGATGACTCAGAACAGAACTTTTCAGAGGAATTCAGTATTATCAAACTGCATATACAGAAGGTAAAAATCAGAGAAATCTTGCACACTTGAGCTTGTATCACATGTTAAAATCTCGTATTTTCCTTTCAAGTAATAGTCCTAATATCAACATGATCTATTTTCAGATCTATTTTCTTCTGATAAAAGGTAGAGAAGTAATAAATGTTCAATTGGTATTCAGATAACATAAAACTACTCAACCTGTCTACAAAATAGGATGGTGCTGCTTGAATGAAATTCAAGGCAAACATGTATTCCTTCCTTGAAATCATCTCTGCTTTGCAGACTCAGTCATTATTCTACAATAATAGTAGTAAAAAAATTAGTAATTTACTGTAATTTATGAGCATTTTTCTATCTCTAGTTATTGAAAGCCCCTGGAAACTTCATTACTCTCACAATTACTTGCCAGTGACCATATAACTATCCCAAAATTGTCAATCACTCCCTTCACCACACACACAAGTACTACTTAGATTATCAAAAGTTTTATGGGTAAATGACAGGAGGAAGTCCTTTAAAAGAAAAAAGAAGTCTGTGAAGAGCCTTTGTATCAAGTGTGTCTTTCCAAGAGTGAACAATCACAGCACAGCACTCTTCAGGACTGTGATCACACTTCACACTCATTTCATTGCCACTGATTAATGCCTTCCTGTTGGGAAAATTGCTAAAGAGGTTCTGTAATAAACATTATGCTTGTGTCTTTGTATAGAAAATACATTCCTCAGCTCTACAATTCAGTAACAAAAGAAATGGAGTGTCTTAACTGAATGAATGGCAAAATGTATTTTAATAAATGTGCTGCTTCCTCCACTCATTAGGCCACTATGAATAGACCATACTGACCTGTGGGACTCTGCTGGAGAAAAAGGTGCTTTCTTGGAGATGGGCCCAAAGCAAAACCTCACCCAAACCCTCTTAAAATACTCTGAAGATTTCACAGGATGATGAAGTCATTGGCCAGAAGGGACATATGGAACTCATCTAGCCCAACACAAAACCTCACCTGAAGCCCAATACCTAACCAAGACCGATTTAAGTAAACCACAGCCTATACTAGACAAGCCTGACAAACCTCCAGGGATGGAGATTCTGTTTTGAGCATCCTGCTCTTTCCTTCTCTGTGCTTCAAATGAAAAGGTTTCTTCTTCATGGCCCCACTGAACCTCAGCAGGTGCAATTCTCAGACCTTCCTGGAGCTGCCAGTTATTTTAATGTGTCAAGGATTATCAAGAGCAGCCTTGCAATCAAAATGCCCCTGGGTAACATTTGACCTTGAGCCATATTTAGGGCAGGGGAAGATGAGACTAACCTGGAGAAACCACTTCCAGCTTGCTAAATGAGATTTAGTAAACACACCTAAACAACATTCATAATTCTCATTACTTTTTAATTGTTGGATTCAACCCCTCAGTAAAATAGCTAAGGGCAAACACTAACATTTGCATATTTTTAGCAAATGTAAATCAAAATACACCTTCAAGTATATCCATCCTTAATCCTCCTCCTGTTCAATTTCCTGCCTCCATCTGAATGCTGTGCATTTCAACTGGAACATCAAGAGATGTAAAAAATAAGAAAACGAGAAAAAAAATTCTACATCACTAATAATTTTGTAACTCTATAACCCAAAAAAAACCCCAAGGAAGGACAGCACTGTAGCAATGTGCTATATACCCCAGAGAAGAGCACGACTGAGGCCCTGCAGCTCCAGATTTGGAATATGAGGATGCTGCACTTTGGTAATTTCCTGATACTCAGGGTGCATATGGGAGGTGTCAGAGGCACTTTGCACAGCTCCTCAGCAATCCTGCAGAGCAGCTGGATCAAACAGCTACAGGACAAATTAATTTCTGTCAAGTTCAGCCGTATGGGAAGGGATCACACTACAATAAAAGCTGTTACAAATCTTGTCTTTGAACCAATAAAAGACATCAATTTGCATACATCAGTGCAGACGTGCTCCACAGAGTGTTCTGCTATTTATCATTTATCAGAAGTGTTTGGAGCTGTACTAAGAGACTGTGAAGGCTTAAAATATCTGCATCTTTTAACATGGGCCATAATGTGCAGCTATTATTCACAGACTTCCAACTGTAAAATATCTTCTTTGAACAGAAAGCCTCTTTCAATAAAACACAAGAATTACCTACTTATTCTGAGAGCAAACACAGCCTGTATGGAGAATTCCATCACAGAATTTAAGGGTCAGGAGTGCGCCATCCTTAACACTGACCCTGAAGAGAGCACTTTGGGGTCCATAATCCCAGGAGACCCACATACATCATTTGTGAGCAGACCTGATATTCATAATTGCTTCATCAATTTGAAACAAAAGGGGGTTTATAGCTCTCTTTGGTAGATACAATTGGAACATAAAGTATAAAGAACATTTCAGTGTACACAGAGCTTTCCTCAATAATATCTAAAAATGTCTTTTGATGCATGTTGCCCTTCCATTTTTCCTGATTTATGAGAATCAGGGAAATTGCCTACCAGCTTTCCACAGCGAAGCAGAGTATCCACATGTACACCAAGAATGATAAATAGAGGCAATACTTGTTTCTGATGACCAAAGTCTACTTCTTAGATTAGGACCAAGCTCTGTGCTTCCCCTTATGCTAGCTCAATGATCTGTTAGATTGGCCCAGTCCATTTCACTAAACTTTACCCTTAGAAAAACCAACCTATAAATGTCAGTCTAGATTAAGATAAAACAACATGCCCATTTCCATCTGTTTAAAAGATGCTCAGTTTTCCCTGAAGAAAATTCACATATTGAATAACCAGAATGCTGCAATCAGGAGACACAGGAGTTTCAGTATTCCTTTTGCACATTTTTACAAGGTGAGATCTGGAAAGAAGCATTTGTTTCTCTATGTAGTCATGTAGTCTGGCATTTGACAATTTTACAGACACAGTAGGAGAAAAGAAAATCAGCAAAGTCATAAAGCAGATTACATAACAACAACTCAATTTTTTTTTAGTTCTCATATTGATAAAAAGGTTCTATAAAAGCCCTGAAAAAACCCTACATTAATAGTTTTGCTGCAAGGACATGTAAGTATATCTAAAGGTTAAAATATACATTCCTGCATGTGGGCTAAGAAAAATAATTCATTCTCAAATGACAAGACAGATTTCTTTGGCAATATTGAAGACTGGAAGAAATGTGTGTTCTTTACAAGCCCTTGATAATAAGGATGATCAATAATGTTTTCAAAATCCAAAGATATCCAAGCCATAGCCATTTTTATGATTAATAAAACCTCAGAAGTCAAAAAGTGAAGGAAACAATAGTAACACTGGAAGAATCAAGTTGTCAGATTACAGATTTGATCCTTCAAGGCAGAGAGCACATGAGTGATTCCACTGAGGTGAGCAGGACAACTCCAGCATTAAAATGCTCCCAGGATTGCTCCCTGTCCTGGCAGGGCTCAGAACTTGCAGCATCTGAAGAACCTGGAAAAGAGCCTGGCACTAGGCTGCTCTCCAGTGTACAGCATCTTCTTCCCACCACAGTGCAGGAGAGAAAATCTAAACTCATGATTCTCCACCTTTTAAAGCAGGATATTCTTAACCAGTTTTTTGAATATGATTCCAATCCCACTGCACATGCCTCAAGACCCTGAGCTGCTCTGAACACAAGTTTCAGAATTATATACATGCAGCTGCACATAATTACTGGAATTTGAATACTCAAATAGCTAAGCATCCATGTGGTTATTTCAGCATGCATATCATGATGAAATTATCTCCACATTTTCCCAAAATACATCCCGCAGTCTTTAGAGATCCTTAATCTAGTTCAAGCAGTATTTTCATGCATTATTATTTTTAGCTTACCCCGTTATGAATTCCTTTCATGGATTTACTTGCTCTGGCTGACAGAGCTGCATTTGCTCACCTACCTTGAGTGCAGCTCTGGACTGCCATTGTTGTATTTGCTGCCTCTCTCCCAGACACCAAAGTCTGGTACACGATAGGCTCTCTCCACACAAAACACAAGATTCTGGATAAAGGACACCTACAGGAAGGAAAAGTGGCTGAAGGAAAATGAAAGCACATCTTTTCTGCTTTTTTCCAAAAGATAAACTTGCTATTCTTATAACTGTTCTTTCCATCCTTTTCTGTTTCAACTCAAAGGATGATGTTCTCAAGTTCAAATATTCTCCCTAAAACCAGTTTTTAATCCCAAGATGTTAAGAGCTGTCCCAGCCGAGGTGCCAATGTGAATTTATGCAGAAGTTGCAACAAAGGAGGAGATAAAAATGATTTCATATTCAAGACACATATTTGAAGAGCTCCAAAAAGGTGATATTTTGATCTTTTCAAAAAAAATTCATCTTAACAACATCAGAAACCAAACCAAAATTAACACACAGAAATCCTGGTGCTTTTTCTTAATTCATTTTAAGAGAATTGATATGGCAAAGTTTTATTAAATAAGCTCCAGATAATATATATTTATGCAGATTCAAACACATCCCTTTATAAACACAAATAAAACCCTAAATCAATTTATTATAATTAAAATCTCTTCTTGGACCAACACATTTCAGCTGAATACCAAAACACTGAAGGGTATTTTAAGGTATTTAAGATGTATTCAACTATAGCTGGGAACTTATTTGAACAGATAATTTTTCCTGATTTACACTGCTGAAAGAGACATTTGGAGTTGCTTGACTGTAGAAAAATGAAATTGAGCATAAGTTTTATAGTTCATTTTCAAGAGTCCACAGGTTGGAGCTTAGAGAAAATGTAACCCCAAGCACAAGATTTACACTGGTTCATCTCCAAAGCAGGGATTTCATCCCCTCCCATCCAAATTATTCTAGGGGACTGTGGAAAAAAAATCCTGCAATGGCTATAAACACAACCATACTGAGAAACTACAGAGAAGGATCCACTTTGCTACCATCAAGTGGGGTTTTTTCAATGAGCTATGTAACAAAACCCCAATCTTTTACTGAAAGGTATTTGCCTGTATACCTTTGTTTTGCCTTTTCTCTCCATTTTTCTTTAAATTTAAAAAATTTACTATTTCAGATTTACTCTTTATATTTTTATATTTACTCTTTTAGCTAATACCAGTCCATCAGCAATGCTATAATTCTAGACACACTTGTCTCTCTTTATTTAATGTCTCTGCTAAAATGTCACTATGAGGTGTACAATTATCTGCACATTAGATCTTGTCATAGTTACTACTTCCAAGAGAACTCTGTCTCACTCTTCAGCTATGCCCAGTATATTCATCCTCTAATTCAGCATTTGGTTGTATTAAAATGAACCTTCTCTGAATGAATCCAGAACACCCAAATACTAAGAGTGTGGTTTTTCCCATGCTCTATCAGTAACTGAAATTTATATGAAGGAGCAAATGGCAGCATATAGAATTAGCCACAGAGAGCCCAACAGAAAGTGCAAGTTTGTGATAAAAAATCTGAGTATGAATGTCCATAGTGCAGAGATTTAGAGGGGACAGTTGCTAGGAAAAAACGGCAAGGAAGAGGAGAATATCCACTGACTGGAGAGTCTATAAACATGCATTTTTTCTGCAGAATCTGTAATTAAATGCAAACATCTGGAGGATAACATAAATTATATATCAAGCTAATTAAATACTTAATTATATACATTTGCCTCCTCACAGATATAAAGGCAGTTCAGAGGAAATAATAAAGGCCTATCATATGATCTAAGCAAGAAAGAAGACGTTGCAAAATTTAGTTTTGTAATTATCTAAAAAACCAGATTACTGAAGATATATGTTATACAAAAATAATGCAAATTCACTATTAGTGGAAAAATCTTTCTTTTTAATAGTAGTACTGCAAGCACATTTAAGCTTTTTAAGGCAATACAGCAGCAACTATCAAAGAGAACAGAATAAATTTAAACAAATCCAGATTAAGAAAATTGGAGAAAAAAAGAATTAAAAAAGTATATACATCTGTGCTTTCTATTCCAGTTTCAAAACATAACCTCATTTTAGAGCAGGCCAGCAGGTTGTCCTGACATGACTTATACTCAAGCCAAGGCTATTATTATCTTATTTACAGAGGAGTTAACCCTCTCTAGAAACATCCCTTACTATGATACAAAATCCTTTTATTTTCAATTAAAGATACAGCAAAAATTCTTAACACCCATATTCACATTGTTTGAAGAAAGCCCTGCAGCTTCCCTGAAAATTAACCCCATTATTTATTGCACTGAATTTTCATTGGACAGGGTGAACTGACAGAGTTTGAAATAACGTGAAAAGTGAGAGCAATGTAAGTAGAAGTTAATTGTCCTAACACGTTGGAACTCTGACCTTTAAATTCTTGACATTGCAGCTACCAGAAATAGCAGAGAACTATAAAATGTTCAGTGTCATGTTGTATTTACTCTTTGCACATCTAACACTTTTTAAGCTATTATTTCACTATCCATTCATTCCATCACTTTTTCTAAGTTCCACTCAAAGCATAAAATACCTGCAGCATATTTTGAGAACAATTACTTTGCAGTTGGTAATGAAATAAAACCCAGCAAAAACAAACACTGAAGCAGGTTTTAGGACAGGAAATCAATTTCTACCTCATCTGTGTTGTAGATAATCTGCAGCCCCGAAGAGATCATCTCAACCAAATAGAGAAGAAATAATGACAAAGCATTGATCTAGAGCAATTAAACACAGAAAGGAAACTATAATTAATTTTATGCTCATTGGAGTCATGTAAACAAAATAAACATGGTATAATTCATAAGATGGTCCCACTATAACACACTTCTACTTCTAAAAATGCCTGCATCTAATGATGTGGAAACAATCAATAGGAAAAGGTGGCACAATCAAGCCTTGCCCTCTAGAACTTCTGATGTTTTATGATTTTTTGATTTCAAACTGTGCTAGGAAAATGCTCTCCCTTAGGCACATGCTTTGACCCACAGGTAATCACTTTGGTCCCAGGCTGTTTTCATGGTTCCATGTATGACAACTCACTGGCCAGGAGTTACCAAAAGGCAAGCAGCACATTGAATAGTGCACAGCACACCCAGAAAGCAAATCCCTTCTGCTCTGGTGGGAATTCTGGCATTATCAGCTGACAGGAGGAGAATTACAACATTCAGATATGATCAGATATTGAAAAACTATATTTTTCAGTACTCATACACAGCATTTATTGTAAACAGTAATTACCTTCAGCAGCTGAACATCAGAATGTCAACTCACTGAGGAATCAAAGGAAACTGCTGGTTTGGTTTTTATTACAGAGCTTTCCTATACCTGAGAATTTTTATAACTTCAATAGAGAAACTAAGTTTATCACAGGATGAGGTATAAAACCACAATCTCATTACATGAAATTTAAAGAAATCATCTAGAACAAAAAAGTGGACTCTTTTCTAGAACATAGCAGATTAAAAATTCGGTCCAAAATTCTAAAAATCTATAAATATTTAAAGACAATTGACTCCAGTGTCTTAATGCACCAAATACAGCAATAAGGGCTACATAATATATTCAATGTTTCCCAGCTGAGCCCTCTCAGTTCCTCTGTACTCTTGTCTCCACAGAGCTGAAAACCCTCTCATTTTTGAGGTATGCAGATGACAGATGGGAATGTGCATTCATGTTTATGGGAAGGGTTGAGCTGCCACAAAAGAGACTTTAAACTGTCATACAGTGCTCCCCAGGTCCCCAGATTGTCTCCTCTTATAGATAAAACATGTGCCTTTTCATGAAATTTCCCATAGTCCAAAATGCTAACTTAAGATAACTCCATAAAGCATTTCCCCCAGAACACACAATTTCTGAATCCAGCACATTCACTGTACAAACTATTTAAGTAATACTGTCACCATGAAATGAAATAATCATCAACCCACTGTGTCAGTTCTGAATAATTCCTCTAGCAATTCCTGAGCTAAAAGGTGTGTGCAGACTTATGGAATGCAAAATAACAAGATCATGAAAGGAAAAGTGGGTCTGAAAGTAAAGAGAATGGGAAATAAAAGGAATAAAGATTAAAACTCTGGAAAATGAGAGACAATAAAACAATCAGTTATGCAATTAGACTATGCAAAGCAGTGAACAATTCCTAACTGCTGTCAATGTACATTAAATGAATGAAAATTGCTCAAAATTATGGAAAATTAAACTGGGAATATTCACCATAAGATTACACTAAATCTTTCACTTTCCTGACTACAACATTCTTTTGCCAGGATTATTTATTGACAGCCATCTGTTGGTCTCAAAAAGAAGCAACTTTGTAAACAACCAACCATCTACCTCTACAATCTCCCAGTTATTTCAGTACCCTCTGACCAAAGCAAACCATTCAGTTATGTTTCAGAACACTCTGTCTTTTTCAGCAGAAGATGCAAAAGGCAGCTGACTCACTTTTACCACACACAGCACATCTAACACAAATCTAACCAAACTGAGACAGCTGCATGACAGAAGAATGAAGACAATATTATTAAAAAATCAGCCAAACTTGGATTTACACCAACATGGATGTGTTACCTGAAGGTGTCCATACTCCTCATGGGAGAAGACCTCATCTCCAGTTTGTGCATTGAACACAGAATGCAGACATGCAGATGGTTTGGGGTCTTGTTTAAATTTCTGAACCTAAAGGTGAATGAAAGGCAAAACAAAAAAGCAAAGGTAATAATTTCAGTATGTTTGGCAACCACAAATTCACCATATACCTTATTTAAATTATTATTACTATTGTCATTATTTCCAAACTAAAAAATGTCTTGATTTGACCACTATGCAAACCTTTTCATCAACAGTGTATTTTCAGAACAATTACAATAGCTGGTAATTAAATGAAACCAAGATAACTCCATAACTCTTCAAGTCATGCTTTGCTCTCCAAGAAATTTTAAAATTTTCCAACCATAATGCCAGCACCTGATCCACATTTCACTCAGTGTTGAATGTATTTTCAACATTGATGCTGCCTTCATGAGATTTTCTTCTCTACCAACCAAACACAGCACGTGCCTCAGAACAAGCAAACAAGTACTATAATGTGGAGTCTACTCCACAAATACAATAAATATACTTCAGGTCATGCTCATATGTTCATTGGCAATAGAATGCAACATCTGCATTTTTGCTAAAAGCAGCAGCATTTGCTCAAGTCATATCTTGAACAGAGAACTAAAAAATATCTTCCTTTTATGAGGCTACACACAGTCTCTCAGAATAAAGTCCAGCTTGACTTCTGTCTGTTAGCTACCAGAAACTGTTTATTACTACACTGTAGGAAGGGAAGAGCATCTGTAGTAAACAAGGGAAAAGGCAGACAAGCAGTGTGCCAGCAGTGGGACACCTCTGGTAATTTAATGCTCATTATTCTCATCTGGCACTCCTCATCCCCAAAACAAACAACTGCACATCAAAGAGAAATACAACAGCTGAATTGTAACAAGATCAATTTAGGCCAAGATGATTTGAAGATATGAAACTCTCAAGAAGCAATCCAACCCCCCAGAAAATATATGTCAGCATAGATACAAGTGGCAATACAATACTTGCTCATTATTATTGTTACTGGTACTCCATACCTGTGGATTTCCCATTTCAGTTTGTGTGCTCAGCTGTGAGGGAAGCTATGGACTAACAATACAGTTAAAAGTCAGTGACCTGAAACTTCAAATAACCACATGGAATATATGTATTTAACTACTTCTAGATCTGCTGCTAACCACTATGCAAAATTTATCCACCATACCAAATTTTAATAAGAAGGCCTGAATATTCAGAGTATATTCACAAGAGATTAAGGGCTGAATCAATCAACTGTGTTGCAACATAAGTAGACTACTCTGTTTCCTTACTCATTTTGGAAAGGTGTGCCCTTCTGAAATGATGTCATTAAGTAAAATACTGCTGGAAAATGTCTGCTAAAGAAACCAAGCAGAAAATCAAAATGATCACCTAGGTAAAGAGAACAACTACAAACACAATAACCAAGATAACAGTACAAAAAAACTCTCCAGCCTTAACAAAAAGTAGTTCTACATCCTTCCATTTAATCACTATGAAAAGACATAAACTCCCTCACAAGTACCAATGGTGTAATATTTGAATGGGACAAATAACTGCAAGTGAACACAAAGAAGTTTCAAGTGTACCCTGCACTTTCCTACCCAAAATGCTCCCATGTACTCCCTAAAACGATGCTGCAACAACAATGCAGCAGCTTTTCTGAGCGGGGCACCCCAAGCCTGTGAGTTTGCTGTGTATTTAGGATTTGTTCCCAGTTTAATTCACCCTGCAGGGAGGCCAGGCTGTGTCCCCGGCGCAGTCTCACCTTGTCGGCCTGGCGCATGTAGCAGTAGAGAATTCCCCTCATGCACTTGATGGCAGAGTGCTCCAGCTCGTGGGTCCTGCCCTTGTCATCATCAATGCGCCTGCACAGAGAGAGAGCTCCCAAAACAAATTGCGAATGCAGCAGGGGGGGAAAGGGAGACATTCATGCCTGGCAACATTCAGTACTGAACTAACGCTGGTGCACAGTGCTGCCCTCACTCATATCTACCTATTTACAGCCCTAGTCATCCTTCCTCGTTAAAAACAGTAAAAATATTAAAAGGGTTTTCGTCTGGCAACTTACACAAGCATTCCTCTTTCAAAATTTAAGAATTTAAAAAAATCCTTCCTGATATAACACCCAGTCTCTTGCAAGTAAATGATTTTTAGGACCAGCAACAAGCCTGCCAATGCCCTGAACTCTCCTACTAGATTTAAAAGTATCCCCTGAGTACAATTTGCCAGAAGAAGCTCTATTTTTAGTAGGCAGGCATTAATTCCACTGTAACAAATACTGGCACCAATTTCATTATATGAAAACATGTTGACTTACCAAAAGTAGAGTGACATTTTTAACCTAACACCTTCATAAATATTTTTACTGAGATTTGGAAATGCACCATTCTCTATGGGTTTACAAATCTATTTTTGATAAAGCTTCATTTTCTAAAACTTTCCCAGGGAGCTGAAAAAGAGAGGGAATGGAAGCTGGCAGAGACATGAGGGTGAAAGTTATTCACCTGTAAGCAAGGGCCAGTGCCCAGGAACAGGCAGCACAGTAAAGGCTGTCATGGACTTTTGCCTTTTGGTTACTCCCAAAAGTCTTGGTAGGGAACAGACCTGTGGTTGGGCTTTGATGGACCAGCAACGTTGATTTAACTGGAAGAAGGAAAAATAAAAAAGATTGTTAACAACATTTATACTTCTTCCAGGTTTTAAATAGATTTTCAGGAACAGATCAAGGTGTAAACAACCTGTTAGAGCATACACAAGATAAAATAAGGGAAAGAAAAGTAAGGAGAAACACACACAAAATTTGTTACATTGTTTTTGCAGACAAATTAGACCTTCTTACACAAAAACCCAGGGGTATTGAAAACTATTTTGATGACTCTGTTCTAGCACAAGCCACTTTGTACAGAATTTCTGCAAAGCAACCCAGTAACTTCCTTTCTATGAAAACAGAAGAAAAAAGTGACTAGAGTATGTCAACTGCCCCCCAGTCAGTCAAATGCTTAAACTCTCTAGAACTCTCATAAAAATTACATTTTTAGCTCAGGCCAGATGATTGTATTAATATTTATAGAAGTAGAGGGGAGTAAGCAAGGAGAAAAGACAACTACAATTATTTAACTCGGTATCTTGATAGGAAAATAGATTAAGACAGGAATTTTCAGGTTGCCAAAAATAAAAATACATTATGGCACCATTAATAACAAAAAAGAACTGCCAGACTGTTCCAAGTACTACACAAAAGCTTTTGTCCATTTAAATTTTTCCTCAGCTGGATCTGGTCAATGCTACAATCCTAAGCTTCCCCTTTATCCAAAATAATTCTAAATTCACTCTTACAGCTGAATTGGATTTTCAACAGACATTTTGATTTACAGAAAGAAATGTAACTCAGCCCTCCTCTTTGAACCTTCCAAACTTCTAGCAGAAGTTAAGGAAACTATCCTTAAGTAGAAATAATGTAGAGCTGATATTTATCATGCAAATATAAATTCCAACTCACATCTGGGTTAGTTCAAGCATTATTAACTTACCAATTCTATAGTAATGATTTAATTTATCCCACAGAGTTTCCCCCTCTGGCTTTGGAAGGTTAATACATTTAAGTGGCTCATAAATTGAACCTAAAATAAGAAGAAAAAAGAATACCAAAATCAAGATCATGTTTGTTTTTCACATTTGTTATACAAAAGCACAATTTATCAAATTTCAATTGAAACAAAAAAGTTGTTATCTCTACAGTCTCAGAGAATTTTTTCTACAGTGGCTGTCTACACAAACCAGACCTCCACCTGTATCTCCAGTGCCTTGTAGATACAGCAAATGCCACATAAGTGTAGAGTTAATTACTGAAGACAACTACTAAATGTTGAGAATTTTCTAAAAACATTTTCTTAGAACATAAGTACATTACAGAGAAAATTCCAGAAGATATGTAGGAAAACAGAAGAGGGACAAAAGTAGACCATATTCAATTCTTGCTGCCCTACCTGCCTTCTAAAAAGGTGAAGGTGTTCAACACCCTCAGTGTTTCACCTACCCCAAGCCTGTTTGCCCCCACCAGCCAGCCCAGCTGCAGTCATGTCAGAATAGGGCCTGCCTTGTTCCCACATGCTGCTAAAGCTTTAACAAGTTATTCAACAGATAAAGCCCTCAAGTCACCTACATTCCAGAGAAATCCAATGCTATCAAATCCCCATCTTTCATTCTCACTGTCCCAATATTGACTGCTTCCCTATCTGCACCTGAAAAGTCACTTTTTCTGAGAGCTGAAATGAGCTACCTATCCAAAATTACTGGGGTGAACCATTTCCAACTTCTAATTTCAGAGTCACATCCTGCTCTCCCCCACAAATCACTCAGGCTTTATTCAGTGTTCTGGATGGCAAGATGTCCACAAGAGCCATGTGCCAACAGGAAGAATGAGAATTTTCCTTTCCAGCCTGCAGCCTGCCCTTTGGGAAAGCTCAGGGGATGCAGAGCCAGGGCAGCCCAGCCAGCCAAGCAATTCTGGCAGGACACAGCGAGTGCTCCTTTTCACAGGGCCTCTCTGGCAACCCCAGCACTCTCCCAAGCATCAGACCCATGATTGTCCATATACAGGACTCTCAGCCCCATGAAACCAAAAAAACAAAATGAAGAAAAACAAAAGTGTTCAAGAAACAACTGGATGTGGGACTCAGTGCCCTGTCCAGTTGCCAAGATGGTGTTTGGTCAAATGTTGGAGTTGATGGCCTCAGGGGTCCTTTCCAGCCTAACTGGGATGTGTGAGAATGGTGACAGAAGCTTTATGAATCCAGTCCTTTGGGGGAGACAAGAAAATGTCCAGCCATCCAATAATGCAAAGCTCACCCCAAGTCAGATTGCCTGGGCTTTGCCAGCACAGGAGTGAAGAAAACCTCACCCCTCCCTGAGCACAGCCCTGGGTGCCTGCTCTGCTTGCATGTCCTGGTGATGCTTCCCAACCCATCTGAGCTTCCCCTCCAGCCTTTCCTCCTTGGGAGAGGTTAAATGAGAAATAAACACCTGCATGTGGGAAAGGCCTGAAGGGGAAGCACAGAGAGCCCAGTGTATTTGAACTGCCTAAAAAAAAACAAAGTCAAAAGAAATTAAATTGTTCTGTAATGGAAAAGAAAAACTTGTAACATATCACAGCTTTTGTATCTGCTATTAAATAAATAAGTATTGAACATTCTGAACCAATTTAAATCCATTTTTTGAAGCTATTTTGTTTTGCTACTTCTTTTAGTTTATGAATCCCTGTTCATGAAATGATTAATGATTTATGCTGTTATACAATTAATTCAGTTATCTTGCAAAAGCACACAATACAGTGAGCTGCAGTAACTGTAATCTTGTACAGTGTTGTAGTGAAAGGACAGAATACACAAAAGAAAAAAATCTTCAGGAAGTCAGTGCATAAAAAGCAGCAATTTTATGAGAAATTCACTTACAAATTTTCAAAGGCAAAATAAGGGTTCTAACTCTTGGATTAGCTAACTGAATATCACATGGATATCCACCACCCTTTGAGTGTGAAACAGGTTCAGAATGTCCATTTCCTGTGGGCTGCCCACCCCAGTGTGGCACCAGGACACACAGCTGAGCACCACAGGCACATACACACTAGTCAAAAGTTCCTGAACTAAAATTGTTTTCATTTAAATACTCACCAGACAAACTGTGACCCTCTGTGGCCAACAGAGAAACAAAACAAAGATATCAAGAACAAAAAGCAAGCATATTCTTCTATTTCAGAGCATTCAAAGATTTCAACTTAGTGCAGAAAGAAGATTAAACAGAACAGAAAGCATGAAAATGTCAAAACATCACCACAGATTACATTATTCTAGATGTTTGAAACTTTAATACAAATATAGTAAAACAGTAAGAGGAGACTGCTGATGGAACAGAAAGGAGAAATGAATTCAAAGTTTGAAAAACTGACAAAAATTAGTTTTATGCTTTTGAGTATTCCCTAAAATTACTCCTACTATAAGGAGGAGAACTTATTTAAATCAAAGTTTCCACATATTCTTCATTAATTCCTTATTAGCACCCACAGAGTTTATGTTTTGCTTGGGTGTCTACAGCATTCTCCTGGAGAAATCATGTGGTAAATTGCATTTCATTATTGTCACAACCTAATCAAAGCAAGGAACAGTCAGGACAAACACGAAGCTGCTCCTTCCTTGAGCTTTTGGAGAGAGCCCATAACAAGAGGAAGCTATTTTAGGGAAGGCTAAAAAAAGCCTGACTCCAGTCTCATCCAAAATCTATTTGAGTTCATTTCAGCAAGATAAAAACCTGTCATAGAAATCTATTTTCAATTACAGAGTTAAAATCAGTTTTCAAATTAAACGAAAAAAGAACTGAGATGGCAACAGCAAGACTGCAGCACTCTAAACATAACAGAGTGACATTTGCAAATGGGACCCTGGAGGTCTCACTTTGTACAGCAGCGTTCAGAAGAAACAGAGTGAGGACATTCATTTTAAATACTGTTTTTCATAAATACATCACTTTATTATAACCATACAGTGGGAGTTTTATTTTAGGCAAATAAGTAGGTATGCTAGGAAGAACATAAAAACCTGTTCTGTTGATTTACTATTTTGTCTGCTGTCTAGTGGTGTTACAACCCCATCCAACATTTAAATAGGTTATTTGGGAATTCAGCTTTTTTTCCTACAAAGAATGAAGTGTGCCCATTATTTCCTTACACCACAAGTGCATTGCTGCAGGCAGTACCTACTTCAAAATCAGCAAAAAACTGATCAAAAATCACAGTGTCACTTCCTGTGTTAATATAAGTAATGTCTGATAAGAGAACACTCGAAGTCTTGATCCCAAGTCCAATTAAATCCCTGTTTATCTTCAGACATTGCACTGACTAAACGCCTATATTCCTAATCTGAAGGAAAACTAATCCCCTTCATTTCCTACCATTTACAGGTCCCAGAGTAATATGATTTCACCTCTCTTCAAGTTGAATAATCACTAAAAATATTAGAGATTCCTTTCAAAGTAATAGAGAACAGGAAGAAATTTCAATTCTATCCAGCCTCTGGATACTGAAAATACTGTGTCATCCTGATGCTACTTCCCATGCACCTCATTTTTATTCCATTATACCTGAGATTAGCATTAACTGCTCTTCAGGGAAGAGATATGACCTGTCCAGATGTTTGGATTCAGAAGCTATGGCCAAAATGGCTTTAAAACAATTCTGTTCCCAAATCTGTACATATGGAAGCTTTGGACACACACACACATCCTTGAGGATGGCAGTAATTGTGGATGTTAAAGAAAAACAGGGATTAGCATGGAATTCTGTACTGAGTCTATGGAACAAGACTTGCATATTTCAACAAGGACAGTTTATTCAAATCTTTCAAAGTACAGAATTCATATAAACAAACACTTCCACAAAGCTAATCCCTTGCAAATGGAAGCAACGTGGCAAGAAATTTATTTCTAATATTTCACATGCCAGAATAAGAAAAGAAAATGTTAGCTTGCATAATTATATCAGGCCAGGCAAAAGAAAAAGGCTGAGAACACAAGATTTCCTTGCAGATTTGATAAGAATGAAAACTGATCACAGGCTCTGATGTGACATTAGGTCTGGACATAATCAAACACTTGAGACACAGGCAAGCCCTGGACCTCAGATCACTGTAACTTTCATTACCCAGCAGCAGTAAGGGCAGTGGCAGCTTCACATTACAGAAGTCATTGGGAGCAAAGAGGATTTTATTTCTACTCACAGTAAAGTTTAAGAAATGATATCACAAGGGGATTTTTAATCACTACATACAGGAGGAAACCATGATCTCATAGTTGATCCTGCTTTGAGCAAGAGGCTGGAGTAGGTGACATCCTGACAACCCTTCCAGACTGAACTGCTCTACAAAACAGGGGAAGGAAACACCAGGAGAAGGGCTTGGAGAGGCAGACAGAAAAGGTATTAAAGTATTCCTGTACCTGAATACACAGTAGAAGTAAGCAAAAGGTATGGATTGTTACCTTAGTTGAGTGACAATAACAAATCAGTAAAAATAAGTAAAATCTTGTAACAGTTTAATTTAAATAGCAGTAAAGAGAAAAGCTTTAAAACTATAATTGATCAAGAAAAATCATGTGTTATACTGTGTAAGTAATTCAGTTAGTATTTCACAGAGTCATAGAACATCCTGAATTGCAAGGGACCCACAAGGATTGTTGAGGTCCAGCTCCTGGCCCTGCACAGAACAAGCCCAGAATGGCACCCTGTGCCTGAGAGCATTGTCCAGACCTTCCTGAGCTCTGGCAGGTTTGGTGCCATGTTCACTGTCCTGGGGAACCTGTTCCAGTGCCCAGGCACCCTCTGGGTGAAGAACCTTTTCCTGATATCCAACCTAAACCACCTTTGGCACAGCTCCAACCATTTCTTCACTGATCACCAGAGGGGAAAAAGAAAAAAATACACACCAATTTATTCTGTCCTTTCTCTATTTCCTAATCATCTGAAGGTAACTCTTTGCAAGTATATTGCACTTAATGGAAACTCCTGATTTCAGGATTTACAGTAACTAACAACACAAACAACAAAAGCTACTGACCACCAGAAATAAAACACTGACCATCATGCCAGTACACAGGAGCTTCACATAACCAAAATGCCAAAGTCTACCACACAAGCCTTGTAAATGCTACAAGCAAGGCTGGAAACCACTCAGGATATTCAAGGCAGGCATCGCCATTTCTGAGAGTTCAAAACAATGGGTGTTAAAATTACTCAACATGTTTATTTTGCATCACAAAGGAGAAACATCAAATATCTTTACAATAATTAGGAAAGAGTAATTTTTCTTTAATGCTGTCAACACATGACATTTTTTGATGGTCAGAGAGGCAAAACTGCAAAGCCACAGGAAGGGCAGCGGAGTCCAAGCCACCCAGTTGTGTTCCCTTACACTTGTTCTGCTACTGAGTTTCAGCAAGGACTACCCAAGAGTTCCCCCCATTACAGAGTCACAGATGGATACATCTCACCCCAAAAGTCCTTCAAAACACACAGGAACTGGCCTTGACAGCTTCATATATTCAGCTTCTGTTGTACCTGAGGAGAAGCTGTGCCAGGGTGCTTTACTTTGCTTCCACTTAATTTCCAAATGTCCAACTTTGTAACCAGTGACTGACTGGAAACTTTACTTCTCTCTAAACTTGTCACGCTGGGGTTCTTTTAGGAGTCAATTACAAACAGCATTCCTAATGCACCTTTCACATGACTGTCATATTAAAAGAGAAACTGGAGGTCAGAGATGGTTGCACTGAGGGATACTGACAGGAACACTAAACAAACAAAACAGGAAGATTTGATAGTAGATTTCAATCTAAGTAGATGACAATTTTCAGAAATTTTTACTGAAAGTTCAAATTTTTAAGTTCTACTGTACAGTGCTAAAGAGCTACTAACACAGAACACTGCATGAAACAAAACATACAATTATTTTTTGTTGAATTAAATAGCCACAAACAAAAACAAAACACAGAACTGCACACTTACCAAATTTTAAAAAGGCATGCGCAGAGGAGGCTCTGTCATCATCCAAATTGGCCATTTCAAATTGGTGCAGCTAACCACAAACGGCTCAGGCTAAGCTACAGTCATTTTCAAAACTGTTTAGTAAATGTTAAAGGCAATCAGCATTAAATTAAGTGAAAGCAATGTTAGTGGAGTTATTAACACAACAGAGTGCACAGCACAAACTTTCATTACATCTTATGTTTCCTTCTTCTACACTGACCTCTTGGTTTTATTTTGCTTTTACTTCCACAAAACTTAGTAGTTTACTCCTTCTGAGTGAAAGGACACAGTTTACAAAAAGCCCATCTTTTGGATATTGACATGAGCTTTCTTATTCAATAGGAAATCTGCTACAAACACCAGAATACCATCTGATATATTTCTAGTTGAAATAAAGATACTGATTTAACTAGTGCACACTAAAGTGTTAAGTAACAACGATAAGGAGCTAAAACTCTGCTTATGCACAGTGCTGCTTTCATCCCATGAGAAATCTACACCAGGATGTTTCCTGCAGCCATATACATTACTTATGGCACTGAATATCTGTTATTAGGGGTATGTCATCTTCCACTTTGGAATATACAATAGGAAAAACACGTCTGTAATTACGATGACAAGTTTTTCCAAATCTTTAAAGTTTCTCTTTTTTAAAGTAAGAAAAATTTCAGGGGCTTTTAACTAATCAACTACTATATTTAGAATCTGCTCCTAATCAGAGTAGCAACAAATGAAACAGTATTTTATTGCTTCAGGAAGGGAAATTAAAATTTCTGAATAAAATTTGATTTTACTGAAAAAAAGTAATTCATCATTTAATACACATAAACATGAGGATACAAATTCCCTCCTACAGGATTTGAGTCTTACATGATCCATTGCTGCAGGCTATAAAACATGAATCACTGGTGCATTTCAGGCACGTGTGTCTCTACTCCACATTTACTACATCTTACTCCAAGAAGCACACTAGTGAAAAAAACCCCACATCAAACAAAACAGGCTGTCTGTGAGCTGGGACTCCAGCACAGGCCTCAGCCAAACCAGGAACATGTGGGGGACTTTCAGTCACTTTCTATGATAATCCCAACCATGTCTCCTTCTGACAGGGCCAGGAAGGAAGAAAAAAGCCCTGAAGTCATGCAAATGTCAACATAAAGATGCAGCAGTAAACTTGAAATGTAAGAACATTATTTTTATTTTTGGATTTGAATGTTACCTGAAAGATATTAAATAAAATTTGATTTTTAAATCAACTCTTTCATCAGAAAAAGTTTTCAATTAAAAATAACGTTTATTTCTTGACCAAATTTATTCAGTTGTTATGTAAAATGCCATGAACAAATCTCTAGACAATCTCTGAACAGTGGGGAAAGATGGAAGCAAACTACAATCTGTCATTGCTCAGAATACAATTCTTTACACACGTAACATAAAAGTAACAGACAGCAGCAGCAAAGAAAACTTGAAGTGTTTGAAACCATCAAACGCCTTCTGCAGGCAGGCCTGACCCTGCAGGGGATTCCCTTAGCCCTGTGCTCCCTGAGGGCTGACCCTGCAGGGGATCCCAAATCCTTGTGCTCCCTGAGGGCTGACCCTGCAGGGAAATCCCAAACCCGAGTGCTCCCTGAGGGCTGACCCTGCAGGGGATCCCAAATCCTTGTGCTCCCTGAGGGCTGACCCTGCAGGGAAATCCCAAACCCGAGTGCTCCCTGAGGCCTGACCCTGCAGGGGATCCCCAAATCCGAGTGCTCCCTGAGGCCTGACCCTGCAGGGGAAATCCCAAACCCGTGCGCTCCCTGGGGCTCGGGATTCCCGATCCACCCGGGCTGCACTGCCGCCCCGGCCCTGCAGAGCCCCACGCTCCGTCGCTCAGTCACACTCCCGGCCCGGTAATCGCAACCGGCCGCCAGTGACGCCTCCTTCAGCGGGCAGTCCTCAGCGCGGGACTGCCAATCAATCTATGCACAAACTGAACTTTTAAAGCCAAATTAATCAGACCAGACTTTAAACAATCAATTCTTTAGAGCCCTCATAAAGCCCCGTTTTGGTCTCACACTGTCTGATCAGTTACTAGCACAACAAAACCAACCAAACATGCAAATAAGTAACAACTGAGTGCTACAAGCATGTGTAGTGTATAAATAAACACAGGGATCTTCTAAAACTTTTCCCGTTAGAACAATTAAACGCCTGGTAGGACTGTACTTTACTTCAAATTAAAACAAAAAATCAAAACTCCAAGTTTTTTGAAGTTCAGAAATTCAGGCTAACTCGGCAAACATCATCCTTTGGTTTAGGCCAGAACGAGCTGCCCCACGTTCAGAACCCGAAATTCCCACGCTGTAAAACAGTTCCCTTAGCTAAGAGAAACCTGCCAAGAGCTGGGACTTTCCCCTAAACACTGTCTCTGTTCCACAGCCGCAACACGTTACACAGCTGCGGTACTGAACACGCTGCCTTTGCTCCCGTGGCACAGGTGACACCGGAGGGCACCGGGGGCTCTGCCCGCCGAGGGCTCGGGCAGGGCCGCCATCCCCGGCTGTCCCCTGCGCCCCTCAGGGCCGGGCCCGCCCGGGCACCACTACCCGCGGTGGGGACGGGAAACAGCCCCGGGCCGGGCCGGGAGCGGGGCGGTGAGTGACGGGAGGCACAGGGATCCCCGGAGCTCCTCCCGGGCAAGCCAAGAGGTCAGACCTGAGCGTTTGGAGCGAGCGCGCAGCTCCAGCACCTTCCAGCTCACGTCAGCCATGTGAGTCGCCGCCATGGCGGAGCGGTCCCGGAGAGCCCCGGGCGCGAGTGCGCGGCGCCGGGCGGGCCCTGCCTGGCTCCCGCCGTAAAGCGCTCGCGCAGGCTCCGCCGCCGCTGCCGCAAACCGCGGCCGCCGGACCGGGCCCGCCCCGCTGCCGTCAGAGCGCGGGCGGGGCGAGGCCGTGTGCGATGGGGGCCCGCGGGCCGCGCCCGCCGCTGGCCCCGCTGCTGGCCCTGGCCCTGCTGGCCCTGGCGGGGCCCGCCCGAGCCCTGCAGAATGTGACCGCTCAGCTCTTCGGGCCCGAGGCCCGCGGGACCCTGGCGGCCTTCGGCGACTTCAACTCGGACAAGCAGACGGACCTGTTCGTGCTGCGCGGCGGTGAGTGCGGGGCCGGCGGCGGGCCCGGGGGCTGCGGGGGCACGGGCGGTGTGAGCTGGGCTCCCCGTCCCTGCAGCCAAGGGGGACAGCCGAGGGTGCCGCCGCCCCCGGGGCCCGGCAGCTCCGTGCGGGGTGACGGCAGCGCTGGGGCTGCGGGGCAGCGCTGCCGGTGCGAGCTGCCCGGCCCGAGAGCGATGGGCCCGCCGGTGCCGGGGATGGGCTCGCTGCTCCCGGGGATGGGCTCGCTGCTCCCGGGGATGGGCTCGCTGGTCCCTGCGGTCTGTCCCTTACCGGCTGCTCGCTCGCTCCCCGAGCACGGCCCGAGTCCCCGGGGTTTGTGCTGCCAGGACCGGCGCGGGGAGCACAACATCCTTTGCAGGACGAAATTGACTCTTGTTTTGCTCCCAGGTATTTCCTGTGTGACATACGGCATTCAGTTTGCACTAGAATGGTTCATATAGGGCGCGTTTATCTTTGAAGTTGAATTTCTGGTTGTGAAATAATTTAGAGACTTGAATGGTCACAAATTGTTGTTTTGCTCCTGCCTTCATAATATTTTTGGAAACAAAGATGAACATTTCACAGATGTGGAGGAAAAATTGCACATTATCCTGCTTTGAACCTTAAAAGTTAAAGTGCCATGGTAGCTGTCACCTGCCACAGGTTTCTCTTCAGGCTTCAGATATGGGGAGACCTCAAATCAGGGCTTATTTTTAGTGGTCAGTGCTGTTTGCAGTAATCTTGGAATATTTTACTTTCTTGAAGCGCATTAAGAGTAAATTTATTCTCAGATTTACCTTTTTTTATTCCTTCCATCTCAGAAATGTTTTTCTGAGTAGCTTTGGTAAAGCATGAGTGATTTTCCCATCTAGTTGAGTTATTGAAATGCATGGCTCCCTGGAAATGCTCCACTGGCTCATCTACTGAAAAAATTGTCAGATTTAAAATAAATGTCTGTGATAAGAGATTTAATTTTTACTTTCTTATCTTGCAGATGAGTGCATATAAAAATGCGAATAGTTATAAGTTTCAGGAATGAGATTTGTGATTTCTTTGTGTCTCTATAGTAGCACTTGATAAATAATTTTTTTGTGTGGCGCTTACTGTAAAAATCAGATTGGAATAACATAGTTTAAAACATTATTTTTCATAACTTAAGTCTTGGAGTAAAGTAACTACAGAATACTCTCAAAACAAAAGGTGGGATTAATGGCAGCCAGTTGTAAACAGCATGAGGAAATGAGCACTGGAGATGACACGAGACTTTGAGGAACAGGAGTCTGTAAAGCAGCTCTGTCCTAATTATCCTGACCCTTAATAAAGAAATGGGGATGATGTTTTGGACCTTTGGCTGGATATATATTATTTTTCTGATCTTGCCTTTTTCAGTTGAGTGAGAGTAATGTTCCGTATGCTGAGATACATAAAAGAAAATCAGGTTGTGCTGATACCTTTGTAAGAAATAGTGAACTCACTGACTGTAAGGGATAGTCTGGATCCAGAAGTGTCCCAGTGCAAGGCCAATTCCAAAGTACCAGTGGCCTCTGGGTTTAGTCACTTTTTGAAACTCAGAATCTACAAATAAATGGAACTTTGCATGCACTTACCTGTTTGTGAGTCTGTGCACGTAACAGGTCAGTGGGGAAGCTCGTGCTGGTTGCTTTTTCATGTACCAGCTCCTGGCTATGCTTAATGCCTCTGCTGGAAGTACAGGGCACTGAGGGAGCATTCCCCTGTTCACCTGCTGCATTTCATTGGGGGATTTGGGAGACTTCTGTGGTATTTATCTCATATATACATATATGTGTGTGTGTGATATATGTCACACAGATACTCAGCCTGAAGACCTCTAATCTACATTATTGTTGTTTGTATGGAAACTGTTCCTGTTTTTTCACATCATCCAATGCACTGATTTTTTCTTACTGTCCTCTTGTCTCAAAAAGAATACAGAACTGCAAACAGCATTTAGGATTGATTGTAGTGGCATAGTAATTCTGTTTTCTGTTCATGTAATAAATCATTTTTATAGTTAATTTGCTTTGACTTGAGCACCGAGCTGAAATTTTTATATCTCTATCTTTAATGACCAAAAAAATCTCATTTCTCAGTGTTGCAGCTAACTTGGAACCTGATGTGTGTAAAAACACATTTGCTTCTTTATCCTGGTCATTACTTTACCAAGTAACCAATAAAAGGCAGGAGGGAGTGCGAGGTGTGAGATGGGAATTTCCTTTCAGCAGGCAGCCCCGGGTGAGCTGTGCCAGGCTCCTGGCCCTGGCCTGTGCCAGGCCTTTCCCTCCCCAGGGAACTGCAGCTCAGGCAGTGTTGCTCTGGGCCTGAGCTGGCCTCTGAAAGGGCTCCTGGCCATTTACTCATTTGGTGCTGGATTCTCCTTCTCCTCAAGAGGTTTGTGGCAGGAGCCATGTACTCTCTGCTATTTCCCAGCTGTCAGCTCTGCCACAAAACAATGCTCTTAAGGAGTACTGTGGTAGCTCAAGTTTGGAGCCTTAGAATTATTCTTTAATAGAGAATGATTTTGTGGTTCTGCAGCTGAGTTTATTGGAGAACAAAGCAAAGAAAAAAATACAATTGTTGCACTGTGAGCTATTTTTTACTTACAGAAGTGTGTGTGTATTGTGGTTTACTGACTAAAAATTTTATTTCATCACTGAAGTTAAAATTCTTCCTTTCTTCCCTGAATTTCAGTTATTTCTGCAACATAAAATGTGGGCTTTTATTTAGATTATCCTGAAATAATGAAATTATACTTATATCATTGCCTCTAGATGGGGAGATGCTGCAGAGAACCAAGTAAATTCTGAGTTTCCTTTAAAGTGCTTTGGACAGCTGATATGGGAAAGCAGTATCAGATCCTGCTATGTGAGACATAGTATTAAAAGAATTAATTTGAGTTAGACTTTAAGCTTTAATTAGTTTTGTGGAGCTGCTGCCTATTACTTTTCCATGTGTAATATTTCTTAATTCATTACAGAAAGTTTTATTTTAAGCAATGTGATAAAAATAACAGAGGGAAAGTTCTAACACTAAACCCTCAAAGAAGATTTGTGATATTAGCATTCCTTTGAGATGCAACTGACTTTGTATTGAAGAAGTGCTCCTTTTGCCTCCTTTTGCATGAAGAGGAAGTAGAGTATGAGATGTCTTTCAAAGTTTTTGCTGCTGTGGGGAATGGTCATTTGTGGCAGTTATTTAAATGTTGGGTTTGTATATAAGCCATTTCCAGTCTTCTTCTGTTGCTCATGGTCTGTTTGCTTTGGCAGGAAATGAGTTGGTGATTTTTTTGGCTGACCAGAAGGAGCCCTACTTTAAGCCCCGTGTTAAGCTACCAATGAAGTAAGTATGGCTGTTCAGTGCTTGCCTTGGAAGGGCCTCTCTGCTCTCAGGGGGAGCTGCTGCACTTGTCTGTGCTCTTGTTGCCTCTTTGACTCATTGTTCACTTGCCCTTACAGCTCTGGTTCTTTGACCAACTTCCTGATCCATGCCCTGATGCATTTTTGTTTTGTTGGTCACATGATGGAGTCTATGGAGATGAGTTGCGTCTTTCAAGTTGTTTACTAATAAGTGTTACTTCCCAACCCTTATGGAATATTTGTGGTTTAGGTTTTGTCCTCAAATTAGTATTTAAAGTAGCCATATGTTGAAATATTGTTGCAGTTGATTTGGATCTTCAGGACTGTATTTCCTGTAAACTGGAACTGTAGTGAAGTAAACTGTCATTCCATGGCATACATAGGTCTTTGTGGTGGGTAGGTTTATATCAATGCCAAGAGATGTTTTCAGGGAAATTCATCCATTTGCTGTAGTTACTAATGGAATCCAACCAATATCAGATGATTTAGAAGAGATAGGAAAGATGGTGTTCTGGTGTTTCTGTGTAGAGATGTTCCTTTGTCAAGTTTACATGTGGCCTTTAAAAAAAAATCAGTTTTTAATAAATGTAAAACAATCTGTTTATATGTGCATATGTGTTTATATGTCTAGCTTCAATATCCTGTTATATTTTTATGGCTATTCCTTATGAATAATGCTTATGTTTAATTAGTAATAGTATTATGTTTATTAAAAGGTAAAATGCTTTTATAGCCCAGCTTTATCTTCTGTATTCTACATATTTTTATTTTTCATTATTCCCTCCCATCTTTGAAGGAACTAATTTGTTTCATGCATTAGAAAGGATCTGCTTTTAATCCTTAATGTGACCTTGTTGTGTGTGTAAAGCAGAGTAGGTAAGTAAATAAAAAAAGATAGAACAAACAAAGGTAGGAAGGAATAGTAAGACCTGGCAGAAGGTAGGAGGAAATGGCATTGTCTTTTAAAAAATCTACCTGTGCCTGACTCCTGCTGTTTAAACAGCTCCTGTTGCCTTATGTTCCTGCTCTTGGAATGCAACCAGAAGATCCTGCTCTCTGAAACACATTTGGGTTGACTGGTTCTAAACAAATGTGAGGATTTAATGAAGTGTAGATAGCATTAACAGGATATGGCTGAAGAATGTCTGATAGCTGAAGTTTAGAGTTAAAATGTCATTTTCCTTAGACAAGGACAGCCTATCAGGTGCCTGATTTTGAGATACTTTTGGAATAGGTAAGGACTTAATCCTAAACCAGGTTGTTGAAAGGTAAGATTGTATTGGACCAGCTAATAATAACAGGGCAAGCCTGTGACTCTGACAAGTGCACTTTGACAAGTGCTTTTTGCATGCACACCTTTTTACCACTATTTGCATGTGGGGGCTTTTGTTTTTAATTCCAGATCCCTTGGCGTCACCATAACCAGTGTAGTTCCTGGAGATTATGATGGAGATTCCCAAATGGATGTCCTCCTCACTACCCAGGCCCCAAGTCATGGCAAAGATGAACTTTCAGTGTTTATTTTCTGGGGACACAACCAAACGTTAGGTGAGTTGCTGAGTCTGGTTCTTAGTAAAATTGTTAGACTTCTTAATTCAAAGTATTGTCAAGAAGTTACAACTCATTTTTTACAGTGTAATGATTGCTTTTAGCACTAAAATAGGAATTAGCAGCTATTCAGCTTCACACCCATATATTATCCTGCTGTTAAACTGTGTTCAATAATTAATGAAAGAGAACAATACTTGCAGTGGATTATGCAACAGATATAACCAAACATTATTGTAATTTGGCAGTACCTATTAACTGAAGAGCTGCTTCTCATGGCTTCCCCATCATGCATGTCAGATTCACAAAGACAATCTCAAAAGATTTATCTTCAGTTTAAAATTCACAGGGAACCTGCTGTGAACTTAAGTGCATCAGCTTTCAAAATCACAAACCTAAACCTACCACCAGTAATACAGTATTTGTGTTAAACGAAATTCTTTAAAGACACTGACACACTAAAGTAAGTATTGGAAGAAGGTTTCTGGAGTCTCTTGCTAAAAGTTTTCAAGACCATTAGAATTGATTTTTCAGGAGTCTCTTAGCAGTGTTCAAGGTGTAGCTGATTCTGTCTTGGGGTAGAGTTATGGATTGTGTGAACTCTTGGAGTCTCCTCTGGTTTTGGTTGACTTTGCTAGGAAAGGTTTGGAGAAGAATTTAGGACAGATAAGCAAAAGAAAATACTCTTTAAACCACAAAAACTACTGAAGAATAATCACTATTGTAAACAACTGTATCATGGCATAGTTACACGTGAGGCAAGTTTGCCTCAGACACCATTGCTTCTGGCTTTAATCAGAGCTGGAACAAGCAACCTGGAAGAGTGCAGTGGATCAATATTAAGTGAATATCAAGTATCTCTAGTATTGGGAAGAATATGAGGACTTGGATTAAGTAATTCTGTTTTGTGTCGGACAAAAACCCCAAGTGCTGGGGGAAACACAATGAGCATATGGGGCCCGGAGGAGGAGTCACAGGTTAAAAATTCAGGCAGTGGTTGGTATGTGCTGAGGCCACTGGCAAGGTATGGGGTGTCTCCTTGGGTAACAGAAGTGTGACAGACAAGTCAGTAGGAGGGGACTGCTGTATGAAATGTGGAAATTGTAAAGACAAACACTGTGGAGAGAGAAGGGAAATGGGAATAATCTGGCAAGGAGTTTGGATTACAAGTAAAAGTGAAGTCTAAGGTGATAACCTCATTGGAGCTTAGTCCTCACTTCCCATTTAGAAAATCTACCTTTATTGCTTATTTCAAATACTCAGTGTGTATAATTAAGAATGTTATTTAAACAGAAGTCTAACATACAATGAATGTTAAACTTTTAGCCTGTCTTCATCCCAACTGTTTCAGTTTTCCTGTATTGAGTTTGTAATCAGTTTCCTGACTGAGTGATTGCAGTCATACACAGAAATAGGTTTCACTAAGATCTACTTGGAATAATTTGTTGAGGAGTTTGGTAGAGAGAGAAAAAGCCTTCAGTGTTTTAACTGTAACTCACCTTACCTGCAAAATTTCAGGAAGCCATTCAGTTTTTTATATTAAGTGGTGCCTTTTTGTTAAATCATTAAACAGGTGGTTTTAAATGAATAGCAGAATTATGTCTTAGTTGCAAATGCAAATATCAGAACATATTGGTAACTGAATAAAGTTAATGTTTTTATTTTTCAGATCTTAACCATAAAACTATGTTAAATAAGACTTTTCATGATGAGCCTCTAGTAATGGAGTAAGTATCACCTACTTTTTTACAGAACCACGTTTATAATGGTGACTAAGAGCAACTTAAATATATTTTAATGCTAAAATTTGAAACACATGCTCATGTTATTTATCTTTTAAGAACAGGGTGGTTTGTGTAATGTCAACCGATCCAACTAAAGATGATGAACCAAAATGGTTATTTTTGTAATTCTTGTATATTATATTATCCTGGCAGTAGTAACTGCATGATCTTTTAATTTCTTTCATTTCAGTACTGTGAGTGTTCATTAAAAAAACCATTCATTTCTCAGTGAATTTTGTAAGGCAAAAACCTTACTGGCTTACCAAAATGAGCAAATATCCCTTTCACAATGTGCTTGCCTGTGTGTGAGATGCTGAACAAAAGTGGAGGGCAGTACATCTGTAAGGCAAAGCACAGGCAGAGTGGGAAGCACTGTCAGACCTTTACAGCAGCTCAGACAGGAACCAAAATTCAGAATCACAGCTGAGAGATCTTCAGGGCCCAGTGGGAAAATGTCCCAGTACAGATGAGGTTAAGAGCAGGTGGTTTGAACTCCTGTAGGGACTGAGGTGGCACTGACATTGTGTTCCATTTTCAGCTTCAATGGAGACTTGATTCCTGATGTGTTTGGTGTCACCAGTGACTCGAGTAAGCCACAGATCCTGCTGGGAGGGTAAGCTGAGGGCTCAGCATGGCTTTGGAACTGGGGCACTGTGTATCCACTTCCCACTGAAGTGTAGGATTTGTGTGTGAATCTTCTTTCTGTCCATGGCAAACATTCAGTGACACTCTTCATCTGCTCTTTATAGTAGAAATTCCATGAGAGCTGAGAAAACAGAGCCACTGATCATAGACATCAGAAATAGGAAAATTGGTTCTTGGAACAATTGGTTCCAAGTAATAGTCCCATTTGTTTAGTACACTTTTGATGTTTAGTATTATAATCTGTGTTATGGAACTTGTGCTGTATAAAAGCTGCTTTCAGGTTGATGATGCAAGAACTACTGAAACAGATCTTATAATTAAAGGGATGGCAAAAGAAAAATCTCCAAGTGTTTGGGGTAAACTTAAAAAAATGCTCTCATCTGTCTGGGAAATGATTTGTAATGGGAAAGTTGGGCACCAGAGGAAATCAAAAGCACAGGAAGTGCAGGATGTAAGTACTGAACTATATATATTAAGAAAAATATGGGGGAAGAGATTTCTGAAGTGGCATAAAGCAGAGGTGACTAAGTAGCAGCCCAAGTGTGCATACAAGTGATGTCTGTGTCACATCCCTTGTGTTAAGGAGTGCCTCAGGCCTTTCATGAGCAGATAGAAGTTAACTGAAGCCTTATGAGATGAAAATGCAGCAAAGGGAACTAAGTTTCATGGTTAAAATTTCTGCTAGCCCTGGAATTTCTAGAATGGGACCAGTTATCAAATACTGAAGTAAAAATAAGGACATACTTAAATGCTTAACAAGGACTGTGCAAAGGGTTATTTTTAGCTGTTTTGGATATGAATGCTGAAATCAAAGCATAACAAAAGACTGTGTCTCTACTGGCTCAGAAGAACCAGTCTGTAACCAAATAATAAAGAGTAGAAATGTCTAGTATTGGGCAGGATGCCAAAGAACTTAGTCTATCATTTGAAAATAAAAAACCTTATACCTGTAGTTCCTGTCTCTTCCTTTCCTAGGATAAATAACAGGTGAATGTGTCGGTGGAAGCTGTGCCCTTCTTGGCCGTGTGCTTTTGTTCATTAATCCCAACTTGAATTGTATCACCATCCTTGTACTGGTGGCTTATGAAACAGATTTCAGATTCACAAGGATGTTTCTGAATGCTTTGCAATGATTATATATAAAATGAATTGTGTGAGCTCTTGAAGAAATGGAAAAGTGGGAAAGATTTTTGTTGCATTTTTTTGAAGAAATTCTTTCAGGAGCTTTAAGATACAAATAAACTTACTCATCATAGCTCAAAATGAGACTGAGTGCTCTAGGTAATAGCATAAGCCATGTCTTGTTCATGGAAAACAGCCTTCTCATCTGCTTAGAAAAGCACTTATATATTTTAATCCAAAATGTTTTAAGATTTATTCTAGAACTGTATGACTAACTTCATTGGCAGTCTTCAAGACTGAAAACATAGAAAAACCTAGAGAAAATAATTATTTCTTTAGGATTAAGTGATGCATTTTAACATTTCTAAGACTTAATTATGATCTTTGGGAAGTAATCAGAAGATTACTTATTATTTTCTTACCATAAGTTAGTCAAGGAAGATAAGGCCTTCAATAAAATGTGTGTAATGTCACTGGAATAAATAAAGCAGTTCCCAACTAGTAGTAGTAATATTTCTGCCTGCTGTTGTATAGTGCACATTGAGATTTTCCTGAGTGTTTTAACTAAGGGTTCTGAAAGTCATATTGTGACTTTTGAAGGATTTGTTGCACTTCAAATCACTGCTAACAGGGAGGTGTGCTGGAATTCAGCCATTTTTAGAACAGAAACCAGCAGGGTATGTGTATTTATAAATAAATAAATAAAAGTATCACCTGCTTGGGAAATTACATAATTAGCTAGTAGTCCATCATAATGTGAAAGTTTAATTCATATGTTGATTTTTAGGTGAGCTGAAATAAAGTGAATTTTCATGCAGCAGGCATGAGCTGCTCGAACAGCATGTACTGACTTCTGCTCATGTTTATTAATCAGAAAGTAAATTCTAGAAGTACTTGCAGAAGTGAAGCTGCTTGAGCGAACTGAGAAGGACAGGGATCAGTGTCTCAGGATTTGCAGTACAGTTGGAGCCTTGGCACTAACTTTGTGGGTAGTGACACTGTTCTGTGCAAAACAAAAAAAAAGTTGCTTTAGAAAATTAATAAAATGGAACTGAAGCCCCTGTGCTATGAATCATCCTTCACAGAACCTTTCTAGCAATTACTGGAGTTACTGAGTATCTTGTAAGCTAAACAGGAATTTTATCTCAGCATTGGGAGAACGTGCTTTCTGTCCCATTTTTGTTTAAAGTTTCACTGTTTTTTAAGCTATATTATCATGATTAACAGTCCCTACACATTGATGAAATGTATTTTTATTCTTGTCTGTAGGAACTTGTCATGGCATCCTGCGCTGGAAACTCAAAGTAAAATGTATATACCACACTCCCATGCCTTTATAGATTTAAATAATGACTTCACTGCTGGTAAGTCATAGAAGTGTTAGATACCATCCTAAAAATAATTATCACTAAGTGTCAATGTCGTGTGTTGCAACTTCCTTCAGTAATTATATGATTTTGCTACTTCTGATTCGGGTTTTTCAGTTACTTAATTTTAATATCTATGATTTGAAAATTCTGGGTTTTAAAAAACAACTTTTAAAATAAATATCCTAATAGCATTTGCTACTTCTTAGTGATAATCATAACTACTGCTTGTTCTGAATGATGTTGTGTCCACCCTTAAAGTGTTGTTTGCTGCTCTTCACAATGCTGTACTCGAGTATTCATGGCTACTGCATCAGTGCTGCAGTTTTTCATTTGAGTATGGAAATAGGTAGTTTGATTCAGCAGAATGTTTCTAAGACTGGACTTAAAATTTGTTTTCAGGATTTCATTATGGCTTCAGTCTACTATGTTGTAGTTAATTCTGTTACTGATAGAACTGTGTTCTCCCTTTATTTTGTTGGGGTATTTTGTCAATGTGATTCAGTTACCATGGTGAATCTGTTTATCACTTCCATACCTGGCTCATATTTCCAAGCACATATTTAAATATTGTGATAAACTTAATTTCTTCACACACTAAATTAATTCTGAAGTGCTTTATCTTCTGCTAGATGTGCAATGTACATCAATTCATATATGGTAATTTTGGAAAGAGAGCTTATCTTTTTCCTGTTTAGTTGCATGGGAATGAGAGAGGAATGATTCCATAAATTTAATTAAGATGCTTATAAATGTTGGGGATTAAGTTAATTGCTTTAGTATGCAGTCAAACCTTAATAGCCAGTTCTGGCACATTGCTATGTGAAGCTGTCAAGTGGAAATTCCAACTAGAAAATTAAATATATGGTTGCTTACCATAATCAGTGTCATGTAATAACCAGTTCTAACACACTTAGCTCTAGAAGCCTTCTGGAATTTTTTTTAGTGGCATAAGCAGCATAGATGAGCATTCCAGGTAGCATTTTAAGTTGAGTACATTGAAATCTAAACTCAGAGGTGAGTAAAGGTGAGAAGTCTAAGATCCTTACATTGATTGGTCACGGACTGATCAATTTTTCAGGGTTTTTGACAGCTGCCAGACTAAAGAATGTTCCAAGAGTTCTGGTTAGTGCTGCTGCTGTGGAAGCTTCTCTATTAAATAGAAATGAGAGTCAGGATCTTTGTGTGGGTAGTGCTGGGAGCTTTTATAGAGTCACATCTATTTTTATATCTCAAGATGGGAGTAGAGGCTCCTGTGAACCTCTTCCCATAAAGATCCTGACTTTTACTTTCTTGTAGCAGCAAGGCTTTGACACCTCACGTTAGGATGTTAATGTTTAGTGCTGTGGGAAGTGTTTGTTACAGGAACCTGGGGAAAATTGTAAGGAAAATAATTCATCCTGACAAGAAAACTGGAGAAACTATTACAGTATTATTATTTTTTTAAGTAATGTTTTACTTCTAAGGTGGGAATGATAGTTTTTTTTTTACTGTCCCTATGAAGATGGGACTAACCAAGAATAACACATGTGTTGCTGAAAAATAGTATCAGTATATCTGATATTTCATGACTGATGTGTTTTTCCAAAATGCCAAAATGAAAAGTTGCCAGTTGTGTAGTCCTGCCTGTGGATTTGTGGCAGTTCCCTGACATCAGCTCTAGTAACTGCTTGGAACTGGGGCTGCTGAGGAGCACAGTTCATTGTCACTGGAGTTATTAAGTTGATCCAACTCACCATGCAGGATTGTCAGAGCAGATGTAAGCACAGGGGAAAGGTTGACTCCTCTTTTAGTAGCAGCAGTTGTAGGCTGCCTTTAACCAAGCATGAAATTGTACCTTGAATCTCACTGTGCCTCTTCCAAAAAATACCTGTGCAGTGTTCTCACCGCGTCTGCTCTAATTTGTGTGTCTGTACAGAGCTGGGAAGTGACTCATAGGCAGTCATCAAAGGAGTCAGGTGATAGGAATTCGGGGGAAAAAGGGCAAAACAGCAGAAGCTGGAAGTGTGTGCAGGACTGGTGGGAAAGGCCCTGGGGCAGGCAGGGCACAGGCAGTGCTGGGTACCAGCGTTTGTCCATGGGGCTGCTGAGGAGGGGAGCGTTCCTGTGACTCAGTGCTCACCCACACAGCCACTCTGCAGTGCGAACAAAGCCTCATCGGGAGCAGGGCCTGCTGCACGTTAGAATTGTATTAATTAAAAAGGAGGCATTAACAAGATGCAGGGGAATAATCTGCCTGCTGAAATCATGCGGCCCAAAACACTTAATAATCATGGGATTTGATGCTGCTGTGGGATTTTTGGACTGAAATATTCAGGCTGTTTACTCACAGGCAATGCTACTGTTCATGATTATAAGGATATAATTGCACCTAAAATGGATGGAGTGATTTTTGTTTACAAATAGATCACCAGGACATGCCATTTTACTTGTTCTCCATGGATTTTTCTGCAGGTATTTTTAAAGGTTTTTCTAATATTCTGCAATATTTTGGCACTCTTTGTATTCTGTAACAGATGCAGCCAATTTGATGATTTTTAGCTGGGCTATTTTTGGCAACTCTATCATTATAAACAGCTTAGGAGATTTAAAGTGTGCTTGACATAAAACAAAAAATCCTCTCTGGGCTGAGAAGCTTTTTGCTAGTTTATTGCCTAACCCGTTTTCAACCTGCTGATATTAAACACTCAGAGCAGAGCTTTTAATTGCCACACTTCTCGTGCTCTGGGTGAAATGAAGTTGAATTGTTATGATTTCATTATATGAGAACTTGCTCATAAAGATGTGTTTAATCCCTGACAATGCTTCATGAAAGGCTAACAGTGTAAGGATTTTATAATCCAAAAATCCTCTAACGGCAACAAAGATAATACTAATCTTTCTTGGTCAGAGATAAACTGGGCTGTTTCAGAGAGTAATGCTGCTGCTGTTTTTAAAGAAAGCATCCTCATGCAGAGGTCTCAGCTCCCTATAATTATTGATTCAATAAGGAATTCTGAGTTAGACCAGGAATTTCATTTAAACCATGCAAAAATTTCCAGTATAAAACCTTTACCCAAGGGTCTGTATGGAAAAACCAAATAGCAAACTTTCAAGTGTATTTTGCATGCATGTTAAGCATGTGTTGCTCCAGGGAGGAGTATCTGCTTCACAGAGAGGCTGAGCTGGGAGGGGATGTCTGGAAAGCCTCCCCTCACTGCCACTGCTGGGACATGGCCCTGAGGCTGCAAGGTGAGGAGCAAATGTGCTGGCCCCTGTTAGAACAGGGCTGCTGGGTGTCTGGTGATTCATGCTCACACTTGTCATTAGTTCTTTTTCACAGCTGGCTTAGGACAACAATCTCCAGCTAATAATAATAATAGGCTTGTGTGAACAGATTGACATTGGGTGTATTTTACAAAGCAAACAGTCCAGGTGAGCATTTCCAAAGAAGGATCATCAAGAGTCCTGTCTTAAAAATATCACAGTTTAAATTTTTAGGATAGTGATTATTTTGCTGTATATTTTTTTTTCTACTTAGACAATTTTGTTACTTTTATTGTAAACATTCTACAATGTCAGATATTCACTTAGTGCTAGTGCTGTCTTTCTAAACTTGGGAGGGGAGAAAAAGCAGGATTATTAAACCATAGATTTGTTTGCATTGAGAAATACAAGTCTTCTACCAAGAAGTCAGACCCTACAAACACTTCTAGAGTGCTCAAATACATGAGACAAGCTGCCTTGGACTGTGAGTCCCACTGTAACTTCATACTGTACATGTGTCACTGTATCCTTGAATGCTGGGAAAAGTAGCTGATGTATTAAATACTCTGTATGTCACTTGGATATGTGACTCCACAGTTGGGAAGTCCTGATCTCATGTTGAACACTAGCACGTGGTGTGTATAGCTGGAGATATTTCTGGAGCTGTTTATATAAAATGAAGGAAAAATCATAAATTTGGGGTTGGGAAAACTAAAGTGGAAAAATCATTAGTCAGAAACAGCTTGCTATAAGCTAATTGCTAGTCTCTTTACTGATTTCTGGTGTTAATTTTCTTATGTTGTTTTGCTTTGGGAATTTAGAAACCTAATGTACCAGAACGTTCACAATGTGTTTGCTTTTTGATTCCCACTTAGTTTAAATGTATAAATGTAGATAGTTTTTTTTCTTGCAAACCAATCACTCAAATCATGGGTGATATTTCTGTTGTAGTCATTTAAATCTAGATTCTGAAAATAGTCTAATGCTTAATGTCAGATTCTCTGGTCATATTTTCAGTGAGTTTGCTCTTCATGGAAGCTGGTAGTCTCTCTGCAGCTCATATTACTAGCAGAGCTGATTTTCTGCAGTAGATCTGCATTTATTCACTATTCAAATCACTGGCAAACAAAGTATCTGGTGGCATTTTAAAACTTGGGTGGGGCATGGGGGGTGTGTGCATATATTTGAAGTCAATTTGTTCTCTCTGGTTCTGCCCCCTCCCTTACATTTCTTCCTGAGCAAATATTCAATAAAGCCATGTCACTGTGTCATTCTTTGAACAGGTAAAATATTTAAAATTTCTTATCAGAATTTTAGCTCTGATAGCAGAGCTTACCTCTGAGTTTACTGCAAATAATGGAGGCAAAAAATGTATCATGTAAGATAGGATATATTTCAGAGGGCTTCAGTCTGTAAAGTTTTGTTTGTTTTTCATTACTTCTACTCCTTACATGTTTGTTTTGTCTAATTAAAACTGCTTTGGCTTATATGATCCCCTGTCACCCCCATTCCTCCACTTGCTCCTTCCCAGTGTTCAATCCCACAGGAAGTTCCAGCTCATAAAATCAAACCAGAGCTGGGTTTAGCTTCATCTCCTCCTGCTGATGGGACTGAGCTGCTTTTGCCAATGGCTTCTCTTACTCACAGCTTTCCTTGCAGAGAGAACCAAAGGATGAGTAGATATCATTAGAGAAAAGAAAGAGCTTTAGGTTTAAATTCTTTTTTCCTAATCTTTCTAAAAGTGCCCATAATCTCTGCTATCTGCTTAGCAGTTTTAATTTTAAAATTGCCATTATAAAGTGTCTCAAAAGCTATTCCTTTTGCAATTTTTAATTATATACTGATATAGTTATATACACTGGGGAGTTATATTATATTTTTATGGGAATCAATAACTTAATACAGGTGAGAAGTAAATTGGTTCTGCCCCAAATAGCATTTTGTTGAGAAAACATGAATGTGAAAATGGGTTCTGAAAGCACTCTTGAGGGACATTATTTTCTGTTCCTTGAAACAATGTTGTTGCCCATATTCTGGAAATAAAGAGCACTTTCTGTCTGAAAGCTCATGTTTAACAACAAGTACCACATGTAGAGGGTTTCTCTCCCTGAATAAAAAACTTAGGAACAGAAGAATGAAATTTGTAAGATTTTGTTTTCTATTTTGATGTAGTAAAGAAATAAAACTGATTATATCTAACTTTTTTTTGTATAAAATTTGTGCATAATAGAAGTATTGTACAATTAGTATTGTGTAGTTACAACAAAAAAAATTGTAAGTAATGTTTGGTTTTAAATACTTTTTTTCCTGCCAGTGTTCAATCTGTAATTTAAATAAAGTTATCTTTTATTTTGCCTTGGGTTTTAGGGTATTTAATGATTTTAATACAGTTGTTACATTACCATTCTGTCAACACACTGCAAAGCAGAGATTTTTAATTCAGCACATTATTTACATATGGATAAAGCAGGCACTTTCATCTCCAAAAGTAACTTCTGATTAGAGAGTATGCACAGACACTCCTGTTCTCACACTGATGAAATCATTTTTAGGCATGTTTGAAGTGTACACATAAATGTTCTAATTGGGTTCTGCCTGGTCCATGGCAATAGTGTTTATAATAAGGGCACCTTCCCCCATCCTTTATCAACTTAAACTTCTGAAGTCAATGTGAAATCAAGCAGTAACTTAATGTTGCTTGTACCCTGGTGGCTTCTCAAGACAGTCAGGTGCTGGGGGTTTTTCTGAAATAAAGCCCTCTGACATTAAACAGAAAGGTCAAAACAGTCATTAGTGAAATGAATGCTCCATCTAAAAATAGCACTATTTTTATAACACTCAAAAGTGACAGAAAATAACAAGGGTAATCAGAAGTGAACTTGGAGCAGGTTCTGTACAGTTAGGTTTTATTGCAATTTCTAGTTCTAGTAAGTAAAATCAGGGGCAGTAGGGTGAGACTGCAATACTGTTTTATTTACTGTTGATTAAAAGATTCATTGAAGCTAACCAGTTTGAAAGAGGGTTCAGAATTCTCAGCTGGGGTGCTGTTGTTGCTGTTTTCCTTACTGGCTCTCACTGCCTTTCTCAGGCAGCCAGCAGCAGAGGCCAGGCATTGTGGAACCCTTGCCTCCACTGTGCCTCTGCACTGTGGCCAGGGTTTGGGTGCTCAGCTGAGAGCAGGGGCCACAGGCAGGGATGGCTGCACAGGAGCGAAAGGGAGGTGGAGAAGAAATCCAGGCTGAAGGCAGAGAATTGAGTTGGAGATGAATTTCTATAAAATGAGGATGTTCATTTCAGATGGGCTTGAAGGAGGACTGTGTGTGGTGTGCAGGGTAAGGGAAGCACAGCTGCTAAGGCTGGGTTGGGAGGAGTCTGGAGTGGCTGTGTGAGAAAAACCATGGGCTGTGGATCAGGGCTGGACTGCTGAGGGTATGGAGGTGAATGGTTGGAAAGTATCTGTATGTTTATTTCAGCAGCAAAAAGTTTTGCAGGAAAAATAGAAATGCTTTCATGTTTAAGGTGTTCAAATTCTGTCCTGCATTTTAATCTGTCTTTTTTTATGGATTTCCTTTGTCATGATCCATAAGCTGTTGCAATTATCACAGAATGGTTTGGGTTGGAAAGGACTTTAAAGATCATCCAATTCCAACCTGCTGTGGGCAGGGACACCTTCCACTATCCCTGGTTGCTCCAAGCCTCATTCAGCCTGGCCTTGGACACTGCCAGGGATCCAGGGGCAGCCACAGCTTCTCTGGGCAGCCTGTGCAGGGCCTCACCACCCTGACAGGGAAGAATTTCTTCCTTATTTCTAACCTAAACCTGCTCTCGTCCAGCCTAAGGCCATTCCCCCTTGCCCTGTCTCTGCACGTCCTTGTCCAAAGCCCCTCCCCAGCTCTCTTTATGTCCTGGAAGGGGCTCTAGGGTTTCTCCTGCAGATGAACAGCCCCAGCTCCCAGCCCATCTGTACAGGAGAGCTGCTGCTGCCCTTGGATCAGTTTGGTCCAGGCCCTGGGTTCTCAGCAGCTGCTTCTCTCCAGTGCAGTTCTCTGGTTCCCAAGCCCCATGGCACAAATGCTGTGCTCTTGCTGCCCCAGAGGGGTACCACAGACAGTAGTGGTTGGGTAAAGCTCCTTTAGGTGCATTGCACAAACATTGTCAAAAATGTAGCTGGCTCAAGATGGGCTGTGCTGTGTTCAAATTACAATTTTAGTGTTTGTGCCTGTGTCTGGGGTGACTTGGACATTGATACAGGGTAGTTCTAAGTGTACTAAATAAACTCAGTGCAGTCTAGCCAGTCAAGTTTTATGTTGCTTTTGAGGGAGATTTTTCAGTCTTCAGTGGGCCATATGTGATACAGTGTCAAAATTCCCTGATCCTGTCAAGTAGAGATGGATGGAAGTGCTGTGCTTCCTCTGTAACAAGCTTTAGGTTCTTGGAGCTAGGAGCACTGTACTCAAATAGCTTCCCTTTTACAGGCAGAAACACACATTCTAATAATCTCTTTCCTTTTTTTTGTAAGAATGAATGCTGAATTCAGTATTTTTCTATATATATATTAACTGGTGATCAGATGTAGCAGAGCTGGGGTAGCAGCATCTTATTACAAAGCCAGTTACTAAGTTAAATTAAATTATAGCCAAATTCGCCCACCAACTCACTTTTTAAGGTTGGTTGTGAGTAAAATGCTAATACACAGTGGTTTTGTGTTGCAGCATTATGAGATACCTTCTCTATTAACTGTCTGGTGTATATTTTAGTTGATTTTCAGTATTGTAGATGTAAAATGCTGGCTAACCTCCATGCTTCCTTATTGTATTCTCAGGCTGTTGAATTTTGTTGATGAATATTCCAATTACTTATCTTGTATTTATGTTAATCACTGGCTGTTAAATCCCAAATAGGAAAGTGTATTTAAATGTGAACACACTTTGCATTTGTTTAAGAGAAAGGTTTCCTCTCAGGCAGTATTGTTTTTTTACTTCTATCCATTCACTTGGGCCATAGGTGCTGCATCTCAGGAAATCTGCCTGAATCTGACAAGATCTTCCCCCATCCCAACTACAGAGTATTTTCCTTATCTTTGCTGCATCATGTCACAAATTAAGGATGCAAGAAATGCCCTGCAGGCTTAGTCTAGTGGTCCATCCAGCCAGCTCAATAACCTTTCCCTGGCGGCAGCAGCAGAAAAGTGGATTTTTTTCCTCTTCCTGTTTCATATTTCCATTTTTATATCTACAGAATCTACAACTACCCTAAGGCTGTTAAAGGTACCCTGTGCCTTTTATTTTTACCATCTCCTCATGTGCCTGTTGTCTGGTAAAACCATCACCTTTGGATTCTGTAAAGAATTGCTTGTTGAGCTCCAGATTAGTTGGTTTAATAACCTCAGGCTGGAAATATCTCTCACTATGCTGCCATTAGGGTCATAGGAATTTGAACAGCCCTCAATACTTTGTCTGTGCTTTTTAAACTTAGAGATCTTTATGGAATAGATTCTGTTTCTTACAGCTGAAATTGCAACCTGAACTGCCTTCCAAAGGCAGTGTGCAGCATATCTACAGACAAGTGACTTTTTCTGAGCATATTTAATATGATAGGCATTCCTTGTAGGAACAAGGGGCTGAGTTTTCTTGATACAGCCAGAAGCAAAACAGAAATGTTGCAGTTTTCAATGTGATTAGTGTATTGTAATACAAACAGTGTAGAGAAGAACTGCATATGTCTTCATTGCTGTGTAACCCCAGTACTGATCATACAGATATTAATGCATTTGTTGGCTCCATCTGTTCTCCTGCAGCTCTTACATATTTAGGAATTTAGTAATAATAGACATGGAAAGCAGTGACAGTGAGGTGGGAGGCAGGTTGTGGACACCATTCCTTTGGAAAGGAAACATTTGCAAGGATTCTTTGCTATGGCTTTTAGGTATTTTAAAGTGCACAGATTCTTCCTTGTTGCCTCTCTGAGATGCTCTTGGGGTCAAAAACTTACATAATCAAACCAGAAAGAATCATGAAGTGAGGTAGGTTGAAAGTAACATTGGGAATTAACTGATCTAGAACACTGTTCCAGACAGGACTTGTGTTTTCTTACACATTTCTTTCACAAACTTGGGAGAAAACACTTTAATTCTGAACTATACAAATTTGTGAGTTTATTTCAGGTGTCTAAATTGCATCACCTTTTTATACTGCTCTTGCAAAGAAATGCTTTTGTTTTGCTTGGTTTGAAATCTGACATTCTTGATCCAAATGGGTAATTAATTGTTAATATTAACAATTTGACTTGGATTCGGTGCAAGAGAGTTTAATCCCAGAATCATGCATGAGCATTTCAAACTTGTAGCTTCTAAGAAGGCTTAAGGATAAGCAAGAGGACAATTGGCAATAAGATACCAGTGGGACTGGTTCAGAGGGCTCTAGAGCTAGAGGTGGTGTTGTTGTACCTGTATTAAGCTGTCCTGTGGGAAATCACAGCTTGTTCCTTTAATGCAGGAGCAGCTTGGCACCAGCTCCTCTACTCTATTTTTAGAAGACTATCTGCTCTCTTAGCCTGCCTTTGCATTTTGCCAGTGCAGTGTGACATTACAGCAGCCTTGGAGCTGCTCTGCTGTGTTGGTTCCATTTGCTCTGTACAGTGTTATGTGCCTGGAGTTAGGAAAAAGGAGATGGAGGAGTACAGGGAGAGAGAGGGGCAGAGAGCAAAAGTCATTTACTGACTAAAGAGAAGCTGGTTTGGGGGAGGGAGTTCAGTGCAAAACAGGAATGTTGCTGAATGGAATTGTCTTTAAGCTGCTGAGGAGAAAGGCAGTGCAGGGTCCTGGGCAGAAAGAACCCCAGCACCAGCACGGCTGCAGGTGACCTGGAGCAGCTCTGAGAGGGGCCTGGGGGTCCTGGTGGAGAGCAGGAACCAGCACTGTGTCCTTGTGAGGCCAGTGGGATCCTGGGGGGCTTTGAGAAGAGCGCTGAGCAGGTCAGGGAGGGTGACCCTGCCCCTCTACTCAGCCCTGGTGAGGAGCACTCAGCGCTGTGCCCAGCTCTGGCTCCCCAGTACCACAGAGACAGGGAGCTCCTGGAGCAGCTGAGGGTGACACAGATGGTGAAGGGACAGGAGCATCTCTGGCGAGGGAAGGCTGAGGGAGCTGGGGCAGGTTCTGGCACGGTGCCATTGGGTGAGTTCTGTCTCGTGTTGGCAGCTGTGCCACCTTGTCTCAGTCTGGGGCAGAGTCCCAAAATGTGGATAAAGAGCATTAACAGAGGGAATGCTGAGTTACCCCTGGCCAGGATCTGCCCTTGCACCGAGGACTGACTCAGCACTGAGGGTGGAGATCAGCTCTGCAGTGAGAGATGGAGCCAGAGGTGCTGGGGAGAGGTTCCAGAGCAGGAGAATGGCTGAGGGGCACCCAGCCTGCCCCAGCTGGGGAGCAGATGCTCATCCTTGGCTGGGGATTTCAGGAGAACACTTCAGAGCCTGTTGTAGCATAACCTGGGAGCAGCAGAGCCCAGAGCTCAGTAAATTTCACTACCAAGTACAGCAAGGACCCTACTTGAAATGATTATATAAACCTCAAAAACATTTTTTTAAGATATAGTGGCATTTTGACCTGAAGGAAAATCAGTTAAGGTTTCTGTTATTTCTGTTTGTCTTTCTGCCCCTGTGAACATACTGGATTTTTTAATATTTTTCTGGCTTATATCAATAGTAATCAACATTATTGCACAAGCTTCCTTCTAGATGCAAAGTTAATATTTGAAAGTATATATAAGTTTTCTAACTTACATTTCTACTGTCTTCAGATTATTTTCATTACTTCTGTCTCACCTTCAGGAAGTCCTTAAGTATCACTCTAATTCATTCCAATGAAGCACACACTATCATGCTTTTCATGTGTATGCTGTAAAGGAAATGGCCTTTTCAGATATAAAGAGGAATAAAATTAAATGGTAAAGCTTTTAAGCTGTGGGGGGAGGGAAATCAATAAGGAGAATCTCTGTTGTTTTTTGTGTGTATGTGGGGTTTTGTTTGGATTTTGCTTGTTAGGTGTGGGGAGGTTTCTAGTTTTGTGGTTCTTGTTTGTTACTGGGTTTTTTCCCCAGGAAGACAATATCCCTTATTGTGCCATTTGAAATTCCCTGTACAGCCATCTACCTGCTTATTCAGTAAAACACCTCAGGGTAAAGCATTAATATTCTCTTTTCTTTTTTTTCTTTTTCCTGCAAAGCTGCAAAGTAACCATTGTGTTCTAGCTCAAAGACTGGCAGTTGAAATTGCAGGGAGGGAGGAGACAAAGAAAAAGAAAACAGGTGTTTAAATCTTAAGGAGTAGTTTTCTTAAATCTGGATTTCTTAACACTGAACTTAATTTGTAAAAATTTTTTTATTCTTCAACATCCACTTTTTTTTTTTAATAAAAGCTTTTTCTTCCCATTTTCCTCATTTGGGGACTTCTCTAAAAGGCAGCAAATAAGCTTCTCTTTAGGCCTTGCCAGATAAATCCTTTGAAGCTCTATTTTGCACTGGTTTGATGTTTTAAGAATTTTAGTGTATAGGAAGCCAGAAATATTTCTCCATCTACTTTTCGTCTCCTGTCAACAGTGTATCTGCTGCCTAATTCACCATATCCCAAATAAAAGGCTAGTTGATATTTAGTGACTCCTATTTATAGAGAAGAGTACAAGACACGAAAATAGTTTTGAGGTTTGTGGTTTTAGTCCTTCTTACTTAATATATCACTAGATTATAATGTATTTATAACTTTGAAAATATAGGTCATATTTTTAAAATTATACATATTTACTAAGTGATCAAATATTTGAGAGTGTGGTCTACTGTTAAATATCTCCTTTCTTTTATATTTTCCTCACAGATTTGTTCCTTACCACATCACCAAATTCCAAAACCATTCAGTTTGAGACATGGGTAAACAAGGTAAGAAAGAAAAAGTTATAAACACCAAAGAGTTATCTTCTGACATTTATGGTGATTTATAGATAGAAGACTGATCAGTTTGGTTTTATTCTTGCTGTCTAAAAGATTTTTTTTCTTAATTTTAAGTGAGCTTTGTTAGATACATGACTCTAGGTCTTGGTGAGATTTTCTGGGACAGAGGTTCAAAATGTCACTTCTGACTGTGCAAGTTACATTTGAGGAAATCCTAAGTCCTGTTAACTAAATATCATAACTGCAATTCAGGGGTGAGGAGTAATAGATCAAGGGATTAATAATTTATTGAGATTCTGCTTTTGTATTGTCTAACCTGGCCAGGGGCATCCTTTGTACCTTGTTATCCAAAAGGACTAGAGAGCTATAAGTTCACTTTTTAATGATGATAGAAAGTGCTCAGTGTGTTTCTTGTTAGTTAAGGGATGAGTTTTTGCCTGAAAATGAATCCAGCAGATCACAGTGAGTCACTGCAGAACAGAGGCTTGTGTGAGATAACCTGGCCATCTTCTCCCAAGCAAGAGTACTGAAAGCACTGAGTCATGAATCCTGGATTTACAGCTTTAGGTAGACTTTAAAAATCATTGCCTGTTGAGTGTTTGTAAGTACACAAAGTGTTTGTCCTGTTAGTGGGATTTCTTTGAATTTTCTTACAGATTTTGGACTCATATTCTAAATATAATCCTGCATTATACATTTTGTATTGATAGATTTGCTTATCTTTAGAAAGAAAGAATTCCATTCTTTGGAAACAATCAACCTAGGAAAATAGGTCATACATGTAAAATGCTTGGACATATGTATGAAAATACAAATACTCTAACTGATCCATTAAAAGCTGGTAAACTGGTCTTTGTAGAAAAAATAATTCCCTTCATTCATGCACTGTAAAATGCTTTTTAAATATCTGCCTTACACAAGATATGCTTTTAGGGCTAACTAAGGACATCTTCTATTTCACTGTGTGGAAATGCATTAATATTAATTTTTCTCATCAGAATCACTATAAATTATGTGTCAAGGTAAAGATACATAGTCAGACATGCAGTACAAACAGCACTGACTGTGTCCAGAGTTGCATTGGAGTCTGCAAACTAAAGATGATGGGAGTCCTGTTGGATATGGAGAACTCTGCTCCTGTTGGATATGGAGAACTCTGCTCCCTTCCCAAGCCTTTGGCCCTGTGCCTTTGTGTGCAGAGCCCTGTGCTGAGCTGGTGGCAGTGACTGGGGAAAGGGGCCTTGGCTCCTCTGACATGGCTGCAAAAACTCAGCACCCTCAAATGGGTTTGTGCCAGCTGTGATCCAGTTCTGTGATAAACAAAGACTCAGCATGTTTTATCTTTCTGATGGTATAATGGGCTATTGTTTTCTCTAGGCCTAGATTTAATAAAGGATAAATAAAACAAGTTCTAAGCCAAACCTAATAAAAAATCAGTTTATTTCCTAATTAGAAGGCAAATCAGGAGCCTATTCTTATGCAGGTGTGTTGTTATATATTACATATGTCTATAAAATCACATGTTAATATGCAAAAATGCACAGTAGTATTCATAATCACTTAATTATCATTTAGATAATGTTGCTGAAATAATCCAATCTCTTCCTCACAGCACAGCAAAATTTATGGAAATTGTATCTGAATATTACTACTGATGGATTTCCACAAGAATCCAGGAAGGATTAGAAATGCAAAAGCTCAGTCCCAGTTTTTGAAGAGTGCAGTTTTTTCCATAGCTGAGATGTCTCTCTCTTGTCTGCTAAAGCCCTTCCCTAGTGATCTGTATTTTCTTTGGTTCAAAAGTCAGTTTTTATCACTTACTCTGCAATTCAGTCTTTCCATCATCCTTGTCCTGTTTCCTAGGATGGGAACTTCTCTAAAGTTGGAAAAAGTAAGGAAATGCCCAGTGGTGCCAAAGTTGTTGGACAGTCTGTGTTTGCAGATTTTGGTGAGTTTGCCTCTTTTACACTGCCCTGAGTGCTGCTTTCTCTTGTTTTGGTTAGCTGATTTGCACCAGAGAACAAATAAAAGTGTTTAGCTCCAAATGGGGCTTTTATGTTTCTCTGCTTTTTCTCTTTAATGTGTTATATTTGTTTGAAAATCTTGAAATGTCTGGGAATAATTATTTATAAATTCAGCTTTGGTTATCCCAGTACATTCTACTTCACATGTATCTAATTTTTGTTGCTTTGAGGTGTGATGCTACAGTAAACTTATTTTATCAGACACTTATTTTATTTGTCAGGATTTTAATTTTTTTGTCTCTAATCTTGTTCAGAAAACATAATCTGATTAAATGTTTCTAAATTCTTCCCTTGTACAAACTAATAAAGACTAAATGAAATAAAATTACTTGACTAAAAATTGCTGGAACATGGTAAAATCCTAATGGTTGTAATTGAAAATTCTGGAAGGCTTTTGGACAGAAGAAAAATTTAATTTATATGCAAATCTATTTTTGCAAAGGTTAGTGAAAGCCTATATTTTTCTATTAGAATGTACCTTTCCAATCAATTGTGGCTTATCAATGTTTTTGTTATGTTACAGAGAATGGGGCATGTTGGTTTTGTAGTGCAGACAATACTATTTTTCTGTGCAGTAAAATAGCAATTTTCCAACCAGAGGCAAAGTATTGCAGGCCTGACTCTGCTGACATAATTGACTGTAAATAACATCTTAAAAGAATAATTTACTGTATTTATACAACACCCTTATTACAATGAGACTGACCCTGTCTTCAAATGTTGAAACAATGCGATTGTTTGACAACATTTCCTTCAAAATGACAATTTTTAAACTCTTAGAGTGTGACTCACTTGCTCTGTGCTGCCGCATACAAGTGTTGGGAGGCTGACCTGTGAATGCAAGGCACCTCTGCTGGATGGGCAATGGTCCTTAGATCAGATCTACAGGAAATGAACTCAGGTAGAACCTGAACCATGCCCCAGACTCTTCCCTGAAATGTTTGCCCCATTTTCTAAAATCTTTGACAAAGTTTTAATAAAATATTTTACTATTTATCTTCAAGTTTGAATACTTACCTATGCAATATATGAAGGAAAGAATAGAATAATACAGTTTTTGCAGGTTAAAAAATAACGTGTGCTGTGTCTTTTGTAATAATTTTCCAAGCTGATGTTCTGAATAATGTGTCTTAATAGATACTAAATAGAAAATTTTTTATAAGCTTTTAATAATAGCAATGTGAAGAGCTATCTTAATGTAGGATAATTTTATCTCTAATGAGCCCAAATGATAAATCATAATCTTAGAAATTCATAGTAATTAATGGAATTGTAATAAACCCTGGATATCTTCACAAAGAGAAGTGGAAGTGTTCCAATGTTAAAGTTAGAATTGTGACTGTGTGGCTAAAAGGAGAGTGCAGTGCTATGCAGGGCAGTGGTTTGGTACAGTGGTTTGGGAGGAGGGGCAGTGGCCCAGGGACTGCTGGGCTGGAGTTCCAGCACCCTTGTTCAATGCCCTCACTGCTAATTATCATCAGATTGATTTGTTCTGCACCAGCCCAACAGCAAAGGGGCAGCATCTCCCATGATGGCCGTGCTGCTCTGGCACAGTACCTGCATTTCCCCCTGTGCTAGGTCTGCTCACATTCAGGTACTTCACAATGCTGGCTTTGAGCTTACAGCTGCTTGTGCTGAGCTGGAGTCAAAGACAATGATTACTAGAAATGGATTGTCAGACTTGAACCTCTCCTGTTTTCAGTTTTCCATTTCAAAACTGACAGAATAATGATTGTAAGTCAAAGGAAGTTAAGGTGTGATGGTTTGCAGTTTGGAATAATGGGGCCATCTATAATGGGGCTCACTGATTGCACAAATCAAAATACCACAATGAAATGGAAATGAGATATATTAGAAGATTGTGCTGCCTTCTACCTTTGGCAGGCTCTGCCAAGCTGTGCATGATGCAGAATGTGCTGTGCACTCACACTCTGCTGTGCCACAGGCATCCTGCTCTTGGCACGGGGACACAGCCACTGGCACTAGAAATGTTCAAAACACAGCACAAGCCTCTGACATTCTTACTTCTGGCTTGCCTGCCTCTATTTTTCTTCCCCTCCTTGACATTTTCTGTACCTCACAGCTGATGTGCCAGCTTTGCCATTTGCTCAAGGTCTCAGAGGGTTCTGTATCTCTGTGCCTTCACCCTGGCACTTGTCATGAATTTACCGTGTGCCTGTTGGGCTCTGCAGCGCTGTCAGAGCTGAGCTTGGGGCTCTGCCACTCGGGCTGCTGCCTTCCCTCTCACACCCTCCTTTGTGCTCATGCCTTCTTGCAGTGCAAGGTTCTGATTTACTGATCACACCTGCCTCTTCACAAAACAAGCATTGTTTCAAAAGGTCACTTTGTCTAACATTCTTTCCTGCTTCTGAAAATTTTATTTCAAGTACCCTTTCCAGCCATGAGTATTTACCAGTCATTTGAAAAAGGGGGGAGCTTTGTATGAGCTCTGACTGAGCTTATACAAAGCTTATTCTGACTGAGAACTTCCAAAAGCAACTAATTTGGGGTAAGATTTCCTTTCTTAAACTAAGCACGTTGAACAACAGCTATCAAGTATAAATTATTTGGCTAAGTGGAGTTGGAAAAACCAGCAATTAGGTGACTCATGAGAAGCTGTCACAGATGTTGGTATAATCTTAGTACCAAGTGTTCCTGAAGTACTGAAAAAACAAAGATTTTTTTCATTAAAAAAATATGCAAATGTATGTTTGTATGCATCTGAAGGTCCAGTACATTTTATATATATATATGTGTGTGTGTGTGTGTGTATTTTAATGGAAAATTACATAGAAGGATGTGTGATATATCAATACACTTATGGTAATGGAGTAGACCTTACACTTTATAACTAAGTTGGAACCTCTGTAATAAGTAGCACTTCCCTCTGTGACATGATAGCAGTGATTTGTACATCAATCTGATCAAAGGACAGGGAAGAATTGACAAATTTGTATTGCCCTTTTAAAAATAAATCAGAAATGCTTTTTGACATCTATTACAAATGGCATTTCAATTGATTAAGGTGAGCAGAGTGGGACGCTCGAGAATTCTGCACTTATTTAGTTGCCACATTGCTCCAAACAAGTAAGAGCTCTTCATTATTACTTTTTCTATTCTTCTCATGTCACTATGGTAATTGCAGTGCAGTGGTTGCTATAGCAAAAATGATTAATCCTGCACTGTTGTTATCTGTGAGCTGGCAGAGGAGTTTTATAAGATCTGCTTGTACTGTCTTTAGAGGAAATCATAGATGTTGTCTAGAATCCTGATAAATACTTGCAGGTATATAGAGAGTTTCATTAAATGTCACTTAAATTATTAGGAAAATGTTATATTTTTAAAGAAATTGAAGGATTTCAATGGGGCAATCTGAAAATGACCAGTTTGTTTAGCATTAGATGAATGTGAACCATATTTTGGTCACAATAACCTGCTATTTTCTCATTAATGTAAAGATTAATGACATGGTTTTGAAGTAGTGAGTCAGAAATGATTAGCACAGGATATTGTGCTGATTATACGAGCCATTAATTCATTTCTATAGGAAACTGGTGTTGTAATTGGTATTTAACTATGATTGCTTCAGTTGGATAGCAGAGATTTAAGATCATCCTTTGGTATCTGAGAAAGTTTCATTAATCAGTCATTGATTTTGCTTAGTTAAGGCAAAGAACTTTGTTTTGGCCTGTATTTAAAGGAGAGTGAAAATGGCTTTTTGAAATCAAACTTGATCATGGTGTCCTCATAAGTAAATACAGCACAACTCTTCATTTCTCTAGGTAGCTTTTAGCCAACCCAGTCCTTTATTTTTTAGTCACCATTTGATTTCCTAGCTGCTGCCCTTTCTCTTCTCTAAGAAGTTTGCATTCACCCCTGCTATGCACACTTTTTAAGCTATGCTATACTTTTTGAGCAAATAGGAGTTGGGTTTCTTAAAGCTCCATCAAAGTCTTTCAGAGACCTGAACTCAATTTTTTCTCATACTTAAAATCCAGTTATCCAACTAATAATCCTAATAGAATCCTCTCTGTTCTCCCCCCTACCAAGTAATTGAACTATTTAATGTATGTTAACTACTTGTATGACAGTGGTAGTAATTATCACTTTCCTTGTAGGAAATGATAGCTCATTATTGCCAATTAATTATGTTTAAAGAGGATAACATGGTGCCTAACCTTTGGGGGTTTTTCAACCTTTCATTGCACTGTGCCAAATGCATTTTGTTGAAAGATTTTTTTTAAAGTAGACCTTAATTATCCTGCAGCTGAATATACTTTAAATGCACTGCTTTTCTGCCTGCAGTGCATTTTGATTTTGTACCTTTTAATTTTATCTGTCATTTTCATTCTAACATCTGAATTTCTTTTTTCCCTCAGAATGTTGCATCCTCAGATGCAGTAGCAATGTATCAAAGGGAAATTTTAATGGTTCATTTTGGTAAATAACCCCTTAAGAAAACCATTCTCCTTTGAGCACTGTGTTGTGAAAATATTTAGTGCTCCTGTAGTCAATGAAAGGATTCTCTAAGAACCTTAAGATGCAGGGTGACAACACTTCTGTGTGTGAAATGCTCTGTACATGAGGAAAGTTGGGTTTACTGGGGTCAGTTTGGGTGAAAACGGTATGAAAGTTAATGGAAATGAAGCCTTCTGAGAGACTTTAGATATGGAAGAGATTCTTTTACTACCAGATGCACTTCTGAAGCAGCAGTGTATGGAGACATAGCAAGATAATTGGCACTTGTGTTTTGAGTCTGTGGAAGTGTCTTTAGGAGCTAAGTCTGTCTTCTTTGTTAATTTGTAACCAGCAATGCTCTTCAGTGGCACCTCAATGTTTTAAATGTAGATCCCAAGCAGTGTCCATTTCTGAGGGGGGAAAATCAGGTTCCCATGTTTTGCCAAGGTCTCTGTGTCCTGACAGATGCTAGTATGTCCTGGGAAAAAGAACTGCTGTTGCTTCATATTAATTTTTGTCAAAGGGGCTTGAAACTTAAGAAGAACTTTCTTTCTTTCCCACAATAAAATTGGTGTAGTGCTGCATGTGTCACTTGGTTGTCTGTTCCTTGTTGAACAACTTGACAGGATTGAATTTTTCTTTGGCCCTGTTCATGGTTGGTGCAGGAGGAGCTCTGGGCCCAGGCTGAGCTGACCCAAGGCAGTTCCACCAGTGCCTTGCCTTGCTTTGTGTCACCCATCCCTTCCTTTGGCAGCACCTGGAGCTTTGAAGATGTGGAACATCACAGAGCTCCAAAAGTACAGCCAGGCTTGGGAGTTTGTTTTAATGTGAAACAGGTGAAACAAGCAGCTTTCAGCAGAAACAGCCCAGGAGTCCCAGCAATGATTTTGTGTGGTGTGGGGGCAGTTCACATTGTATTTGCTGCAGTTTCTTTTCCCCTTGGATCACAGCTAGTGCTGGAATTTCCATTTGGGGCAGAAGGCTGCTCTGTTGGCTCTGGTGCAGCCTGGAAGTCTCACTGTGCAGTTTGCTGGCACGCTGTGTTTAAGTGCTTCTATGCAGTGGAGCTGTGAATATGGCTTCTTTGGAAGGACTTAATCAGAATTGATTTAGTGGGAAGGAGAGGGTCATGAGGATTTCTTCAATGTCCACAGCACTTTGAATCATCTGTAAAAGCTTTTTGCATCTGTTTCTTGAAGTTATGATTCACATTTGCTAAAGGCAGCTGACATTGATTGTTTTAATGATGCTTAATTATCTTAGTAATTTATTATAACTGCCTCTGTCATGACCATCTCACTGAGCACCTAAAGACACAGAGTGACAAAAGAATTCTAATGATTTAATTACTTGAGAAGATAAATTTAAGATAATCAGCTTTCAAACAAACCTTTATTTTATTTGAATATCAAACTCAGTTGTACTTATTGTAGGCTTGCCTGCCCCAGAAGGATATTGCTGTAGCACAACCCTGATGGGGCTTTTTTCTTCTTTTTACTCTTGTTGTTCTTCAGAACTATAAATTGAAGACTCATGAGAGAGGATACTGAGAACCGGGCAAAGACAAGAGGGAGAGATGTATGAATGAGAACCTTGTGGTATATGAAGGTTCTTGTTTTTATGTTCAGAACTATGAAAGCTGACTTTCTTTGCCTGTATAGTTAACATATTTCCATTTCACCAGATAGGGTTAGAAGGGACCTCTACAGATCATCAACTTGCTGGAAACCAACTTCTTTTCTATTTAACAGAACTTTAAGAAGTTACAATGATCAGTCTATGATCTCAGAATAACCCCAAAAAGTTGATTCCATTTTTGTTTTTAAAGGAGCAGAAGATTACACTGCAGAAAAAGTACAGAGCATTTAAATTAAAAAGGTTTAGATCATACACCCACCAAAAGCTGTCTTGCTCTTCATAGCTACAACTTTATCTTGCAGTATTATGAAACAGTTCTGGAGTGAGTGATCACAGAACTTGCCATTGCCATCACAGAAATTGCCCAAGTGCCATTTTCTTTTCAGAGCCCATGTTGGAAAGTACGTTGCACAAGCATGAATCTAACAATCCTTGAACCTGGTGGCAAAAGAGCACTTTTGTGACACCTTTTTCTATGTTTGTTAAGGAATTTGAACATTGGGATTGAGTGTCTTTTGCCTAGATTTACTCATGCTAAGTTACAAGTGTGTTTGTTTTATAAGCACCTCTCTGATACCTCTGGGTTTGGGAAGAAGTTTCTTGTGTGGAGCTCCTTTGACCATTTTGCTATTTGTGAATTCAGTTTAAAATGTGTTCTCAGACTGCAGTTCCTTGGTATTGCTTTTGGAGCATCTAACAATTCCAATAACATTATGTTGTGTTTAATCTGATTGACAAGATTTTTTCTGCTCTCTCCCATTCAAATTTACTTTTAGAACAGATTGAAGATACTTGATGTGTGTGAGCATTGGCAATCGGTGTTAAAGCTCAGCAATGTCTCTCACACAGCCTGTCTGTGCAAGGTGTGCTCCCAGGGACTACCCAGGCAGTGGCTTTGGGTGCTTGGATGGGGCTGCCAGCCCTTGGCAGACATGGGCAGGGTGTTGGAAAGAAGGCTCTTGTTAGAAATACAGCAAACAGGCAGTTGTAAGTAATGATTCTCACATGATTTCTAGATGGAATAGGACTTCTAATTTTGTCTTTACATATTTAGACATAAGTGCCGGTTTGCAGGTGATGAGTACGTAGGACTGTTCTTTTTCTAGCCCTTTTCAAGCCTGCAAGACTTGATCTTTATTAACCATGGGGTTATGCTGGATCACAGTCAAGCCAGAATTGTGTGTAGAGAACTTGCTCATTAACAGCTGAGTTTCTGTTTCTCTGTCAAAGGTGCTCCAAGCTGAGTGCTGCTAGCACAGGACATTTGGAGTCTGGAGTGTTTGGGCACACCTACTGCTGCAAATGACATTGAAATTACAAATAAGATTCTCACTAGTTTGGAATGAGATTTCATTTTTAAAGGAAAGGGACAGACAGAGTAGCAGACTCCAGGAACTGAGTGAAGATTACAGAGGGTGTCCATAACAGGTTTCCCAGGTGCACCTAGGCTGAAGGAGATTATCAGACATGTTATGCAAGGTATTTTTCATAAATTCTTGAAACCAGCGTAGGTGTGATGGGATCATCTAGCTGTTGTCACCAATGCATGTTTTGTCACCTGTGCATACCTAATTGCACTGATCAGTTGTGCTAATGATACTCCTTTGAATTTCTGTCTTCCTTTGTGGAGAAATTTAACTTCAAGATCAGAGTTTAAAACTGATGGATGTTTATTTACATTGTAATTGAAACCAGGCACGAAGAGAGGAACTGTTTCTTGGATCCAAGGTGAATTTGTTGCTAGTGAGTTAAAGTTCTTAAGTTAGCAACTGCTGGGGGTGGTTTTTGTGTGGTCTTCAAGGTCAGTAGTTTGCATTCCAGCAGGTGCTTCCAAGGTGAAATCATGTAAAGATGATGAAGGAAATATTTTGGAAAAGCTGCTGCATCAATTTGTTGGTTTCACAGTGTCTTTGAAAAAGCTTCAGAAATGCAGGAAACATTTCTGGTTATAAAAGATGGATCTGTACATTGTAAGATGTGTTTAAAAATAAAAACTGGAAAAGAAATAAGATGTAATATTATGATAGAAATGAAGAATGTTCAGCTTTTTCTTCTTTTGATTGCTACTTTTCTGTAATACAGAATTTGACTAATTGTGGATTTTCTTAAACTATTTTGCTACAACTCAGAAGATATTCTTGTTTCATTGATGTCCTATTTCCAGCTACATCATGTTCAATGCTGGAGCTTCACTTGAAACCTTTTAAGTTTAACATTGGTTCTGTCTGCTCTAAGTGCCAAATTAATGTTCTTTATATCTCATCTTTGTGATCTTTAAATTCAGCTGAGCAGAGTGTAAAAGAGGAAAATAAAGACCAAACAAACAAAATCCAAGCAAACCAGTCCAGTTTCCATAGTATGGATGCCTCTATCTGGGAAACTTCTGGGAGGTGGATGCAACAATAATTTGAGTTGTGTCAGCTGAAGAATGGCCTCTCATCTTGTTTTCAGGATGGTTTTTGACAAAATATTTTTTTTAAATAATTTTTTTTTTCAAAACTGTGCTGTAAATTTTCAACAGATTTTTCTCTTTATCTTGAATTTTATTTTTTTAACTACTGGATTCTTAAATATCTGTTAACACAGAATTGAAGAGAAATTGCAACTGAAAACATGATTCTGTAAGAGAAATTATGTAAATGGACGTTTATCTTCTGGTCAAAGGAATTGAGGAAACTCTGGCCTTCCAATATGGAATATATATCATAGTATTTTCAGTTTGCAGGGACAAAGGCGTGGTGTTTGATGCATATTTGTATTTAATCAAATCTTTTAATCAAGTCTTGAGCTTGTAATTTATCTACAGCACCTTCATGTGGAAGGTGATGGCCCTGTGTGTAATTGTGTGCCAGTTCTGTCCCTCCTGTCCTATGGCTTGGTTATTCCTCAAAGCTCCAAGGGTGTTTTCATCAATGTCCTGCCCTACTCTGAGCATTTGCTACCCACACTATCAAACTGAGTTATTGGTATAACAAGATGAATGTTTGCAGTATAAGTAGAATCAAACATTTTCTATTCTCCTCTGCTCCATAGCATAATTTAAAATGAGAACATCCTTGTTCTTGTCCCTTTCTCAAACACAGGAAGGTGGTTCTTTGTCCTTGTGTGTTATCAAAAAACTTCTAAAATCACTTCAGACTGAAACTTTTGTAGAAATGTATTTAAAATGTTAGGGCTTAATTTACATTTGATATTTAGAAAACATATATCTCTGCAACTTAATTAAATTTTAGCAAATCCTTCAATATTCCCATGGTTTATAATTTGCAAATAGAACACTTTCTTCCATTTAAGTTTAGAAAAAACTGTAGTCCAACAGCATTTTAATCTGTTCATGCAAGCAAAGATTCAAGATGATAACATGTTTTAATTGTTGTTCTTGAATGATGCAGAAGGAAAACAGACACCTTCAGAAGCTGGTGCTGATTTCAGACAGATTCAATAGTTGCTGCATCGATTTCTCTGTTCAAGAGTGGGGATTCCCTTTCCCGTCTCTTGGGATGTGAACTTACTGGATTTCTATCACCTAGGCTACTTCACATCCTAAATTCTCTATCCTGGAGCAGAGAGCTGCCATGAGGATTTGGGAGGGCTTTGGTGGTGAGGTAAAGTAATTCATGAGGCAGATGGGATGTAGGAAGCCACTAAAAGTTTGGCTTTATCACTTGGAGATATTTGGGGAAGTCTGATATTTTCAGCACTCCTCCTCCCCTTATAACCCTCCTTTCCATCTCCCAGCTTGCTGATGGAATAGGGGAGGGACCCAGAAGTGCAGCTGCACAGCCATGGATGTACACACACCCCCAAAGGGAGTGCAGCCTCACAGAATTCTGGGCTGGCAGCTGAGAAAGCTTTCTTATGGTGCTGGTAAAGTATGACAGGACTTCTGGGCTGGGGCCAGTTCTGGGCTGGAAAATGAATAAGGGCTTCAGTGACAGGCAAATGGTCTGGGTTTTGCATATTAGCTCAGGAGATTTCATCAAGCAATTTTACAAAATCCACTTGCCTAAATAAGCAGGTTTGGATTTCTGCAAAGCCAAGCAGTAGATGTGCCTGAGGCCTCTTGGTGCTCTCAGCACCTTTGTGGTTCATACAGAAATCTGTTTTGTAGCATGGTCATAAGCTGCATTTCTGAAACATCAGACCAGTACAAATTTCATTTATTGTGGGATAGCCAAGCAGCTGTCAGGGAGCCAGACTGAGAGGATGTTTGTGGCTGTAACCTGCAATATTTTATAGGTATAATATAAATCCAGTGTGGAAATGATTCAAGTAATTAATGTGCCAGATGAGGACCTCTCTGTATTTCAGTGCTCACAATGAACACTGTAGTTATCTCAAGTGAAACACCCAGCCCCTCAGAGCTGCACGGGCTAAGGGGCAAGTTGAGAAGGTGAATTGTTTCTCTTACACTGTGACTTTGATTCCATGGGCTGGAGAAGTGGACTGCCTGCAATGTGCCTGAGTGAGGGTACCATGGCAAGCTGTGCCTCTGGGGGGATGTGGCAGCCCAGGCTCTCAGTGCAGCAGTTCTGCTGCTGCCCCTTGGCGCTCTGCTCCTCTTCCTCTGTGCCTCCTAGGGAGTGCCACTGCTGGCCTGGCCCCTGGGAGGAAGGCAGGGCAGCCAGGTCACCATGGCAACACAGAGATTTCTCCTGGAGTAGATAATGGACAGTAAATTATTACTTTTTTTCCCCACTCCATGCTCTGTGTGTCAGAACTCGAGATGCAAATAGTCATTGCTTGTTTAAATATTAAAAGGTCATTATTCTACTAAGGGTTTTGGAAATACATGGATTAAAGGCTCTTAAAGAACATTTTTGAAAACCTGTAATTTACTCAAATTTACCTAATTCTGTAAGCCTGGGATTTATTAGCCATTGTGTTAATCAACTCCCCAGTGTTGTGGTTTGTGTTAAGTACAGATTAAGATATTATTTGTGAACTCATGACTCTTCCTAAAGTCTTGCTGACAGCACAAGAGTTTAAAACTAGTTCAGAAAATTAAATAAGTTTTTATGGTGGACTTGTAATGGTGTATTGGTATTAAAGGTAATTTTTTTCCCAACTGAACACAGGGATCAAATTACTAAGGACTTACTCTTCTCAGTATGTCAGTAAATTTCAAATTCTCTCAATATTATGGGTCAAGATGAAAGTACATTAGCAAAGGCAATCTTCAAACAAAAGACATAAATTATTAGGTTAAGGATTTTGAACAGGTCTAGTTTATATCATGTAATTTTACTAATTTAAAAAGGTATAAATTATTCACAGCTGATTATTTCATATAAGCAGGGTTTCTGATTTTGCAGATATGAAGCTGACAAGCTTTTTTTTCTTTTTGACAGATGGAGATGGACAAAGTGAACATTTATTACCAGTCTGTGAAGATGAAAAATGTCAAAGAAGTGCCATCTACCTAACCAAGTTGGGACTGGACCAGGTAATGTGAATTTGGAATAGCAAAGACAAAGCAAACTACTGTTTTTATAAAATTATATTAAATAGAAATTCTTCAGGAAAGAAATGAAATCTCCTCACCTTAATTATAGAAGACAAGAGACTTGTATTTATGTACTTGTGTGTTCCCTATCTGAAAAAATACGGGTTTGGTGAAAGAGGTTCCTAGAAGGTTTTTATAATGGATAGTTCTACTCAAAGAAATGATGGAGGCTCCTGAAGAGTCACTTTCTTGATTGCAAAACACTGCATTTGAAGCACCATAACTGTTCCAGCATGAGATGAAAAACAAGGTTTGTGCTAAGAGCTGGAAACAAATCTAATTCAAATGAGCTTGTTTAGTTGAACTTAGGGAATTATTTTAGAGTAAAAATACACACACATATATCATTGAACCAGCCCCACTTCTTACCCCTAATTTCTACTTTGTCTTTGTTTCTTATTAATGAAGTAAATTTCCAGGTGGTATAGAACACTTTTTTAGTCTGTGTGTCTTCAGGACTGGGTATCTGTTAAATTGTTGGAGGGTTTTTTGTTCATGACACTACTGGTTTTCAAAGACTGGTTATAATTCATGGAATAGATTATTATATGTTCATTTATTTAAGCCTGCAATCATCTGGTTTAAGTATTTACAGTGCCCTAATTTATAATAAAGTTGCAGCATAAAGTAAATTAGTCAGATGTCTGTTGGATGGCTTAATAAATGTTTTGCTAAATTCATATTTTGCAATGTGAACCTAAAGGCCAAGGTGACATATAAAGTGCTTGTAGCTGACAGCAAAACCCACTGTAGGGTACTCAGAGAAAATTACAATGTGTGCCGTACATGTTGCTAACCATGTTATGAATTACTGATAATTCCCTCACTGAAAAATTTTACATTGAATTTTGCTAAAAGTAGTATCCTCTTTGATCTAAAATTCAGAATTTATAGCTGAACTTGTTACAGTCTGCAGCCCAAGTTTAGAGTTAGATTTTCTCTTTTAAAGAATCAAAATTTATAGAACACAGGCTGTAGCCTACTAGTGAGGAAAATCACTCTGTGTAGGAAAGGAAAGCACATAGCTCCCAGTCAGTGCAGGGGGGATGGCTGGGATGGGACATGACATCAGAGTATTAAAGAATAACTCTGGATTTGGTAATTTATATCTTTCAGCCTTCTGAGCTCAGCAGCTCTGTTCTCAAAACCCCCTTTTGCTGTGCACGCTGTTTGGTTGGTTCTGGGTTGTTGGTTTCTTGTTTTGGTTTGGATTTATTTTTTTTCCATTCATTCATCCCCTCTACACACAGAACACAGCCAATGGATTGGAGCATTGCTGGGTGCTGGGGTACAGCAGAGTTTGAGTCAGAGCCTTTGCACAAAGCAAGGGGATGCTCAGTTTGTGATCCTTGCTCCAGGAGAACCAGGCTGTGTAGAACAGGGGGTGGCTGGGCTGCTCCTTGGCAAAGGACAGCTGCACTTGAGCCCTCAGTTTACTTCCTTACTCTGCATAATACAAGAATTAAAAGGAATTTGAGTTTTACTCCTCAAGTAAATTTGAGACAATATTCTAAATTAAAGTAATTTCACTGTAGAAAGTGAACCCCACACAAAGAGCTGGAACCACTGGGAGCAGTGGGGTCTGAGGACCCTGTTGGTCAGGGCATGTTCAGAAAAGGAAGAGGTGCAGTAGTGCCAGAGGAAGGTGTGGGTCAGTTTGCATAATTTCAGAATGTTTCAAGATAGAGTCTGTTATTGCAACCTGCTCTGATCTAACATTGCATACAGCCAGTTTTTATTGTGCTTCATAAGTTCAGGTTTTTGACAATAAAAACTACTAGTTTGAACAAACTACTTAGTCACAGGTACATCAGATAGTTAACCTATATTTAATTTGTTTACTCAATTTAGCAATTTCACTGTGTTGTTTCAATTAAAAAAAAAATCCAAGTGATAATGACTTTTGAGATAAAAATTAGCAATTAAATATTGCCCCTTTATTTTAAATAGCAAAGAATCCAAAAGATTCTTACCCTGCTAGGAAAAAAGTGTTAACAAGTATTTGGACTTACCTAGAAACAGTAAAGCAATTTTCCCTCCCTATTTTTAGAATGACTTTAATTAAAAATGACAGTATCAAATGGCATGCAATAATCACTTATTCTGGTCTAACCTTTTAAAGAATTCTGTCTGGAATACTCTTTTCTTGTACTCATCTGGAGGTGATGCAGCTTTTTGCTTTTGAAACTTTTTCTCTTTTCTTTTCTGAAACAGTGAAAAGTATCATCTCTTCATTCTGCAGCTTTTCCCATGTGTTGCATGCTTCCTTCAGGTAGAAATCTATTCAAATATGCCAATTCTTATATTTATTTGGAAGTAAAATGTTTCATTTCACTGAATTTGGTCATTGTGAGGTCAGATGATAAGATTTAAGTAAATAAGTTACTCTTCACGAGAAATGATAAACATAAACTTTGTGGCAACAGACTGGAATCGATTCTGTTCACCAATCACTTGACAGTTTGAGGGAAATAATAAGGGGCCCTTGTAGTGGGCAGAATGTGTTTCAACAAGGGGATGGTACTGGTGGGGAATCTGTGGGAAACTGAGAAATTGCAAGACTATTATTGAAAAAATAGAAGATTGTATCTCCATTGTCTTTTTTCCATTTTTGCTGTGGGGTTTTGTGGCTTATTTTTTTAGTTAAGGGTATAGTAACAAATTCTTGATTTCAGAATTTCTTTTTTCTTTATAAGAAACTGATCTTGAATCTGAAAGACCTCAGATGAGATTACAGTCTTATTAAAACATACTTTGCCTATTGGGCCTGGTTCTGTCCTTCCTGCTTGTTTGCTGTAGCATTTGATAAAACCAAATGAGAAACAGTTACTGCAGTTCCATGATGGTGTGTGAAGCTTTGGGATGAAATGCATAAAAGTCAGAAATACACATCTGTACAGTTAGTGGCTCTAAAGCTTACACTGAGGAGAGGCAGGCAATGACATGTCAGGCTTTGGAGTTGTTCCAGAAAGATCTTGTCTGTCAGGATATTTCTCCTGATGTCTTTGGCCCAACTGGATGGCTACTGGAAAGCCAGGCCAAGCTAGGAGAATTATTTCAAGGATAACCTTTCATCATAGGTTTTAATTTATGTGATGCTGGTTGGGGGGGATTAAGTGTTAGGAGTATCTCAGATTTTTTTTCTTTCAGATGATGGAGCAGAAGTAAAGGCCAACAAAATACACATGAGTGGCTTAAGAAGATACAGACCTCCTAAGGTTTTAAAGGAATGTGAATGTTTCCATAGCAACAGCAGAATTGCTGTCAGATCCAAGTGGAATCCTATATGCTGTTTCAGATTGTGGCAGGTGTTAGGACACCTCAGACTTCTTTAAATTCACCTGCAATAACTACAGTCTAATCTGGGAAATGTTTTGAAGTCCTTGGTACTGTTTAATGTAGGAACTCTAGATACTGTGATATTCTTAGAGATGACTAATTCTTCTTTAATTTTGCCAAGTATTCTGTATGATTTTTCATTTGTTTCCTGAGGCAAACACTATTATTCCAGTCCCTTCATCTGAGAGTTTCTTTGTGGGCTTGATGATTCTCATAACCTTTTTCTGTACAATAGGAAGGCTATAGCTTTATTCCTCCTGGAAATGGAGCAGGTCTGAAGAAGAACACAGCAGTGCATGCTGCAGCAAACCCCAGGTCTTCATGGTGTCATTCTCTAGGCTAGAGAGGGAGGTGACAGCATCGATTATCAGCTGCACTCAGTCAATGTCAGAAGTTTTTCCTCATTCCTGTGTAACAGTTTAAAGGGGGAATGGATTCAGCTGCTGTAGTTTTTATAAATGTCATATTCTGCAAGATCCTCTCATCATTTCTAAATTGTTTCTCTTTCTGAAAGCAGCTGGGGGCTATGGGCATTGAAAACATGACTTTTACTGCTTTGGTTACTTTCTTCTGTGATTCTGAACCAATGCTGTGGATTGTCACCTTCTGGGCTTTGAGCACCATAAGTTAATGGTGTAAAGCACAGTAATTTCCTCAGCTGTTAAGGGATTCAGGTGCCCCTTGCATGCACTGAGAGGCTAATGCATGCTGAAATCCTGAGTTATTTGCTGTGTGCAGCTGAAGCGCAGTGCACTGAGAGAGGGAGCCCCAGGGAAAGGACCTGGGGTACTGCTGGTGCTGGGGCAGCTCTTTCAGGCCACTCCTGATGCTCATCTTTGGCATTCCCAGGAAATGCATTGGCCAGGAAGGGGCTACTCATGTCCCAGCTTTGTGACTCTCAGCTGGCTCCCTGCCTGTGTTCTGTGGCCTGGAAGCAGCAGCTGGCTGGGGCTGGGTTTTGTGCTGCCTGGGTTTCTGGCCATAATTTAAAAATGGAAACATGTTAATCCCACAGGTTGGGCTCAAAGACCTGCTCACAGGCTTTTGAGCAAGAGAAGTGCCTTCCCTAATGCATGGCAAAGTGTGGACTTTGTAAGAAATGAGCCCTTGACAGTAACCGCAAGTAGCTTTACATTTTTCTCAAATCCCCACATCTTTTTCAAAACTAAAATGATGCTGTTTTCACAGAGCAGGAAAGCATTCTCCATTCTACTTCTTGAAAAAAAAATGTTTGAAGAGTTTGAATAGTAAAATTTTCAAGCACTTAAATATTTTTCCTACAAATCATATATATTTAGCCTACAAATCATTATTTGAAGGATCCAAAATATCTATATAAATATTTTAAGTGATGTTAGCAGTGATGCTATGCAGAAGAATTTAACAGAAAAGGAAGAAGTGAATCTGATTTCTCTGACTGAATTTTATGTGTTCATTTAAAAAATTAAAGACAAATTTTTTGTCTTTCTCATTTGAGCTGTGTAGGAGAAATCATATGATCAGAAAACTGGAAAAAATAGCTTCATATGTCCTCATTATACCCTCCTATTTCTATCTTAGAAATTAAAAAATTAGTTTTAGTCTTTTCCTAGAAACATAGTAACAGCAAATATGAAGCTTAAAGTAATTGTCTGGATTATCAAATACAAAATAAGCAGGAGATTTATATTGTTGACAAACATATTTTCATTTTTCTGCCTTTTGTACTTAACTATATGTCCTGAGGCACAGGAGCAATTAATTTTGCATTACATTACACAATAGTGGAGTTTGTAGTAGAAATCTACAGAAGGAGTTTCACTAAAAACATGGATTACTCTGAATTTAAACTGTCAGTAAGGCACAGCTGGTGCTGGGATGTGGTCTGGTTATGCATCAAACAAGGCTGATGTTCTGGGATGTTACAGAGCTGCTTTTGGGAAAAGCCCCACAGCTGCTGCAGTGCAGGGATGGATTTGCTCTGTGGTGTCAGTGGTGCTGATGCTTGGTGGCAATAGGTGGTGTTGTGCTCACCTGTTGTTTTGTATCTCATTGTAGACCTTAGGAATGTGAAATTGCATTCTATTAATCACTCTGAATAGAGTAAAAAGAGAAACAAATTTGTATTTGTACCTAAAAATTCATTTTTAATTTTGTCTCTTTAAGATAGTATTACCATACCTGGGAACATTTAGAAAGTATATGATGGATATAATTGGATTTTACTGCAATGACTGTGTGAATGATACCATGTAAAGTAAAAGCTATATTATATTTCATGGTTCTGATTTCAATCACCGTTTTTCAAAATTAGACTATTTTGCAATGACATTGTTTCATCTGTCTTCTGCATGACAAATAAGTGCTAAGAAATCCAACCCTCTGAAAAATTTCCCTCAGGGTGAGAGTATTGTCCTCATTTTCTGTTTCTTAGATTTTCTAAGCCTTCAGCAACTGCAAGTAACTAATTAGACACGTGCATGTCGTGGGTGTGGGGGTCCGGGTGTGTTTGATGTCAGGTGCAGTTTGCAGCAGCTGTTGCAGTCAGGGTTCAGCTCAGAGCCGTGGCACACGCTGGGTGTGTGCAGTGACAGGCAGGACTGGCCAGGCTCCTCAGCCATCTCTGGGCTGCACACAGCACCCACCTCAGTGCACTGCTGCAGGCATCGGGGGGCTGCTCCCATCTGCCTGGGGTGGTTTGTACTCCCAAGGGAGCAGTCCAGTGTCACACACAGTTACCATGTGGCAGGAATGTTGCTGACCACTGGACTGTGCAGCAGGGGAGTCTTTCCATGGCAGGATATGATACTGTCATGATCTCATTCTGCTTCCTGAAGCAGCTGAATTGAGGCTTGGGTGAGAGAGATGTAAGATCTGTTAAGTGCTTTTGATGTTGGTGATAGTGATCCTTTAAGATGGCACCCCTCTGTCCTTTTGAAGGCATTGTCAGTTAGTTAATGTATAAAATTACTCCTGACTTTTAGAATGACACTGATGTTTTTTTCTGTAGCATTGAAATGTTAACCCTGGCACTTCAGCTTCATACTAACTTGCAAAATTACCTTGATTTTAATTAAGATAAATTTTTATTTAGCACCTCGGTAGTACTTTGGAAAGTAAGTGCAGATGCATTCTATTTCCTGTCCTGGAGAAATTATACTTTGCATTTCTTTTGTAGTTTCAGTTTGATACTTTAATCTTAATTTCTTATCAAACAGTTCAGTGTCTGATGCTTCTGGGGATATAAGAGAGGAATTGAAGCTCTTGAACTTCTAAATATCCATGAATAATAAAATTGTTCAAGCTGAAACGAACCTTAGGAGATCCAGCCTTCTGCTTTAAGCAGGAGCAAACTGAATTCAGACCATGTTGTTTAAAGCTTTGCCCAGACAGATTTTGAAAACCCCTAAGGACAAAGATCCTGCAACTTCTCAGAGCCTCGTTTGCTGTTTAATTAGGTTGTTTATCTCTAGTCAGAACCTCCCTCGTGTCAGTCTGACCATTTTCTCTGGCTCTTCTGCCATGTATCACAGCAGAGAGCCTGGCTCCTTCTCCTCAGCTTTAGTGATGCCTATTGCATTGCCTGCAATTCCAGGGAAAAAAAAGAGACTCAAGATCTCATGGCCCTGATGGTTTGGTCTTACCTACATTTAAAGATTAGTAGAAATTCCAGGCTAGCCTGAATTTCAGTTAAGGTGTTCCTGAATATTTCCATATTCTGGTTGTATTCTTACAACCTGAACTATATTTTCCTGTTCTAGAATAACTGAGTGCATAAAAAATACTTCAAATTATTTTTTTTCTTTTGGTGACAGAGTTAGGAAATAATCCTTACTTGTAAATGGTTAAGAATCCTGATGCAGTGGTGTCAGCTGTTGGAAATAGAACTATTGTTTAAATAAACAAAATTAATTTCTTTACTTAGTTGTTCTTTTTTGTTTTGTTTTGTTTTGTTTTATTTTACAGTGGATTCCAGTTTTGCAAGACTTCAGAAATAAAGACACAGTCTGGGGCTTTGTACCATATCAAAATGACAAATCTTCAGCAGAAATTTCATTTCCAATTACACTTCACATTGGAGATTACAATATGGATGGCTACCCTGATGCACTTGCTATATTGAAGAACACTTCTGGAAGGTAATGCAAACCTAGAAATAAAGCTATCAGATTCATCGTCAATCATCAGTCATAGAAATTGCTAACTTTAGTGCATCTCATTCATTTTATCAAGTGAACAAGACTTTTGATCTCTGCTAAGTGTTTTCTGTTGAACCCAAGAGTGTATTTACAAGCTACATTCAGAATGCATCCTTGTATAGGCTCAAACTGGGACTCTGGCTGGGGAATTCCATCAGGGACTGGAGTATGAGGCAGCATCTGAGGCACTCCTCCCAGAGCTCAGGGGCTGATTCTCTCCCTTTCCTTTCCCACACCATCTGTAAATTCCTGATTTCAGCTGTCAGTGCTCACTAGTAGCACCAGGCTGTGTGAGCTGGGGAACCTGTTCGGTGCTGTCTCAAGGAGTGAGCACTGACTGGTGACTGCTGGAAAATGCAGTCAGTAGTGCTTTGCCCTTTTTGAGAACCAGGAATGTACCAGTGATTTTTACATTGTCCAAGAGAACTGAAAATAAATAACACACACACCCAAGCCCCTCAAAAAAGAAACTTCTAACCCTTCTCATTAATTTTTTCAGTGTAATCTCATCCTCTGTTTTTTTTTAATTTTTTCTTCATTGCTTGCTTTCCCACTACTTTTTACTGCTACCATCTGGTGCTAGGTGGGAGAGGGCATGTGGGGATGCTCTCAGGGAGCCTGTTGTACACAGAGGGGTCAGTGATCCGTGGAAGAGCTGACCTGAGTAGGTGCATTCCGAGCTGCTGAGCACGTGCTGCCGGTGATGGGAGCAGAGCAGCCCGTGGGCAGCTCCCACCTGGCACCTGGGCATGCTGCTGCTGCCATGTCCTTATCTTTACCTTCAAGTGCAGCAGCATGTTTGCATGTGAACATGCTTCTGTTTGACAATAGGGATGATGAATAGACTTGTTTACTTGGGAGAAAAGCTGAGAGCCCCAGAGACCAGGCTGCCAGGGAAGCTCAGCAGAGGCAGGATGTGTGCACGTGAGTGCAGTCTGTCTGTGCTGCACAGCTGACTGCCAGCCTCTGCAGGGATGGAACTTCATTTGTGCTGTTCCCTTTTGCTTCATGCCATCACTTGTAAAAGGTACTTTAACCCTTGCTTTGTGGGGTCTTAATGTCTTCCTTTGTTCCCTTTTCCTTCACATCATCACTTGTAAAAGGTACTTTAACCCGTGCTTTGTGGAGTCTTAATGTCTTCCTTGCTCGACAAATACTTGCACTAATGCATTACAAAGCAGAGTAAGTCTCTCATAGGTGTATTTGTTATCTTCCTCTACATGGTATTTTGAATGATCTTGGGTACAGGTTCATAGTTTGAATGTATACTCAATATGGAAAACAAGTGAGGACCTCACTTTGATGCATCTGATAGTTAGAGGATTTGGTGCTGAAGTCCAAGAAGTCAATTCAGGTCTTCTAGTGGTTGTCTAAACATGAGTTAACTCACTGACATTTTTGTGTTAGAACTCTTCAGATAGTGACACACCTAAAATTGACCCAGTTTGAGGAGTAGCGTGCCTGTGTTCAGCCTACATGATGTGATTCATGACAAGGCTGTGAGCAGCTGAGCTCTGTCTGTACCTCTGAGCCTTAAAATAACAGCAGAGCAGCTGTTTCTATTCAGACACGGCAGACGAGAAGGAGGTGATGCTGGTAGGACCCAGAGCTTGCCAGGCAAAGTTAAAGCGCTCAGGCTCTGAATGTCAGGTGTTTCACTGCAGACTTTCCTCAGCTGGGACTTTGCATCTTCTATTCAGCAGTCATTGAACAAGACTGCAGACAGTCCAGAGAGCAAGCTAGAACCAGCCTTCCCTTTGCCAAAGTAACACAGTGACGTGGGAACTGTAAAGTTGCTGTCTTTGCTTTTGCCTAAGCCTCAGAAATCTTGTGTTTTGGTACACAGCATGTGTATCCTGATAGCTGGATGGGCTGCATGAAGGTGTATGGAGTTCAAAAATGTACCTGAAGCTGTTTTAAGTCTTAGGAGCCTCTGTCCTCTGGCTGGAGTATAATTACAGCAATCTAATGTCGTGTAAAATCATTAAACAGTTTGTAAATAGTTACTCCTGTAGAAGCCCAGAAGTCACCTATGTCTTGTTGCAATGAACTACTGTGATACACTTTTATTCTCCTTGCTTCTGAATTTGTTTGCTTATTCAGTTGAGTGCATTCAAAATTATTTTTAAACTTGACATCAAAGTTGAGTGACACAATAAGGCATAAGGACTGAAAGCACTGGCAGATGATGTGACAAGCTATTAAAAAGGAGATTCAGAAAACTGAGGAATTTTGGCAAAAACAGAGTAAAGTAACCTAAAATCAAGAAATACATTGCATGTTAACGTTGTATCTATCCAGTATTTGTAGAGAAGTAATGGAAGCATGCTTTTGTAGATTGAGATGGGAGCAAAAGTCACTTTTTTTTACTCTCACTATGAAATGACATATTCAATAATAATTCATTGGTTCTGAGAGACTTAAGCAAATACTTTCTTTTAAAATGTATAACTGGGTCACTGATTGGAGAGTATTAAAACAGTGTGGGAATTAAATTAAAAACTGTCCTTAAATTAGAGCAAATTAAAATGAAAACCTTATTTAATCAATTTTAAACACTTCTGGATCAAGCTGTTTATTTCTTTCTCTGAAGCCTTTCATGCTACATCTACAGATCTAATTTCAGTGATTGATTACTGTGATTAAATGATAAAAGCATTTTTGTAAACTCTTGACCTCAATCTGTGCTATCGTTTAGGAAGCCTGGTTTCTACTTGCTGTCTGTAACGTAAAGAAATTAAAGCAGGCAGAAACAATTTTGTTCATCTGAAGGCATACCAACACATGATAATAATGGAAGAAAAGGATTAAAATCAATTATATGCCTCCATCACAATTCAGGAAAGTACTTTCAGATCAAATCCTTACAAATCCCTACAAAAGACTGAAATAAAGATACCACAGTTGGGCATAATGTTGGTTTAGTGTCCTGCCCAGTGAACAAGTCAAGAAAATTATCAATAGCTTCAACTATTGCCACAGCTGTTTTAAGACTCTGCTGTTTCATCTCCTGCCATAATCCTTTGATTTGGAATTACACTGTGTAATATTCTGACAGTGTGGAGACATTTCTTTACCAGAAACAGCAAAAAGGAGTCTCCCTTGTGGTTGCAGGTACTGTGGGGGGTTGAACCTTTTGAGCCTTTATTAAGACTCAATAAATTCCATCAGGTACTCAATAAATTCCAACAGGTAAAGGTGCTAAATGCACTGTAGATCTTTACATATTTATCTGTTCAGTCTGAATTCTTGTAACTTGTGACTTGAGTCAAAACCTGCACATTAGAATTCAAGTCCACAGGTTTTTCTTCAGGCTAGATATATACATGAATTCTGTATTAGAAATTGTGTGTGTATATAGAATAATAATAGGTGAAGGGATTTTATCAGTAGTTAGTAATTGGTTCAGCTGTACCTCCTGTCTTACCTAAATGAATTCATTTTTTCACACGCTGATTTTAAATTGGCTCTGGTAACATTGGAATTGTAAGTACTGCATGTGAGTTTATAAGCATCTATCTCCCATCTAATTAGATGAAAGGAATTTTGTTTAACAATTGTTTCCAATTAGACACTAGTAATTGGCATCTGGCATTGCAAATATGTAATCTAAGTCTTTCAAATCCATTTTTATTCAAAGGGAATGTTTTTCACTGGCCAAGTTGACAATACTTTATCTCTGATACAGTTGATAACAGTAAAGACTGAAACTTGGAGACAAAAAACAGCTGGATATGGAAAGTTGAATAAAAAACTTCTAAGTACGATAGACTTCTAGAAAGTTTTCTAGGTGTTCATGCTCAGTTTTAAATTAATGTGTATATATATATTAATCCTTTATATGGAAGGACTCTTATTCGACCAAATTATCTCTTCCTAAATCATTATTAGTTGTCACTTGTCAGAAGGAAGGTTGGATAGAGGACTTCTTTTAAATGAAGGATTGATGAGCACCTTGTAATTGAGCAAATCTAAAAACCAGAGGCAAATTCAATTATTCTGAACGTCTGGAGTAAGATAGTGATGATTTAGATGTCCCTGGTATTACTTTAAATGAACTACCCTAAAACTGACAGCATGAGAGATGTATGAAATTAGCAGTAAATATTTAATTCTAATTGCAAAGGAATATGTTAAAATAAAACTAAAATAAGACTTCATTCTTTCTTTGGTGTTAAGCCTTATTAAATCTCCCTTTCCTGCATAGATGACTTTGGTCAGAAGGTACCAAATTGGGATATAATGTCCTTTGGAATAAAGCTGTACACCATTTATCTGCAGCTGTGTATTGGTGTGTATAGCTCAGAATCTGAAGTGCTGCAAATGGCACGTTAAGGGCAATAGGCTGGTCTTAGTTCAGAGTTCTTGTGCTCTCTCTTGTAGCATTGAAGCTGAGTTGTTTGGTATTGACTGTTACACTTTGTAGAGCACTTTAGCATTGATTTTTTAGGTTTTACCATTACAGTAGTGTCTGTCTTTATAGGCTTTCAAGGACATTGCTTTGTCATTTTAAGGATGCAGATGATTATCTTTGTTACAGGGAGATTCTTTCTGATGGGAACTCTTCAAAATTTTGTTCAAAATAATAGGAAGGTCATAAGCTTGCACTTATTTATTATAGTATGTATCAGAAATGAAACATAGCAGTAGATACTTTGATTCTAGGGCTCCTTGTGTATCACAGGCCTAAATCATAGAAGAATTCAACTGGCAGCTGACAGGGCAAATCCAGATGTCTCCCAGGAACAACCTGAGCAGCTGAGGAGGCAGAGAACAGCAGGTTCTTTCCCCCCTGCAGAAAATCAGGGCTTGCAACTCCTGTTGCTGCAGCGTGGCCTGCACAGCAGCATTTCCTTCTCCCAGGCTGAGATGCAGCACACGGGACAGGAGATGCTACATCTATGAATGAATTCACTTCCTCTACAAGAGAGCTCTCCCACAGTGCATTTCTTGGGTCTTCAGCATCTGTTTAGGGTTTGAGATTGCTTTTTTCTTCCTGCTGTTTGTCTTCTGTTTCTCTTGTAGATACAGAAGGGTGAAGGAAAGTGGCATTTCCATACTCAGTGCCACTTTGCTTAATGTTTTCCTTTTTTCTCAGTTGTAAGGAAAGAAAATAAGAAAGTTTCCTGTAGTAAATAAACTACTTGTGTCTATCCATTCAAAGGCTTCTAGCTTAGACTTGAGTAGTGTGCAGTGTATAATGCAAATGTCGTTCATTATTAATTATCATCTAAGTAATTTCTGACAATTTAAAGAAATCTGAATGAGTCTCTGAGTCTTAAAATGAGTCTTTGTAAAAGTTTGTCCAGATTTTAAAAAGCTATGTTGAGATAATGAAAAAGAGAAATTGAAACAAACTGCTTAGCTCAGCTTGTCACCTTACCTTGGAGTTGGCTCTTCTGATATGGTACTTAGGTAATACATGAAATGAATGTGAGCACTTAAGAATTTCAAGTTGTGATTATGAGTTCTCAGATACAGATAATGCAGCACCTTAAATATTGCAGATGACCTCATTTCCCTTTGGCCATGGTTAATTCAGTGATTTGCCTGAGGAGAAGTGCCTGTGTGTGCCTGTGCATCCTGGATGCTGCTGAGGCACAGGAGCCACCTCGCTGTCCCCACAGAGCCAGCAGCGTGTGCAGGGTCACACTGAGGACATGGCTCTGGTGCTGCCCTGGGCTCTGACAGCTGAGCTGCCTTTACAGAACACTGCTCTGGCTCCTGGCTCTGCCCCCACAAGGAGAGGAGGAAACTTCATCTGTTTCCATTGCTGAGGCAATGAAGGATTTTAGCAGGCTCCCAGGATACAACCTGCCTGAGGAGTTGGAGGCTGGTAAAGTGTGAGATTTTCCCAGTTCCAGAAGCACTGATACATTATCAGGGAGGGTGGGAACCTTGTGTCTCCCACTGAGCCAGAGGCACCTATTGGATACTCTTTAGAGGGGAGATTTTTCTACGCTAGCCCTGGCACTCTGCTTGGTTTCTACATTTCTTGTTTAGTTTTGCACCTGTCTTTGTGTTACATGTCAGCAAGTGCCTAACTTGCTTTGTATTGCCCTATTTTTACTGCACTTTAGCAGGGTGGGTTTTGTGTTTTGTATTTTGCATGAAACAGTGGAAAACATACAAATAGAGGTTTGGTTTAATCTCAAATTTGCTTAAAACATACACTGTGTAAGAAAAAGTATTAATGGAGCTGGGATGGGAAGAAGCTGTCATGCAGTAATGAAAAAAGCATGGACATGTTTTAAATAGTGTTTAAGCTGACAGACTGTGGAAGGGATTAAGAAAAACGGCAGATAAGTTCATTTGTAGTTTTTTCAGAATAAAGTAAGGATAAGTTCAGTCCTTTGACTGAATGGTTAAGTTACTCCTGTTGGTTTGGATCCATTTATTTCATGTTTTCATTGTTATAAGTCAAGCATGACAATGATTGTGGTTCTGTCTGCAAACTCATGGATTTTTCAAGTACCCAGTAGCTGCTAGCTGAGCTTATATTACATCTAACTCCAGAGCACTTAAACTATTTAATGACAATATTTTTAAATTTCTGTAATTTAGACTTCTCTCAAGTTGGTTTATGTATTATATATGTATGTTTTACAGCAATCAACAAGCATTCTTACTAGAAAATGTCCCATGCAACAACGTGAGCTGCAAGAGCGTGCGGCGCATGTTCAGGGTGTTCTGGGAGCTCTCAGATCTCAATCAGATCAAGGATGCTGTGGTTGCCACCTTCTTTGACATCTATGAGGATGTAAGTGCAGCTCCTTACCCAGCCAACAGCCTCTGGGTGTGGCTGTGCCCATCCCTGAGCCTTGCACAGGCCTTGCCTGGGCAGCCTTGGATTGTCCTGCTGAGCTGTGGATGGCCCTCTCCATCCCAAATTGATTTGCATTATATTCGTAATGTTTGAAAGATATTAAAATAAATAGCAAAGGGGTAAACTTTGCTGCTCAGCATTTTTCCCAAGCATAAATAAGCATTCTAATGTAAACTTGGTTTTTTTTTCCTCTAGGGAATCTTGGATATCATTGTGCTAAGCAAAGGCTATTCCAACAAGGACTTTGCTATCCATACATTGAAAAATAACTTTGAAGCAGATGCCTATTTTGTTAAAGTTATTGGTAAGTTATCAATGCATAATAAAGTCAAAATGGGATATTGGAAAGGATGTGAATATTTGAGTCTTTGCATATGAAGACCTTATGGTAATGTTCTGTACCTGTGCCATAGCAAGGCTGCTTTGCTGGAGTTCATGTGTGTGTGTCATGTGGGGTGATGCAGAATTGCCTTCCAAAGGGGCTGGTTTCATTTCAGGGACTCCTGCATGGTGTGTTCTGCTTACACTGCATGATCTGTTCTGAGGGTCACTTTGCATCCCTGTGGGAGTCAATTCTGTGCTTCCAGCCCAAATCCACATGGCACAAACCACACCTTACCCTGAGAGCACAGAGTGGCCATGAACATGGCCAGGGTGTGTGAATTAATGAGAGCTGCTTTAAAAGGCTTGAGTTAAATTACAGTGTTCATAATTAGATTTTTAAACTGCATGCCCTTCTGTGTTCTTCAGCTGCAAAGGCATTGAGCTTTGAGATAATTTCTTGCCTGTCTTGCTTGATTTTTTGAGAATGAGTGAAAAATGAGGCTGTATGGGAGCCTATGGAGACGAAGCTCACTAGCAACAACTAGAGGTTCACCTTCAAAAATTGTATTTGCCTTCATGTTATTTAAATGCATCCAGTCCTCTAAAGCACACATTCTGCACACCAGAAGAGAACAGAACTGCAGTTACTGCTGGGGGCTGATGCTATTATTACTTTGTCCACAGCCTGAGCTCTGTTCTCATCGTGATAGTGTTTAATCATTTATCATGTTGGTGGAAGCCTTCTTTGAAATAATACCATGTATCTGTAGTGTAATTCACAAAAGCATGCAGAAAATCCTTTGGGAAAATCTTACACTTCACAAAGCCATACCAGAACTACAATTGTGTGATATTTTAATGGAGAAGGGAGTAATTTGCAATATGCTTTTTTTTTATTCACTCTGTGTAAATCTGTCTTAAAAACTGGGGCAAGCCTTTTTTTAGCACCCTTTTAGGGTGTGAGTATTTTTGCATAGAAACCCCAGGAAATAGGAATTAATGAGGGTCTAAAAATATTTTTACTGTGATACTGGGGAAAGTATTTCTAACAAAATGTGCTTTGTGTGATTTAGTGTATCAATAAATGCATTGTGTTCACTTATTTGGCATATGGACAATGAGAACAGCTTTGCTCATTATAACTGATGTCAAATATACTTGGCCAGGTAATTTGTTCTAGGGGTGAAACTGAACAGCAGATTTCAGTGTGCCCTTTTGCATCAAAATGGGAAGAGTTGGATCCACTTGCCTCCTCACCTATGTGTAATAGATAAAATTAAAGCTGTAGTGTTAAAAGTCTATCTGTAGGTGCATATAGTCTTCAAATTCTGCTTTGCCACACACATTTGTCTTGACTATTCAGATATTGGGGGGTTTGAACTGCATAAAATATTACATCTTACTGTATATAGAAATTTCAACATTTTGGAATCACAAGCATAGAATGGTAATTTAGGAGTCTTGACAATTGTTAATATTCACACCCAAATTATTAGAAAACTTCCTTGACTAGAGCAGTGCCATTTCTGACACACACAGGGAGTGACTTCTAATCAGACTGTGAACATCTTACATGCACCCTTCAGTATTTTCCTGATCCTAAACATTTTGTACCCTTAGCTCAATGGACCCTTAAAGAAGACAGAAAATCTTTAAGAAACTCCTGATGGTTAGGATGATCTGCCCTCAAATCTGGTGCAAATCTTCATTTTCTGTCTGCCATGCTTGCTTTGTGATACCATAATTCATGGAGCAGTAAGGTTTTTCCCTGGCTCAGTACCTGGTGTGCATCCTCCTCCCTGCCCATGGCCATTACTGGCCTGCTGCTCAACCAAACTGTTGTCATTACAAGTCCAAATTTTGCATCAGAATGGACCTTAGATTATTGTATGTGTGTGGGTTTTGTTGTTTTCTTCTAATACTCAGTGTGACAGGATGTCCTGGCTTACAGAACAGATGGCTTACACTGTCCCTCATTTAGGTTTTTAACAGAGATTTCTGAATGTAACTGATTTTTCAAACTAGTAAGTTTGAAACAATTAATTGGAACAAGTGTCACAGGCTTTAGATATTAATTAGCATTATATACACCTGCTTATAATACTTTTGAATTAATAGACTAAATTGGCAGTGGGATTTTGCTTGTTACAGCTTTTGTGAATTGCTTCAAACCAAGTTCTAAAATGATGCTTTGTATAGAAGGAAAAGCCTTTATCTTTTATCAGTTAAAACAGTAAAGCTGAATCTCTACCAGTATTTTAAATGGTTAGAAATGAAGAATAACGAATAAAATGTATAGTTCACTGTTTTAAAAATGTTTTAGTTTGGAATTTTCTAACAGGAAATCTGTCCTTTTGAAGCTGGTTAACCAGTGAGGTGGGGTAAAAGAGTGATGAATTTCTGCCAAGTAAGCTTCCAACTGATTACATCACCATAAATCACAAAGATATTTATTTTCTTTGTGTTTTAATGGCTACCTGACACTATCACTAGACTTTGCCAGATTCCAGAGATGGTGCTTCTAAGATGGTTTGTGAACATAAACACAGCATGCTCACTTTTTGTTCTTGCAGTTCTCAGCGGCCTCTGTTCTAATGACTGTCCTCGGAAAATAACAGTAAGTGTAACCATGGCCTTGTTTGTATTTAGCCTCAAATAAGCTGAAGTCCAATTATACCAAAAACTCTCAGCATATTAAAAGAGCTATTGACTGGAATAATGTGTAATCCACGTCATGACTGGCCAACTTCTGCTTCTGTGAGACCCATAACTCTGGGCAGCTGCTGCTCAGAGCTGCAGTCAGTTGATTGTTGTTGTGCAGGAGCTTTGTTACCCACACTGGGGGCTGGGATGTACCAGAGACAGGAGGAGCTTGGGTGCCCAAACTGGGAATTGTGCCAAGTCTTGGTGGGCACTTAGAAAGTCCAGGCAAAACGGACAGTGGGGTAGGTGCAGCCACTTCTGGGCCCAACTCCAGCAGTGGCACAGCCAAGCAAAAGTGCACTGGGCTCTGATGATTCTGCAGACAGCCATACACATGTGGTGTTTTCTGTTTAGATTATTTTGTCTCCAAAGATCTGCAACTCACCCACCAAACTGCCAATTAGCAAATAGTTTAGCAATGTTCACAGTGAAAGTTGGCCTGAAAGAGGAGCTTAGAGTAATCAGAGGTAGCAGAAGCACTTTAGCTCTGCAAAAGTTTCACATTTAATTTTGACTTGAAAATAGAAAAACTGCTTCAAATGGGGCTAACCTTTGCTTCAAGCCTATTTTGAGACATGGGGTTTAATTTCTGTTGTAAAATAATGAGGTTTGATAGTATCATTAACTTAATTACAAAAATCGAGGGTTTAAAAAGCAAATCTTCACAGCAGATGTTGGTGGAAATTTCATTATTGAGATCACTGAAACACTATTGCTCCCATAGTAATAGGAGTTCTCTGACAAAGTAACATAAGGTACATTTTGCCAGAGTACTGCTGTGTGGCACCAAAAAAAATTTAAATTTCACCTTATTCACTTATCTTTCATAGATCTGCATAGGTATCCCCTTTGTGGTCTCCTTAGTTTTCATTCTAATCATTTATTATTGTAGGCTTTGATCTCATCTGTCACCATTATCACTTACTCTCATGGTTTAAACTTACTACTTCTTGAGGCATGGTGTGAAACATGTCATCATCTCTTTTAATGTTCCTTCTGTAACTTACTTGAAAGTAAGTTGGATTTGATGTCCTAATATCAGCTCGAATTCAGCACTAGGAAAAAAAAAACAAAAAGAAAAATTCCTTTAAAATCTGTTCTTGCAGTTGTCTCTCATCCTCTCCCTTCCCACCCATTCTTACTTAGGTGGATTTCTTATGGTTCATCACTCAGAAATGCACAAATTCCTTGGGTGTTTGTTTTTTTTTAATTTTCCTGATGACTGTACTTTGAAGTTTAAGTACATTTTCTTTGTCAAGAAAATTTGCTTAAAATAGATACCAATACTTGACAAGTAACTGTTCAATCACTTTCATTAATTAAATGAAACACTGCTAAATAATTATAAAAAAGATTAAATTTGTGTTGTATTTTTCAATTCAGAAATACCTTCAAGATAGTGCATTCTCTTGGTATCAAATGTTCTGCTTTTTCAGAACATGCAGTTATTTCTTTAAATTTTTAGGGGGTTTTACTTTACTTATAGCTTCCAAGGAAACATGACTGAATAGTACAGCCTTCTTCATGAGAAACTAAACATTACTTAGCCAACTGATTACTGTGATTTTGAAAATTGATTTCCACATAATGCTATGACCAAAACAGTTGCAAGATTTTGAAGTTAAAATATAAAAAATAAATTCGTAATATAATAAAATAAATTCCTAATGTAAAAATGTTTTTCTTCAGTTTTCTGTTTAATTACTATAGCTTTTTCTGTTCCTAAAATGTTGCCTGCCTTTTTCTTTGATCCCTTGTAGCCCTTTGGAGTTAATCAGCCTGGTCCTTACATCATGTACACCACTGTAGATGCAAATGGGTACCTGAAAAATGGGTCAGGTAAGAGAAACTCACTGTGGGAATACCCAGGGCACAGTCTGGCTGTGTCTGTGCTTCTCAGCAACCTGAGGAGTTGGAAAGGTGGCAGAGGGAATGGGAATGGTTTCAATGTTGCCTTCAGTTTACAATGCCAAACCCCCAACGTTCTCTTCCTTCTTTACAGATTGCATTTTTATTACAAACATTGCAATTGCATTATTTTTTCATTTGTCCTGTTCCAGTTAGGTTTGAACAGTTGGCTGTAGCAAAAAATTTTTGGGTAAAATATCATCAGTTTGTGAAATAGCATAAGCTTCTAATTGCTTCCTAAGCAATTATGCATTAAGAAACATCAGAGGCCTTGAAATAGCTCCATACAATCCTAGGAGGCAGATGAGAAAGGATCAGGATAATATTCAGGACACACAGGCTGTGTTAGTCTGGAGTTGTTCACTACCACTGGCAGGTAACAAAATCAAATGCTGAGTAGCTTGAGGAAGCTGGAGAGGGAATTCCTGTGTCCTTCCAGGTAATGCAGGAACTGCAGGGAATCAGTGCTCAGCTAACAGGGTCAGAATCAAGGGGAAGGGGTGCTTGGTGCACCTTGTATTGGAGCTAAAGCTTTAATGGCCTGAGCTGGGGCAGCTGCCACAGGAGCAGGAGTCCAGAAACAAAGCAGCCAAAGAGAGAATCCTCCATTGGGCTGTGCTCCATATTCTAACCCCAGTTAGAGTACCCTGGGGTTTGTGCTGCCTTCCTAGGAGTGTACTGGTGGCTCCTAGAAAGCACAGGAGACTGTACAAAGTGGTTTATTAGTCTCATTTATGACTGGTAATCTTAGGACTATAATGGACTCATTTCTTGCTTAGGCAAAAATTCCAAACTCATAAGCTGAACATGATCAGTAAGTGCAGTCATCTGTAGCTGTCACTCCAGTCTCAGTTCAAATTAAACTCAGATTTTTAAAAAAAGGTTCCAGTAGTTCCAGATTATATTCTGTATAACACTAACTTAAATAAAATCAGTAATTTAGAGGGGAAAAGGCTGACATGTTAAGGTCCTGAGTCAATTTGAATCAGTGGCAAGGCTCTCACCATGAGTGTGTGCTCAAGACTGTTAATTCCACCTGGGAAAAATAAAGAGAAAGAAGCTGTCCTGAAATACAAACCAGATAGCTGCAAAAACATGTCTTGATACTTCAGCATTTCTGTGTTTGTACATGCTTAAAAAAAGTCATTTTTCAAACTCTGCACATATCTTACAAATTTGTGGAATAAAACTAGCTTGAAATTTGGACCTATTTCATGTATCATTTTCCTATTTTTTTTTCCTGTTTCTCTCTTTCAAGAACAAAAGCAAATGCATTTTTCTTAAACATTTTCTTTAGGGTTTGCTGAGTTTGGTTGGTTGTGGCTTTGTTGGTTTTTTGTTTGTGTTTGGGGCGGGGGGCAGCAGTTCTTCTGAAATGCAATGTTTTTACTATTTACTCTAAGAAACAGTTATCAAATGTGATTTAATACTGCTATATTCCCTTCACAGCTACCATGTTTACAACAATAAAAACCTAACAGAGTCCAGGCATGATGAATTTCCTTTTCTGTTCTGACATTATGAAATAACAGTAATGAATTCCAAGTGTATTTATGACCCCAGCAGCATTGCTACAGGGAATTTTCTAATGCTGTCTTTTATCAGTTTCTCAACACTAATAAGTTAATAGATTTTTTTGAGTGTGTATAATTCCTGCAAGAACTTTTGAAAGTCATGTTTTCTGAGGGTGTTACATTACATTTGTAGCTAGATTTTCTTCTCTTGCAAATCTTATGTGTAAGATTCAGTAAATGTTCTAACTAGAATTACTGGCCTATACAGGCTGTTGTCTGGAAAAACAACCCATTACATCACAATCCTCTTTTATTTGACTATCAGGATAGATCATTTGATATATCAAATATCATCATCATTTTTGGGCCGTGTATAAACCTACAAAACATCTTTTCCACATTAAGCTTTTATTTGTATAGCATCCATCTGCTATTTTAAAACTAATTTAATTTTCATCAACCTATCTGCCTTCCTTATGTAATATTACAGGACAATCCATACTTGAAGCTTTTAATTCTCTGAAAGGAGTAATGAGCTAATCAAAATTTTAAAATAATTAATCCCTTTCCCAAGAAGTAACATGAGTAAAAACATAGTTCTTTTTCTGATGAAAAGGAAACTCAGCATTGCTTTCCATGTGCCCCTCCAAAGTCAGCTGCTGTAATTTATTGCCTTTATGGCTGCACTCAGTGGGGGAACAGTTGTTGGCTGGACCACTGCAACCAATCACCTTAAGTTATCCCTCCAGCCCTGGGCTTAAGTGCATCATAAAGTACTCAAAGCCATGGCCCCCACTCTGCTTCTGATCCCCTCAGTCCTGCAGGACTTCAGCTGTGAGTTATGGCATCTTTCATATAGGCAACATTCATGCAAAGAGTAAAATAAAAAGGCCCGTATGGCTGTCCTTATCTAATTCATTTTAAGGTTCTTTGATCTGCCAAGCCTTAACTACAGGAAATTTGCATAATTATGAGGGTTTTCTTCAAAACATTGTTAGAATTGTTCTGTCTCCTATTAACATTCCAGAATGTTGTTAAAAGATAGCAGAATAATAATTAGCATGTACTCTATGCTTTTACTTTCACGTTGCTCAATCCACTTGTAGTCTTACAAGCAATACTGTTAAATTAGCTACAAGGAGTAGCAATTGCCAACATGGGCATTAGAATGGAGAAGTTCTGGGCCTTACATCTGCAGTTAATGTCTCCTCAGAACTTCTCTTCCTGAGAGGAAAATCAACTGCAACAACTTCATCAAATATTTAAGGAATTTCATGCTTGAGATCAGACCAGGTCCAGTGTAAATCCAGAAGTACACCAACTCAAATTTAAATCATGCTTTCTGATCCATGTCCTGTAACCTGCCTTCTCCCTTTTCTTTTCAAGATATTATTTTTAAGGAGATCCCACAGTTAAGTGTGAGTGTCAGCCAGGATTTTCAGCTCTACATATACATTTCCAGGCTTTTATTGGGAGAATATCTTCTGTGTTTCAGCTTGTGCTATGCACATCTGAATTTTCTCTCCTGAAGTAAAAATATGCTGATAGAATTTGAAATAAATAGGCTCATACTTGCAACTTGTGTCTATCAAACATATAAATTCTGTGGGCCAGGAACAGGTGGCAGTAAATATCTCAGATTTCCTTAAAGCCCCGTATCCATGGGGAGATGATAAGAGTGGCTTCACTGAATATGGATCAAGTCATAATTTGTTTAAGCATCTGTATGAGTGAAGCTGTGTGGACTGATGGCCTCTGCAGCTCTCATTCCAGAGCTCTTTCATTTTGCTGCTTTTGCTTTGTTTTGTTTTAAACCTTCCATGGCAGAATGACCTTTCACATGCTGTGAAGTCGTGCCCTTCTGGTTTTTTGAAATCTGCTTACTCTTCCCTGTTGTTGCATTGAGTTCTCCTGCTGTTTAACTAAATTGAATTGTGAGGTGAACACAAATGTCTAGCAGCTATTATAGTCGTGAATTTAAACATAAACATTGCAATATGTACCAGAAAAAAAGCAAAATAAGCTTATTTTCAATGGCCATTTGACACTGCAAGGTTCATTGTGTCGAATTCCACTACACAGAAAGAAGAGTGTATTCATGGAACAAGCTGGAATAATTTAATAATTGAATAGCTGCATTCAATGAGAGGGATTCTCTGTTTGCTATAGGTAGGAGTTGCCTTCTAGTATGTTTCTCTGTATAATTCTCTTTTGTTTAGAAAGCTTACTTGAACTTGTAATATTGCTTGCAATATTACCAAACCTTGGACATTTGGGCATTACAAATGATGCAGCTTCCCCTATCAGCAGTATGATAATTTTATTGTTTGAGGGGTTTTTAAGTTACCAGTTTTACTTCTATAATTTTATGGTGTAAAGATATTTTTCACAAAAATACATATTCTCATAAAAATGCATCAGGTTTGGAGTTTGGGCTTGCAGAGGTGTCCCAAGTGTTGGCAGCACTGCAGTCATCGATGTCCAAGTCCCAGGAGTGCACTTTGAATTCCCTTTCCCATGTTTGTTATTTCTGGTACTCCAGAACCAGGTATTGCAGAAAAGGTTGAGAGGTGAAGCTGTGTTCTGCATTAATCTGGAATTTTCTCTTAGGGGGACTAAGGAAAAGAGACAACCAGCTGGGGAAAACAGGGAGGCACTCCCAGCCCTTAGAAAAATGAAGTTACCATTGCATATTCTAAGCAGAAAAAGAACTCTTTGACCACTACATTTCTTTTTTCCAACCAGTGACCCCCAAAGGCAATGTGAAAGGAACTAAAGTAAAGCTTTCAACTTAAGCCAAGCAATTCCATTTCTCCAACTTTATGTGAAGCTTCCAAGTTTGAAGTTGTTGGGTTTTTGTTAGATCATTTTTTTCCTGCAAACTTCTTTGTAAATTCTTAGGCACATTCCATGGGTTTTTTATTACTATCAGTTATATTTTCCCTTTCTCTTGCAGTAAATGGTTGGCATATTTTCAAATAAAAGAAGGAGCTGCCAGCTTTGAAAAAAGGGGAAATACTCAGTGCACTTTAGGCCAGTGCTGGTAATGGCAGCAGAGGAAACATCACTGCAGTGCTCCAGCTGTGCAGGGCAGGGACACTCGGTCACTGTGTGCACCCAAACCTTGACCTGCACCCAAAGTGCCTCTGTCCTGTTCCAGCTTTGCCTGGGTGCTGCTGCTCCCAGCTGGGCAGCAATCCATGCAACCTCTGCATGGCAGGTTTTGGACTCATTTTTTACTTTTTCTAGGATACATGTGTTTGTCTAATCGATATAAAAAGTCATTAATGTGCTGACCTCAGTGATGGTACAGAAGAATTTACATGCAAGTGTGAGACTAAAAGACACACTTTTGGAATCCTGAATAGTATTACTGAATTTTGAATTACACAGAATGGCTTCTAATTGGCTAATTAAATGCAAATAATATTTTGCTAAGAAAAGCATAATAAAAATAATTATAAGGAATGCTTCAAGAAACCACAAGTTTGAAATCAGATTTTCCATTAGTCTTTCAGTTTTGTGTCGTGATCTTGCATGTTCTGCTGTTATTTCACAAAATAGGTGTATTTAAACTGACTGAACACTATCAGTATTGTGCATCTATTTCTGTAGGTTCAGTGAGGCTGTTCCTAAATGCAGTACCAGGTGTTGTCAGTGCTGTTTAAACAAGAGAAGCCGTTGCTCCTACACGGAACTGCAGCCACTTTCCCCTCACAAAGTTCAATTCTTCAGCCTGAAATAAGCTGTTGAGGACATTTCAGTTCAGCTCAGGGGAGAACAGGCTACCCTTGAGCTTTCAGCAAGTTTACATCAGGATAATGGAAACAGAAGGAAAATGACTTAATTCAGGTATAAAAGAACAAGTACTGGATCTGTCACAGACAACACATGGCTCTGGTTGTCAGACAAGACTTTAGAAAGGTTAATGATATGAATTGCTTCCAATTTTATATGCCAGACTTCAGAGGTAAGGAGATTGATTCCAAAAGGTCCAGAATGGTTTCTGAATATCAAACTCTGCAAAATCTTCTGAGGTTTGGCTGCCTAACATCATTACCATTTTCTTACAAATTTGATCTCCGATAGGCTGAAACCACAGAAAACCATGTCCTAAAATTATGGGGATTTTACTCTGCCCAAGGTTTTTTGAAGCAATAAACTTAATGATTTATGATTTAAGACAAGAATATATATACCACCACTAATACCAATACCATAGCCCATGATATCTGCATGCTTTGAAATGGCATTTTTGAAAAAAGAAGCTTAAGGCAAAATACATAGTATTGAATAGTCTTAAAGGTAGTATTAAAAAGAAATTATGTGTAGCATGATCAGGAGAAGGTTTTTCAAGTCTTGTTTATAGTGACAGTTCTATGGATGAGGTAAAACCAACTGTGAATCAGCAGCCACTTCCTCCATCTTGCCTACACTGACTTCCAAAAACCTAAAGAACAATTTGAATGTAAGAAATAAATCCCACTTCCCTCCTTGAAGATGCAAAACTATTTTCAGATTTTCTTGAAACAAGTAGAAAGTTGTTTCCAGTAGTTTTACAAGAGGGGAAATTGCTGTGGTTGCTATTTAATTAAATTTTAAATATTTTCATAAGTAAATTAATTACCAGTGACTGGGAACCTCAGATAATGTCAATAAACTCTTGACAGTACTCTCTGTAATTTCTCTTTTTATTTTTCATCTTGGTTCAGGGCTTTATGTTTCTCAGGTGAGCAGTTGTCATTCTTAATTAGTTGGTTGCAATTCTATGTGGAACTTTTCAGTAAGCATCAAACAGAATTTGTGATAGATATAGGCTGAGGAAAGCAAGGAAGAGTCTCAAAGTTCTCCTGTGCTTAGTCAGCTTTAGTAAACTGGAACCTTCTACATGCTATCATCCTGCTTAGCTAACACCTCCCAATTTTAAAGGCAAATAAAAAATAAGTATATGCACATTTCTGCCTGCTGTGTAGAAGAAAACATTCTTCTCTGACCTTTGCAAATGATCTATTTACATCCTGAAGCATAAGATTTTGTTATCCTTATCTTAGGCATAAGAACCAGCATTAGTAGCCATGAAATTATTCAGTGCTTTAAGAATTCTAGCTGCAGTATGTGACTCTCTAACCTCTTTAAGGCTGACTGCACACAGGATATGACATTTTCTTCTATTCTCTTTAATTTAGTTGACATTCATTTCATTTGTAAGTTGAAAGAAAAAAGCAAGATCTTAGTTGCAGTCTTCTCATGATCCGAAATATTTCACTCAAAAGTAATTCTAAAAGCTTTTCAATGTTACAGCAGTACCTTGTTCTTTTGGGGAAAGTCCTTCAGCATGCAGCATTAGTGAAAAATGCTAAAAGAAAATCTTTCTTATATTGCAGTATGATCAAGTAACACACCTGGTCTGTTTCTATAACCAAGTCAAATTAAATACACCCACCTCCTGACTATTGTATATTGGTAACTGGAGGTGTCAGATATTATGTACTTTGAGAATTACTTCTAGTTTAGATTTGGATACTGACACCTGGAGATTGAGCAGTTTAGCCAAGATCATGTTAGGGAAGTCACTGGCAAGGCAGGGACAGACTGAGGACAAACCCTCTGCTGTCCTATCCTGTGTTATCTCAACTTCCTGGAAAAATCCCTGTTCCTAAAGAGAAAAGCTGCTCAGTCAGTGCTTTGTGCCACATCTTCTGTAATTGAGAAATCTACCCAACAATGTGCACAGTACACCTTGTCCTCACAATAGAGACCTGAATGTATAAATCCAACTTCAATATTTCCTCGTCTGCTTGCTTATTACATGGTTCTACGTGAGGAAAAAATAAATCTAAAATGTGTATTATCATTAGGAAGACCATTATTGTTTCTTTTTGCTAATAGCATTTCGGCTTAATAAAAAGATAACTGCATCAACTGATTTTTCAGATCTTAGCTGACATTTACCATGCTTTTTAAAATATAGTTATTATAATTCTAAATGCACAATAATACAGAATATTTACCTCCTGATTAAGCAGGCTTGTTTCAAAACATGCCTGACAGCATAAGGCAAGTGGCTTCCTCAAGAGCTGGTAGGGGAAGGGAGGTTCACAAAAGCAGAGCCATAAGTAATCCCTGTAATGAGCAGGGTTCAGAACCCCCAGCCTGCACTACCAGGAGTTTGTCCCCAGAGGAGCGTGCAGGAGCTGAGGAGCTGCTGCTGGAAGTGGTGTCTCTTGTCCCTATTGAAGTGCTGCTGTGTTGTTGCCAGTGCCACTTACTGACATCTCTAGGATGCCAGGAGGGGGGTTTGGTTTGTCTTGAATGGATATTTGGCTTTGCCAAAGGAGTGGTAGTGGTGAGTGAGGAGTTTTTCCTGCCCCTGTGTTCAGCACAGCTATGCAGAATGTTGTGTCGCCAGTCAAGTGCTGCCTCCTGAATCAAGCCTTGGATGGGAGTGTGGAGAGCTAAAAAGGACTTGGCTGTAAATTCACTACAAAATATGGATTCCTGTTCTTCAGTTCACATTCTGTTGCATTTTGTTGTTTAACTTATAATTTCCAGTTTCAGGCATAATCTATTAGGGATCAAAGCTGAGAGAAATCTGACACTAAAAATTCTGACTAAATCACAACCTTGTGAAAAGCTGTTTCTGTTGGTCACAGAAACCCATTTGTGGTTGTCAAGTGTCCCTTGCACTCATTCCTGTTTAATCTGGTGAAGGCTGAATTCACTGTGGTGCTTCTGAGATGCTGATACTGTTCCTGCAGTGGGAGCAGCTCACTTGCTAAGAGAACAAAGAACCCACACAGGAGCTGAATCTGTTGGTCAGAAATTAAACTATTAGAAGATTTTTTTAATTTAAGTGCACTACCTGGATACTTTGGAAACGGGATGCCAGTGAACTTGTTGATAACTGCAACACTCGTCTGTTTCCCCACTGCCTTTTCAGGAAACCAAGAATCTTGTTTTCCATCTACAGTTTCTTCTATAATTAACTTGCAACCACTGCAATCCTGTTTTCATTAAATTAATTTATTCTTTGAAAATTTGTTCATGAGAATTTACTTAGCTAATTTTGTGACAGTAGTAATTACAGTTTAACACTGACAAGAATTAAAGTGAACCTTCACATGTTGAGTCTAATCTTGTAAAACAGTGGGCAAGAAACTTGGCACTAATCATATAAAAATACATACAGATAGTTGATTTCTTCTCAGCTTGTAACAAATAATGGAGATTTGAGCTAACATAGAAATAGTACTCACAAGAATATGTAAAGTATGTAAGCTCTTCTCCAAATGAGTACTCCCAGGTAGTTTGGAAATGTGGGACTGAGCTTTAAGAATTAAATAATCACGCAATTGGTGAAAATCTTTAAACATTTTTATTACTGACGGGGGAATGTGTACTTGTGTAGCAAGTTGGTCTTTGGGGGTTGATTGATTGGGGTTTTTTTCCCCCTAAAATACCCACTTGGGCTTCCTTTGTGCTTTGCTTGCAGCTGGCCAGCTCAGCCAGTCAGCGCATTACGCTCTGCAGCTGCCCTACAACGTGCTGGGCCTGGGCCGCAGCGCCAACTTCCTCGACCACCTGTACGTGGGCATCCCTCGGCCCCTGGGAGAAAAGGTGGGTTGGCATTTAGATTGTCAAGCTAATTGTTTATGGTGCTACTTTGGATGGAAATGCTGCTGGGACACTTCTTTTTCATTCTCTGAAGTAAGAATATCAAAGTAAGTTTGCATACAGAAAGGTTTGCCCAAAAGAACCAGTTTGCCCAATTTTTTGAGGAGTGTATAAACTCTGAAGCTCTGAAGCCAAAATAAAACCAAAAGATGACTGAAACTGTCTATAAAAGTGAGGTACTCAAATGGGCCACATTCTGGTTTGGAAAATTGTTTTGCTTGCCTCCTTTGTAGAATCAGTTCTTCTTTCCCTATTGTGTTGTTGCTTTGTACTTTTAAAGCAGATGCTGTGTTTCATGTCAGTAATAGTTATTTTGCTTTTTACTTTTGGGGGGGTGGGTTTTAAAGCATTTTGGAGCTTTCAGAGTAACAGGCAACAAAGATAAAGGGATTAATCACTTATATTTAAAGTTTTTTTTTAAAACCCACAACGTTTTTATTTCTTCTTTTGTATGTTTCAACAGAGAATTTCTTTGCTTGTATGTATGTTGGTTTGCTAGGAATTGACACAGCCTTTGTTTTTCTTTCAGTCTATAAGAAAACAAGAATGGACAGCTATTATACCAAACTCCCAGCTTATAGTCATTCCCTATCCTCATAATGTTCCTCGAAGGTAATGTCATCATTTGGATTTGGACTTCCTAAAATTACATTAATGCACAGTGTAAATTAGGCATTATGTGTAGGTTTAGAAATAGTTACTTGTATAGAAAGTTACTGAAGAACAAGGGCAGGGGGTCAGTGCTGAGCTGGAGCTGAAAATGCTGCTCAGGTATTTCCACAGCCTCTCAGATGGTGCCCATAAACAATCTACTAAAAAACAACCCTATTACCGGCTCAGGCAAACAATCAAAATGTATTACTAGCTCCACTCCTGTAAATAATAACATACTTGCTAGATTTAACAACATCCTCAGTGACAAATTATAAACATGGTGATGGTTGAATTAAGCATTTTTGTTTCACCAAACATGCAATTTCTGTCTGGTTCCATACAAAAGCTTTGCTTCAGCCCTTCTGAATGCAGTAGCTGTTACTACAGGAATTAATGTTTGCCTCTAAGTAAAGGTGAATGGGTTGGTTGCACGAGAGCTTGAACATAGAATTCACTTTGCAATTAAAATGTTTCTCCCAGAAAGACAGCATGTTTCTCTTTTTGCTATTAGAGAAAACATAAGTCAAATATTCCAGCTGCATTTTGCCGCTTGATCTACCAGTGAGGTCAGTTGCATTTATCATGCAGAAATGATTCTGACATCAGTTCAGCAGTTAATTTTACTAGAGAACAAATAACAGTGGAGAAATGATGTGCTGCTTGAGTTGCTAATTAACAACCACAGAAATAACATCTGCCAGATGAAAATTTAGTTACAGTCTTGAGGTATTTAAAGGTATGTGTTATGCAAAACCATTTCTGTTACGGTATCCTTAAACTATTTTTGCTTTTGTATAAAGTGGGTTTATGGACATCGTAGAATAGCAGAGGATGGAATCCCCAGAAGAAATCTGATTTCATAATAAAAGCTTCTTAATTTATATATTTTTATAACACAGGTATGTGATTTCCTGAGAGGCCTCAACACAGAGCCTGCTGCTGACAGCTTTCCCATGATAGGAAAGCTGTACTACAAAAAGGGGGTTCCCTGGGCCTCAGGACCTCACATGATTTGAGATGTTTTCCAGGAGCCCTAAAGGGTTTAGTTTTGTTGATCTTCAGCCGTAATCAACTGCTTATGTTTAGAACTGCAGTTGTCCCTGGGTAAGCTTCAGAAAAAGAGAACTGGGCCCATGAGCCTGTCCAAGAGGAGCTTCTCATGTGGTGGAGAAATCTTCCAGGGTTATTTTCCCCTGCTGCTCCATGTCCCCAGGCCCTAGGCATTCCAGTGAAAGGTTTCCTTATGCATTTTGCTTTGTCCTAGGCAAGGGCAGTAGATAAATCTCCTAATGAGAAAAAACTAATTCCCTGAGGATATCCATAGCATTCATGAAAAGTTAAACAGAAACTGTACTTAGACATGGTATTGCTCAAAAATAATTCTATTAAGCCATGTATTTCCAAGTAAACATCATTAAGCTTCAGTCTCTAAATAGAGCTGCTCATTTCTGTAGACCAGGTTGTCACCTGTCTTACCCTAACAGGTTCTTTTCATCTTTGTAAGCAAAATCTGTTTTCTGCTTCTTAATGAAGGGTATTAATGTTTCCTTGGATTTTCTTCTTTTGTATAGCTGGAGTGCCAAGTTGTATTTGACCCCAAGTAACATTGTACTGCTAACAGCTATAGCCTTAATTGGTGTCTGCGTTTTCATCCTGGCAATAATTGGCATATTACATTGGCAGGAAAAGGTAAGCTAATTCACTAGAATATTTTATTTAACACTCCCTAATATTTTACAGACCTGTACATTGGGGTTTTTTTTACATTTTTCTACAGTATAGTAACTTCTGACACAGACTGAATTGTGACAAAAGGTGTTACTACTAATCCAATGTTTACCACAAGTTTAAAAATTGGCATTATTTTTATTTAAGCTCTAAGACACTTGAGCTTGTCCATGTTGCTCTTCATTTCCTTTTTTCCATTAAGCTGTTACTTCCAATTGAAATGAGCCATCTTTGTTTCATATCTAAGCTTTCCATTTTGCAGTTTTAAGGAGAACTGTTTTGGAAAAATGGAACATAAACTCAGTTTACTTACCTTGAGTTCTGCTGGTAATCTAAAAACAAGGACAAAGTCTTTTTTGTGTAACCCTCTTTGCTGGTTGCACTGACATTAGCATTCAGGAACATATAGGGGGTCAATTGTGCATATTGGCTGCTTTGCTGTCTGGGTCTGAATTACACATGCAGGATATAGAAATCCATTGATTTGAAGAAGCATTTTGAAAGGGGCCTTTCTTGTCACAAAAGAAATGCATTCCCATTTTTCTTAACTATGCTCAGTTCACAAGCATACCCAGCTGGCAGAGTTGCCAGTAAATGTTACTACATACCCAAACCATAATCTTAGCTGTCAGATAAAATTACTGCACATTCTGACATGGTATAACTGTTTGTTTTTGTGATGGTGGAAATAAAATGACCTTGTTAAACATTCAGACAAGTTTGCGCATGCTTCATATTTAAATGTCATTTGTCTGTCAGTCTTCACTCTTCAAAATGTTAAATACAGTCTCCAACTAATAATAAAGCTGGGAATAAGACACACAAAGCAAAGAAATACAAAGTTTATGATGGCTGTCATTAGCATGTCCTGCTGTACCAGTAGAGCACTGCTCACTTGTAGCTCAGGGCTGGGCACTGCCTGCGTTTAATTCTCTCTCCAACATTTCTTTAGCAAACAAGAATAGCAGAAAAGGTACTTGGACTTTGAGTTGAGGAAGGATTATCTATGTATAATTCTATCTGGAGAAATGGAGATTAAATGGCAACATTCAAACTGTTTTTATTTCATAATTCAAGCATTGTAGAGTAAGGAAGGACTGAGCCCAGAGTGCTTTTAGAGCTGTTTTCAGTCCCAGGTGTGTATGAAAGAAGTGGTATATTGGTTATATTGTAAACTCATTTCCAACTCTGCAGCACAAAACAGGCACAAATATTTGGACAAATTGTGTGTATTTTCAGACCATTGTATAAACATGTATTAATTCCTATATTCTTCCTATATGTTTAGAAGTGGTTGAGATACTGAACAGATAAGAATGTTCACCAAAGCTGTGTTGTGCATCACTGACATGTGTAAAGTTAAACTCCAAAGTTCCTTGTTTCTAAGCTTGTTCTTAGTTTACTGTCTCTCGGCAATCCTCTCCCAAAAATACTGTCCTGGCTAAATGCCTGTCCTTTGCTGATCTCTGGAGTACATGTAGCAAAGAAAGGCAGGGGAAATGAACTGGCACTTAAAATCTTTTCTTTCCCCCAGAGAGCGTATGTTACTGTAAGCTGCAGTGTTTTATTCAGCAGTTTAAATAAATCCTGGACTTTGACCTCTGCAGATAAATAGTAGCAGGAGCCCTTTGTCTACACTAGTTCTTACACACTCATCTCCAGCCAGGTATTGGAGTACTGAAATAACTGTTGGGTTTAAGGGTAGGTGTTGCTCTGTCCTGCCTTAGAAATTTTAAATGCATTGAAGAAAAAAAAGCTTTGAAATCTCAGTTACTAGATTTTAGTTTTGCTACACCAAATGAAAGAGAAAATGAGGAAGAATTGACACCATTATTCATCTTACAACAAAGACAATCTTGCTACATTTGCTACAGCCCTCAATAGTCCTTATTCTCATTCTTGAGAACTTGCTTTGGGGTCGTGAGGCCAGTCATGGAAACACTGCACAGTGATGGAAATAGTGCTGGAGAGGCTTTGCTGGATCCAGCAGAGTATCAGTTACTGTCAAATTTGAAGCAGTAATTTTTTAAGGAAGAATACAAGAAATGGAGTGGAAATTGTTTCCTAAGTGAGACTGAAATTTTGTGGAATGTGACAAGCATTTCAGTGTAGGAAAGAGTGTGCCACTCCCTCCTTCCCACCCCTTTTCTGACATCCAGAATACTACTGACACTGATAAAGTCCCTGCCAAAAAAGCCAGACTGATATATCTTAAACCTCACTGACAGCTCTGCTGCTGCTACAAAATGCAGTAAAATCCATATTTAATCCAGTGGAGTTGCTATCACACATAAACATTGTGTAATGAGGAAGTCTTTGGCCTTGAGCCAAAGCAGAAGATGAACTCTCATGGCAGAAGACGGGCACTGATTTCTGCCACAATTGTTGTGTATTTTTATCAACTGAGACACAGTTCTGAATGCCCACGCAGCACCTACTGGAGAGGCTTCTCTTCATTTTACTCCTTTAGAAAAACAAAAAAGAAAGAAAGTACAAGGGTCTGTGCAAGCTAAAAAGCATTTCAATCTGCTTTGCCAAATTCTCTCATGCTGGGATTTACACATACTGTCTGTCATGACACAAGCACAAGTTTGCACTCAGTGTTCAAGAATCTTGAAGAAATGCTTCCATCCTCTGTTAAGTGCTTTAGCACACGAGAGGAGACGTGGGAGAGGACTTGTTTTGACACATGACATGAATTCTAGGTGCAATTTAAATATGCTGGTTTTTTCCAAGCACCACCCAATTCATTCTTTCAGCAGGTCAGTGTGTGTTCTGCATAAATAAGCAGGGAAATGCATCCTACTTCACATTTTCATAATACAAACAAAAGACACAGAATATTTTTCACCTACTTGGTGCTGTTAGTTGTTGGTTGAACTGCTGTCTTGCTCTAAAGTTGCATTTAACAGAATGTTTTTTTAAATGAGATTCTTTGTGCGTGTAACATAAATTACATTTACAGTTAGTCCAGAGTAATTTCATCTTATATTTCTAATGTAGACAAAATGGATACCAGGAAACAGTCTTCAGGTTTGAATTATTCCTTTTAAAAAGCATTATTAGAAATAACAGAAAAGAATGGGTCATAAATACTACAACAGCAGAGCAGTAACAGCAGAAGCCAATTTTGTGTAGATTATTGCTATTTCAAGCTGACATAATTTAAAAGTTAATTGTTGGGGCTTTTACTAAGCCTTTTTGCCTTTTGTTAAATGGCTTGAAAAAAATCAACCATTCTCTGACACTTGACAGCTCATTTCTGTAACAGTGTTGCTCTAGATTCCACAAAGTGTTTTTTTATTATTATTTTTCAGAAAGCAGATGACAGAGAGAAGCGACAGGAGGCTCATCGGTTCCATTTTGATGCTATGTGACATGCCTTAATATTTATGAAGGAGCAGCTACTCATTTGCTTAATTGAAAGACTAAATTCTGATTTTTAAAATTATTACCATGGAAGTACTGTTGGTGTGTTATTTGTAAATGTTGCATTATCTGGTATTTATTTGGAAAGTATTAAAATTAGACCTGAATGTCTCACAAGGCCTTTCAGTTAAGAGACTGTATATAATAGCATTTGGCCTTTATTTAACAGAACTGTAAATTTATTTTTCTTAGTAAAGGGATCAGTTGCATGTACCATTGTTTATGTACCAATTCTTTAGTAATATTTGATAGAAAGAAAGGTATGTAAATGAAGTGTAGCATTTCAGCAAGCAGACTACCTTGTATCACTTGAATTGGTCTTGTCCTTTGTTCATTCCTGCAAAACAACCTGGTTTTTGAAAATTAAACTTGTGCAATTTCTCAGATATTAATTGTTAATTGTTTTGATTGTATTAAATGGTGCTTAACCTAAAGTATTCTGTATTTTTCTTTGTTTAAATCCATATGTGCAATAGTTAAAGAGCTTAAGAATTAGAGAACCAAAAGGAACCTGCAGTGTGATGTGAGTTCACTCATCCTGGGATGGATGCAGTATTTATGTGTGCTACTTCTACAGAGAAGACAACGCATTAAAAAATTAAAATCATAAAAATGTATCACCATTACATAAACTGCTTTTATAATTAAACTACAACTGCATTTGTTTTAGAAAGGCACAATGTTGTTATGAAAGTAACTATTTTTTAACATAAGAAAGGTATGGGGTTTTTTTGTTTGGTTTTGTTCTTCAAGAAGTTAAATGAAACATTATTGAGGGGAGATTGAGGATTGACACACTAAAATGTATTGCTTATTTCTAAGTGATGAGATATGCAAAGATTAAATTAAGAATGTAATAGGACACTCAGAATAATCAATGCACATTTTCCATGTACACTGCCATGGCCAAGTTTCATAAGGCTGTAATAATGACAGAAGACAGTGTCACTCAACTTTAGATATTTTAAGTGGTAATAAAGTAATGGTTGCTCAGTGTACTTGGGATCCTGGAAGAACCTCTGAGAATAATCATGTTTTTATTTTCCATGAGTTTACACTATTAATTCTGCAGTTACATCAGTTAATTTGCATTCCTAATACTGTTTGATAACCTAGACCATCCTTCTCAACAAACTGCAAGCGTTGGTTGTCAAGGCACTCCCGTGTGCAGGGGGTCCCTGCCGGGGCTGGCACCTCCCTGGAGCGTTCCCTGTGTGTGGCAGGGCAGCCCCTGGGCAGACAGGAGGGAGCAGGTCCAGAGCTGGGCTGGTGGTGCTCACCCTGAGTGCCAGTCAGCCCCGGGGTTACCATGGCAGTGCTGAACACTGACCCATTCACAGAGCAGCCCCGAGCCAGCAGGCACAGCAGCCTTGTGTGCTCAGTGTCCTGAGCTCTGAAGGTTCGCTGGGTATTTCCAACATGCACTGATCACATGCCAGCACAAGAGGCTCTCATGGCACATTACTGTTATTATTCAGGATAGAATATTTCCTTCATGCACACCTTCAATTTTTCTCATGAAAAGCTATTTTTTTTAGATAAATACTTAATGCTTTTGGTCTTTTTAAACCCCATTGATAGAATTGGCTCCTACCAGCAAAAGAAAGAACTAATTTCATGATTAGGAGGATCCACAGTTCAATATATTTTCCTGTCTTTTTCAGATGGTTGGAGAATAATGCTAAATGCAAAATGCACTGGGGTAGCAAAGTTGTTTTTTACCCTATCACAATATAGTACACATAGATTAGCTTCCTTTTGTTTTTGAAAAAGCAATTAGGAATAAAATAACCTCATGCTGACATTTAAGCTGTTGTACAAAACAATGAACTTGGTATCTTTTGCTCTGAGGTGTTTTGCATGCTCAGTAGTGCATCATTGCATCACTATATACAATATAATAAAGTTTACCCCAGGTTCTAAGTACTTGTAGCATGGCTCACAGTCTATGCATACTGTTTTGAATTAAGGCATTAAATATTGTTAAACTTGTCATCAGAGGTTTCATGTTGTACTTTGGTTCTCTGTTCTATAAGCATTAAATGTATGTTTGGTAAGGTTATTGCCCTGCTACCAGGAAGTTTAAGAAAGCAGCATCAATTAGAAAGTTGTAGTTTCCAGGTGATTGTCACAGTAACTGAGAAGTGAGAAATAGTTCGAGCTACATAAATTTTCAAACTGCAGCCACTCTAACACAGCCCTGGTGAGAAATGCTATTGGAAGCTTCCTCGGTGTGAAATTTCACCTATATAAAAACACTGTTGACAGGCCAACTGACAGATGGCTGTTGAAATACCATCTTTCTTTGTTCTCATTTTCCATGAGAAGCTTTAAGACTGAATCTTCCTACCAGATTTATCATTAATGCACTATAATCCCCCAACAAAAGAACCAACTTTTCTGCTGCAGATTAATAGGCATATTCTATGTAGTATGATATTCCTCCTGTACTGAGGCCATCATGCTTAACAGAGACATTAAAAACCCTACAGTTAATGGAGAAGTAATCACTACAAACACACCGAGTTGGGTCAATTCAGGGCTTCTATAGAATCACAGAATGGTTTGGTTGGAAAGAACTTTAATCCAATTCCAACCCCCCTGCTATGGGCAGGGACACCTTCCACTATCCCAGGTTGCTCCAAGCCCATTTTTCACCTGGCCTTGAACATTTTCAGGGATCAGGGATCCAGGGGCAACCACAGCTTCTCTGGGCAGCCTGTGCCCAGCCCTCATTGCCCTCACAGGGAAGAATTTATTCCTAACCATCTAAACCTCCTCCCTGCCAGTGTGCAGCCATTCCCCCATGTCCTGGCACTCCATCCCTTGTACATTGTCTCTCTCCATGTTTCTTTGTAGGCTCCTTTCAGGCACTGCAAGGCCACAATGAGCTCAGCCCAAAGCTTCTCCTCTCCAGGTGAGCAATGCCAGCTGTGCCAGCCTTTCCTCCCAGCAGAGCTGCTCCATCCCACAGCTGGGGCAGCTGTGCAGGTGGGGTCTCACCTGAGCAGGGCAGAGGGGCAGAATCCCCCTTCCTTTACTGCCCCCCCAGGTCCTTCTCTGCAGGTTTGCTCTTGACCTATTGATGCCCAGCTTGTGCCAATATTTGATATTGAATAGGTACCGATAGATTGTAATTGATATATAACTTCTTTCAAATGAATGACACCAAAATAGAGCAGGAGAAGTCAGAAAGCTTCTGCTATATTATAATCAATGCTTTTATATTGTAAAAGCATTAACTGTCTCTGTTTTGAAGGTATTAATAAACAACAAATATTTTTGTTTAAATTTAGAAAATACAATTATAAATAATCTCATAGTTTGCAAATATGTAGTACTAATTCTATAGGGATGTGCAAATGTTTTGTTCAAAGTATTATGTTAAGAAATCAAGAGCAGCAGAGGAGTTAAGTCTGGCACTGCTGTGCTGCTCTAGTAACCCTACTATCCATTCTGGGAACAGGATCTAGTTGTTGAAGCATTGGTAATATTGGCCTCCCTGTCACTTGAAAATAATCAGCCACACTGCACTATTTTTATAATTAATTCCTGACTTCAGTGAAAAATGTGGTCCCATCTATGATACAATCCATAACAATTATAACCTAATGTTCAAATTAATGAGTTTTTCAACCTCAGCCACAAAAGTCTGTAGGTATATTCTAACAGTCAGATCTAATTATATTACCTACCAAATAGGGAAGTGCACTGTAAGCTTTCTGAAAGCTGTGAGTTTTCTTCCTGACTATTCAAAAGTTTGCAGTGTTCATTACTCAGTAGTAAATAACAAAGCCAACTGTGCATATTTATGTATGATTATGTATTACATATTGTAATGCAATTAAAATTGTATTATAATACAATACTGAGGTACTTGCATCTTCTATAATTTTCTAATTATAGAAATTAGGATTTATCAAAGGCAGTACCTAAATGGAACTGACAAAACCAAGTACCAGAACAGTTAAAACATAATTCCTCATCTTCTTTCTTAATTATTCACTGTTGGCATCTATATTTTTGCAACCTCTTTTATAAACAATGTCCAAATAGCTGCTGGTCTAAGGCTGTTTGGGTTGTGCACTTTGCTACTCAAGAGCAGAAAATGTTTTAGGTAAATTAAAGTTAAAACTTCTCACAGAACAGCAAATCAAATGAAGTTTTAAGGAGGAGGCAAACCCAGTTCTAATAATTCAAATGTAAGCCTTTAGCTGCAGCAGAGCACTGTTGTGACTCATTCCTCAGCTGCTCATGCAGGTGTTTACCTACATCAGAATGAGTCCCACTGCCTTCCCTGACCTACTGCTACTCAAAAATAATCATGAGGATAGAGCATCAGACCAATACACAGCTGGCTGTCCAATAGCTGTCTTCAACCTTTCTTGACTCCCAAACTTCAGTTTAATTAAGTGCAGCTTACTGTCAGCGTGACCCAGTGGCAGAGAGTTTTCCTCCCTGGAAATCTGCACTCTGCAGGCTCAGAAGACAAGAACTGAAAGCTTCTTCAGACCTGTCACCAGTGAAAGCACCACCTGTAACAAGAACTCCAGCTAAACAAAGCAACAGGGATGTCCACAGGAGAAATGTCTCTGAAAGCAGCAGTAAACAGGGGCAAAATGTGCTCCAAATCTACAAATTGATGCTATTCCCTGCCTCTCCCACACTGACAGCTTGACACAGCCCTGGAAAGAGAGAGGATGGAAAAGCTGTTCACTTCCCCAAGTGTGTAATAGCTCTGTTCAACCTTCTAATGGACAAACCAGAAGTTGAGCTCTTCAGTTAAATTGACTGTAGCAGATTGGGTCTTTGCAATTACTACCCAAACTTGTACTGAGCACACAGCATTACAAGGGTTTTCTCTCATCTTTGGTGAGAGACAATTGACCACAAATAGTTCTCTTGAATGCAAATTCAGCCCAAGATCTAAGAATCAGGCCAGTTCTCATTTCTTATAGCATCATGAGTAATAAAAATATCCAAGTCAAATTTTGCCATCAGCTATACTGTGCATTCCAAAAAATAAAAAAAAGCAGGCAACCCCCTGTTTCCTAACAATCTGCACAACAGCACAGTCAGATTTTAATAATGTACTTGCAGAGGATAAAAAATGTGAACGATGCCAGATACAGCAGTGTTGGATATTTTCTTGCATTACTACCGTAAACATTTTTGTTAGTAAAGAAAATGTGAAGTAGATACGCCTATTGAGGACTTCTCGATGTATAGGAGTTTCCACTATAGAACTTAACATTTCATCACACAGCTATAAATACATGGTTAAGAGGGGAACAGAGGACTCGCTTTGTCCACTGCTGGAATGTAGCAGCTATTTCACAATTCATGGAAAAACTATGCTTGGAGGAAGACTGTATCATCTCTATTTGAAATTGAAAGGACAATTCAAGTAAGTAGAATAATATAATTATGTAACTTGGGATTTTGCCAGACCATCAACCTTAATACTTCATGAAGCTTCTTGCAACACTGAAATGGATCTTTAATACCCAGAAAAGCTCAGGACCTTTGCTGCGAGCTCTCGCCGGGGGTCTGGGAGGAGCAGCTGCCCCCGGGCCCGCTCCCTCCCGCTGCTCTCCGCTCGCTTCTCCATTGAATTCGCCCTCGCTGACAATCACACTGACTTGAAGCGCCTGAAATATTTAACAGATAATCTGAAGCAAGAGAATGACATTTTCTAACAGGATAGGCTGACCTTTGAACATTGTAGAAAGAATTTAACATTCAAATACAGAGCACCTAACCACAAGGAAATCAGAGCTTCACCTCGCACACTCGTGTTAGACACTGTACTGAGCTGCCCTACTCCTTAAGCAGACGGAGTCCCAAGTGGCAATTACGCATATAATTTACAGTTCGCAAAATCTGTTGGATCTAGCGAGTGGGTTGGTTCCGAATTGCTCCCACAACGCGCCTGCTCTGGGACAGCGGAGCTGCGCGAGGGGCAGCTGGAGGTGCAGCCGTGCATCGCTGCGCAGGACCCGAGTGGGGACCGGACCTCCTCCGTCCCGGGAGCGGGGCCGGGGCAGCTCCTGCGGGCCCGGCCCGGGGCGCCCGGACCGCTCCTGCTCCCTGCGCAGAGCTTGGCAACACGCACAGGTCTAAACATCTCCGCGTTTCAATACTCCTGGAGCCTGAATGAAAGATCTCAGCCTCGCCTAATGAGCAGATCCAGGGAGGAGACATCCTGTAGGAAATGCCCAGCGATTCTTCAAGCCGTGTTGCTAATGGGAGATTTGAAAGGCTCTCTAAGGGACTACCGTGTTTCTATCATTTTACACGTAGCCTATGGGCAGTACAGCCTCACGCGGGCATGCCCCCGGCTGTCCGGCACGGCCGCAGCTCTCGCCCTCACGCACCGCCCTGGGCAGCTCGGAGGGGTCTGGCAGGACCGGAGTACCCGCGGCGGGATCTGCTGCCCTTCCCCCGACATCGCCACCTGCCTCCACCTCGGGCCCCTTCCCGAAGTAACATCTCCCCTCACAAGCGAACCCGATGTGATAGATAACCAGAGGGACGGGAGCCAGGGCAGGCAGCAGGCTAAGTGCGCCTTTTTATTAACTTCTTGTAAAGTAATAGCTCCATTTTAGCTGTCACTCTTATCAAACAACAGCCGCACAATAGCGTGTGATGGGCTCTTCCCGGCGCCGGAGCTGCAGGCAGCACACTGCAGCCAGGCAGGCAGCTGGGCACGCCGCACTGCCGGAGCCGCGCGGGCTCCCTGCCACCAGCGATGGGGCGAAGGGGAGCCACGGAACACCGAGGGAAGCACCGTGTCCCTTTTACCCTATGGGGACCCACTGAGATGTCAAACAAAGCCGGGCAGCCAGGATTCAGGCTTATCCAAGCCACCGTGTGCTGGAGAGGGGCCGCACGGCTCGCCCCCGCCGCCGCGGGGGACGCTCTCCGGGCACCCAGCACCGCACACGGGAAAAGCCCGGCAGACGGGGGCAGGATGGGCCTGGGGCGTGAGGCACGGCGGGGGCCGAGGTGCGGGACCGAGGCGGGGCGCTGCAACGGAGCCAGCCCCGGCTCCCCGTAGGGACGGGGTGAGAACGGGTGCTGCTCCGGCGCTGTCGCCCCCGCCTCGGTGCCCGGCCGAGCGGGAGGAGCACAGCGGCTCCGCCGGCTGCGGCTGTGGCTGCTTGCGGGGCTCCGTCGGGGGCGGGCACATGCGTACAAGCGGCTCATCCAGGCAAACACCCCTCACATCTTAAATGAGCTTCATTTAGCAGCAGCCGCTTCAGTCGGGCTGGGAGCTGCCGGGCTGCGCTCCGAGCGCCGCGCGTGGAGCCCCCCGGGGCAGGCCAGCCTCGACGGAGCCCGCCGCGCCCCGCTCTCGATGGGACTGAGCGCGGCGGCGGCTCCGCGCTCGGGCGGCGGAGGCTGAGCGCGCCCCGCGGGGGCGCCGGGCATGGCCGCGGGCGGGCGGGGGCCGAGCCGTAGCCGCGGGCACAGCGCCCTCGCGGGGGGCACCGCCGCGGCCATGGAGCGCCGCTGATCGCCGCCGCCGCCGGGAGACAATGGCCCTGCACAAACTCTGCTCGGTGCTGGAAGGTAGGAGCCGCGGGCGGCACGGCGCCCCGCCGGAGCGGGGACCGCGGTACCCCCGGCGGCGCCGCCCCTTCGGCCGCCCCGCGCTGCCCCCGGAGCCCTCCCTGCGCCGACGGAAACTTCGGAGCGGCGGGCGCGGGGGCTGGGCAGGGGCGGCCGCCACGCTTCTGCCGGGGCTGCTCTTCCCGGGCAGCTGCCGGCGCTCCGCGCCTCCCCATCGCACCGCCCCATCGCACCGCCCCGCGGCCCCGCGTCCCTGCCCCGCGGCCGCCGCTCTCTTGCCCCGCTCTGCCCCACGCGAGCCACAGCGCTGCGGCTCGGGGCCGCGGCTGCCGGAGCCCAGCGGGGGCCGGGCCGGGAGCCCGCACCCATCCCGGGCTGCCCCCGGTCCCGCTAGGGCGGGCGGGCGGCCGAGACACCTCGGCACCTCGGGCTTGGGAGGTCCCAGCGGCGGGGACACCTCCGTACCCCGGGTTTGGGGGATCCCGCCGTTAGGAACACTTCGGGTTCGGGGGGGTCCCAGCCTGCAGAAAGATGGGTCACAGTGGCAGCGACCCTACCCCGGTGACCCGTATATTCCCGAGACACACCGGCGGAATCCTACGCTCGTCTTTTCACAGTAAAAATACTCTCTGCTTTCGTGACTCTCCTGACGAGCTGCTCCACACTGTTCAGCTTATCACACTTGTTATAGGGAACAAGGTCTGTTTTCAGCAAGGTTTTCATAAAATCAGTCACCTGAGTCACAAGCTACACACTGACCGGTGTTTACCTGTGCTTTTCTTCTTGAGGCTTTTAAATCTTGTTTCTAACTTATTTCTGTTCAGAGGTAAACAACGGAGCAAGGCTCCTCATCCGAGTATTTCTTTGTGCTGTTATTTATACAGCTCGACAATGGGCCAGGGGTTTCTGTTAGGAAAGAAATCTTGATGTGACACTTAACCTTGTGCCTCAAGAAATTATTTCTAACATTCTGTATCTTCTTGAGCAATAGCAGACTTGATGGGGATTCCAGTCTCTTGTTGTTTTGTTTTATTTTTAATGATGATTGTTATTTTAAATTATTCTGTTAGGAGATGTTGTGACTGCATGCATTATTGAAGCCAACAAGGCACTACTGCAGAGTGGAGAATTGTTTAGAGTATACATTGATGTCTTCCCACAGTATGAAAGTTGTAAAGAAGTCTGTTTTAAATCCAGAATGTTTCCATGGGCCATAAAATCTCATGTTCCTGGCATGAAGGACTTTATGTCTTTAGGGTTTCAAAAAATATTTTTCATTTATTAGCATCATAACTGAGAGACAGAAGAAACTTGTTCTTAATAAATGTCTGTCTCTATATTGTTAACCATTCACTGAGTTTAGACAACGTAGGAACATATGGCTTACATGGGGAATACAAAGCATTTAGATTCTTTTTTCTACTGCCTCTTTTAAGTAACATATTTAAATATCAGAAGCCAATATAAAACAGCCATAAAATACAACTGTTGTATCTACTACTTAAATACTTTATACACATGCAGATTTAATGACATTTCAAAAATATGTGATTGCTGCAAAATTGACTGTACAGGTTTTCCACTGAACAGACCTGTATATTTTTTTATGATCACACTAGTGTCCGGGTAAAAAGTCCCTCTACAGGAAGTTTTTTGTATTATTCATAATCCATAAATTGCACAAAGCCATTAGTCAATAAGCTGTTAGTATTCTAAACACATCCTTTGCCATGACTACAGAAACAACCTATCATTACTTAGCATCATAAACTCCCTTTTAGCTCTGCTTCAATAGAAATCCTTACATAGTCCCATTATTACACCTAATCAGAAACAAAAAAGTATATTCCTTTAGATAGGTGTATACATTCAGTTCCAGAAGGAAACTGCTGGGAATAAAATTCAAAGTAACCATCCATATTTTACAAATTGCATCTTAAATTCTGCATGGAAGCCCTACTTACTGTGGCAGTATTTTTTTTTCCTCCATACAAATAGCTTCATGTGCAGAACTGGGGGAGTTTTGCTAGACCACATGCAAAGTACTATGAAGCTTAGTGTATCATGAGAAGTCATATTTTATTTAATACTTCTTAGAAACATCTTCTATTCTTAACAGAGCGTGTATGTATACATTTCTGTCATCCACAGAGATTCTATTTTGTGGCTGTTACCTCAGGGCAGAAAAGAGCCCCTCATACTTTGTGGTAGTTGGAATTTCTTATATTAAGCTTGTTCAGAGCTATTCATCTGTTCTTCCTCAGCTATCAATATCAAGGACTATTTAAATAAAAACTTAATGTAATTCTTTGTCTCTGTCTGTAGTGTTCAGCAAAACTTTTCAAAGTCTCATCCTGAGCCCATCATCCTGCCTGGATTCTTTGCTCTCCTCCAGCTCTCCCAGGCAGCAGTGCTGAGCGGCAGCGCTGCTAGAGCACGACAGCCCTGAGATTTCAGTGGCTGCAGCTTTTGCTCAGGTGGAGCCCAGCCAATGCCCACCTGCTTTCTCTGTGGGCTCTGGAACCCTTTGGAGGCCAAGAGCTTGCTGCATTTGGGCTGTTGGAGGACAAAGCCTTTGCCTCCTGCCTTCAGTTCTCAATGCCATCTTAAGCACGCTAGAATCCTTCCCTGAGCCTGGCACAGCTTGCAAAATGCAACTGCTCTACAACAGAAAAGCACCAGAGCCCTCCACTTCATGAGAGAGAAAAGCAGCTGCTTTCATAATAAAGCCATGCCCCTGTTGGGCTGAGGAAGCAAATATACCTACCTTGAATTTCCTCATACCTGGTGTTCCCCCAAAATGTGTTTGCTAAGGGCTCATTCCCATGCTTCAAATATGCTCCCTCTTTCATTTCCATATGCTGTTATTTGCTTTAAAAAACTGTACAAGCTGTCAGTTAAATCCTTCCTCTACATTAGTTTTGGGCTATTTCAGTTAATATATTGGATTAATTTAGAAAGCCAAAAAGAGAATTCTCTAGCTTCTGACCCAGTAATTCAACAAGCAGCCAGGAGTAGAACAAATTACTGGTACATTCCCAACCTTCCAGTGAACTACAGAATTATTTCCAACTCCATCAGGTTGCAAGAATGTGGCCTGCTATGATTTAACTTCCTGCCATTCTGCTCCAGCTCCTCATTTGCATTTTGGCATGATTTTAACAGTTAATTTCTCACAAACAAGTAGTGTTAGGAAGTAATGCTTCCTTCCACACAAAAGCTAGAAATTATGGCTGCCTATTTCCAAAACCAAAAGGTGTAATAATGCCACAAAAAGCTGAAAACAAGCAGAAAAAAAGGTTATTCAAAAATCTCCTAATAGTTTCATGATTTGTTCATTAAAGCCAAAAGCAAAAGTACTGACTGTAGAAGCTACAGTGACCCTAACAAAGGCAGTATCAAGTGAAGTCAGAATATTATTTTTTACTTGAACAGTATCTGCTTTCCACCTTTTCTGCTGCACTGAAAAAAAGTGAAGGTCCAAACTGCATGCAGTGCTAAGCAGTTCAGCAGAAGTAACTCAAGTAACTGCAGAACAGGATTCAAAAAGCTGCAGTGTTAAAAACAAGGCAAGTGTTTGGTGGTGTGTATTACACCTTGCTCTTCATACACATACAAAATTCATATTCAAAATGCACCACCCTGAAGCATAACTTCAGATACATTAACTCCCTCATTTTCCTAAGACATAGATGACAGTGACTGCTAAAATTTTTACAGAACAACTTGGTTACAATTACATTGATATTAATAGCAAATTTCAGTGGGTAAGTCATGTATATGGCTGCAGCCACAGTATAGAATAATACTGGATTGAAGCTAAAGGAACTACTAAATTATGTATCCCTATCTAATGAAAAAGTTAAGATTTTCAGCATCTTCCTTAAGGTTTAATTCACAGGGAGAGATTAGAGAAAAAAATTACCCTTGAAGTAAAACTTTATAAGCTATTCATCATTTATGAACCTGTCAGAAAGTCATAATTCACTGGAGAAATGAAGAGAGCAGCTAATTGCACATACTCTAGTACTTGCAGTTTACATACAAAACAAACCCAGCACTAGTAGTATAACTTGTCTGGACTGAAGCAAAATTTTAATGTCTTGGATTCAAGCTGGGATTCTAACACTGCAAACAAGCTTGCTGCTTATCTGCCTTGTACATTCCAATTTGTTTTTTTTTTTTTAACTAATGAAGCACTTACAGTCTAGGACAACTTAAACAGCTTGCTACCTTTAAACAGCTTGCTGCCTCTGTCAACATATTACTGGGCAACTGCCACCTCAAATACTGCAAGATATGGGGTTGGGTGAGTGTAAATTTTACAAGAAAAGCCAGCAGGTAACTTTTAATAAAAAAAATCCACATTTCTTTCAGATTATCTTTGTGCTTCACCCAGTTTTCTGTTATTAATAAGCTGACTCCACTGTGCAGCAGGAAAGGATGGCCAATATGTTTAGAAATTATTTCACAAAACCTCCTTCTATATCATATGGTAAAATTGATGAACACTAAGTTAAGTCTCTTTTTAAGGGACTGAGAGTGAAAAGCTGGAAAAGAAAAAATTGTAGTGTGTACATAAATTGTTGCCAGACATGAAAGAAGATAGCAGAAGAGAACTTTAAATACTAATTTTGTAATAGACATTCCAGAAATTATTTCCACTGAAAAATACAGTATATTGCTAATAAATAAGAGAAGATAAAGAACTCTGGTGTAATCTGATTGATTTTTAAGTCAAAAGTATCACTATCCAATTTCTCTAGGAATAAGCTATTTCTGGGAAAGATGTATTCAGAATAGTCATATGCAGCAGGATTAGCTCTTAGCTCTGTCAGCTAGAGGGAAGTCATCTGAACTTAGAAGTCAGTGTACATATTTTAATAAGGTTTTGAAACCTCTCATCAACATGGTTTGCACATGCAGTCTTCTCATCAGTTCTCTTGCTGCACACAGCTTGGAGATGAAAAAAAAGGCTCTTCCATATAAAAAGGAAAGTTTCTATTTTAAAAATGAAAGCTATCATTCTGGCAGAAGTTTTGCTGGCAGACAGAGCCAGGGATGGATTATAAGTAACAGGATGTGGAGCAACTGGTAAAATGAAGCAGCTCACAGCTGCTTATACATTTCTAATGGAGGATAGGATCAGAAATGTTAAATGTTTTTAGCCAACCTAGAGGGGACTCTGTCACAGATCCATCCAAGCATGAATTGTTCTGGAGATGATTTTTATCAAAGGGACATGGGAGAACTGCACTTACTTCCTGAATCAGTTAACCTGGTTTCTCTGCAGAGATAGAGTCCCAATTTGTTTCTCTGACAATCTTAAAGAGAGGAATCCTTACTGGAAACAGCTGGAGTGAGATGAAACTGTTATATCTGAGAATAGACCTGAGTGCATTCAGATATCCTGCTGGCAGTTAATGGCTAACAAGATTTGGATCTTAGAAGGCACCAGAGTCACTGTTAATAGCTGGTGAAGCCCACTTCTGCTATCAAGCTTCTGTGAGAAGGATTAAAAATGTGTTGGCAGCTCCTCTAGCATGCTCTGGGTAAGACTGAAACCAGCTAAAATATGTCTTGCCTGATGCACACCTTCATCTCTGTATTTTATTCTGTGACAATCCTGCTGTATGTTCCAATATGAGGAAACCACTGGAGCTGTTAATAGGATAAGTTGTAGGCAGCCACCTTAAATGCTCTTTGATACTCATTTTACCAATCTGCAAATGTTCTGTTGAGACTGCAATAGATTAAGGAATGTATACAGGGTATGAACTATAAAAATGTTTGGGATTCAAAAACTGCCATGTTTTCCTCCTCAGCAACAGAATGGTCAGCCTTAAATACAGCAGCAACAGATGCAATCCAGTATTCCTTTTGTCAATTAACAAACATAGCAAATGCTAGGAAGAGAGAGAAAAATCTCATTCCTTGAAATTTACAGTGTGTGTTTCTGAACTAAAAATGGCTTGAATCCTAAAGCAGTTAATAAGCTTTTTGAAAGAAAAGGAGGTGACCATGCACACAGAATTACATGAAATCCAAAGTGTCTGGACACTTTACCTCTCTGTCTAAATTGTACACGTTCTTTACAAGACCAGCCACTAGTCAATCACTCACTTTGAATTTTTGCAGCAACTAATCCTTGATCAGAGTCCTTACAAGCAACCAAAATATGTAGTTAATGTTGGCCAGAGAAGAGGCTAGGATATAATAATTATAAATGTCCCCAACTCATTAATAGCTAATATTACTGTTTAGATGCATGAGTAAAACCTGGATATAAAACCTGAAATACTGTGATGAGCAGTTGCTGAAAGTAACACTAATTTTAGTACACAGGGCAAATGAGGAGCTAAGTTTAAGAAGAACACACAGAAAAGGAACCATTCCCATAAGGCAAAACAGAGTCCATAATTAAGATCAAGCATTTGTTACTCCAGGCTGTATCTGCCAGAAAGAAGCAGGCATCCTGGCAAGATCTTCCAACATGCATGACCAGTGAGTTGCCAATTACCATCCCTCTGGACTGTGTGTGTACAAGGTGCTGCCTGATCCGAGGAGCAGAGCACAGAGATCCAATGAATCCTGCTTTAAGCAAAGTCTGTCATCTTTATCCCTAGGATTCTGGCTACCACTATACTAAGAATGTGTAATACTCTAAATTATTAAGTCTTTATTTTAAAACATGGTGGAATGTTTCTCAGCTGTGCCTGACTGCTGCCCAGTTTGATATTCAGCTTGCCCTGCATGCATAGATCCCCCATTGGCATCACTGAAGACAGACACTGCTCTCAGAGCCACCCAGCAAATCGAGTCTGTTGTCTCTGTGTGAAGGTCCCTAGAGCATGCAGAAGGAGCAGGGGAAGGACAGATCACAGGGAGCTGAGAGCTGAACTGGATCCCATGAAATCTGAAGAATGTGTTTGCCATAAAGTACAAGCATATGTCAGATTTGCAGCCTAAAGCACTTGTTTATCCAAGCACCATGCTGATTTCTCAGTATTGGGTTGAGCACCCATTTACTGCAAAACTAACTATAGTATTCTCATTTTTAAAGGGAAGTAGGAGCCACACATTTGTGAACCTCCCTCTGTATACTCCAATGCAGAAATTGCCTTCATTTTTCTTTTTTAGCTTAGATTTACTTTATAAAATTTAGGAAATGCCAACAAAGAACATCTTGACTTCTGCAAACAATGCAGTTTATTACACCAGTTCAGGGGCTTCTTTTATGTTATTCTGTAAGCCTACTTTAGCAACAGAATAGGAAGAACTTGAATTGTATGTTTAGTGTCTTCACTTTTCAAAATTTATACAGCTGTCTGCAGGCTATGTGATCTAAAATATTTAATGCAAAGAAGTGAAGAAAATGAAAAATCCATTATTTTAAAAACAGACAGAAGCTGGCTGCTTTTTCTATGTTTCTAGTTCATGCTCACACAGGTAAAAACTATCAGAGTTCTAAATAGGAGTACAAGAGTGTGCACCATAATTCATGAAATACAAGTACAAATACCAGATCATGAATAAAAAAGCTCCTCAATCTCTGCCTCAGTGTGCATGCTGCTGTTGGCTTAAGGATGGCCTCTTCTGCAGGGTACAGATCGTCATGGGGAAGCTCACTGTAAGGTGCAGAAGCACTAACTTTTATTACATTTCTCACCTAAGTATCTCTAAGTTCATAAGGTCAGTGTCCCACAGCTCAGGCTCCTCTGGGGGAATTCTCATCATACTCCTCCAGTGAAAACAAAACACCCAGCTCTCCCCTAGAATCCCTTTGATATTCAGTGCAATCCTGCACTGTGCTGTTGCTTACATCAGCAAGCCATGTTCAAGTGGCATCTTTACTCACTACTTGTGCTTCCTGTACCATAATAGACTATGGAGCTAAGCTTAGACTTATCTTTCATCCACACTGAAGAGTAGTCATGTCAGAGAGATCTGTGAGAGGCTTTCAAAGAGGAAAAAAGGAGCAGAGGAATACTGTGTCCCATTTCAAGTTCAGGTGCACAATAAATATTTGAATTGCAGTTTATTAGAAATAAAAAGATCATTCTTCATCCTTCTGGAAGTGCTACAAGACTGTTAGTGAAAGTGGTTCAGTCTCTCATGTCTGTTCTAATTGCTGTGACTGTGGCCCTGCTGCAGTCCCAGGACAGTGGTTCAGCAATGGCTCTCTACTGCACCAACTTCCAGGATTTATCTCTTCCCTAGACATCTTCCTCCTTATGGACTTGAACTGTCCAAATTAGTCTTTGAGATTTGAAATTATTTTTCCAGGAAGTAGTATGAATTTAGGACACCAAGAGATAGCTTTGGTTTTTTTAAATGCACACAAAAATGGGTTAAAGGAAACAGTCTGAAAGGTCTAAAAATATCCTGACTGATTATTTTTTTCCTTTTTCATCCTGAGTATTGATAGACCTTGTTTACAGCCCCTTAACTCCTGTTGGCTTTCCCACATGATACTGCGCCATGTCAGTACACTCAGTTTAAGGCAATCCTACCTCAGGCAATCCTGCCCAGTACTCTCAGGAAGAGCAGGTAAGTCCTCTGCACCTTTCTGCCAGCAGTGTCTCACTGATGAAGACAGCACACATCCAGACCATCAGCCAGAGACACCTCTTTATCAGGCTGTCAGCTGGGACAAAAGTGGTGCCAAAGGAAGACCCTGGAACATTTGCTACCTGGGCTACCCTTACATCTTAAGGGTTGTTGAGAGCATGAGGAGGATGGGCACTGCCAGGGAAGGGCAAGAACAAGGTGTAAGAGATTAAAACTGAAGAGGATGGAAAGAGCAAGGAACAAACAGAAGGTGGCCCATACCTTTCCAGTCATCCATAGAACATGGCAAAAGAAGCCAGTCAGACAAATATTCAACCCATATCTTCTGCAGCTGCCTGCATTTCCATGCTGCTCTGCAAGGAATAGGCTCTGTTTGTTTGCATTTATACACATACAGGACTATTTATAGAAACAGCACAGCTCTAGTGAAAGCCAATCAGGCTTTCTGAAGTCCTTTTAGGGGGATTGTTGCTTTATCCACATCAGCAAGAAGGGAAATCAATGGTTAGTTTAACAGAACATCTATTCTTATGTTGTTTCCACCAGTACAATCACTGAAATAAATGTCAATGCATACTGAAATTTTTTTTTTAAATAGTGTATTGGAACAGTGGTAGCCATAGGAAAGAGCTGTACTAAATAAAAACCAAAGCAAACCAACAAACCCTCAATTTTTCACTGTTGCTTGAAAGTGACTATTTGCATTGATTTTGTTAGTCACATGTTAATTTCACTTACATTTCTCTGTGTGTTTGCTTTAAGAAAAAAAGTGAAAGCTCTGTTTGCATTTTGAGAAGCAGCATAAGTTACACAGAGCTTGCTCTGTCCTTGCAAAACAGAGTAGGCACAGCACATCTTTAAGAAAGGTGAATTCAATAGAACATAACACTGCCACATGATTTACACAGGACTGGGGAAACTCACTTTACTTTAGCAACAAAAGTCAACATTGAAGTGTTGCACCAAAACCAGTGTAGAAAAGAGCGTGACAACTTTATAACCACTGTCAAGATTCTCTGTTCGTGACAAGTGATCTCAGGAGTACAAATGCATTGGAAGTTCATGCAACTCACAAACTCAGATTCTTCAGTGTACAGTTTAAACAGAGAAGCTGCAAAAATAAACTGTAAATAATTGTAAAATAATATCATCTATGTAAGGAATAGTAAGAACTAAAACCAGCTGAAAACTAATGTCAATCATATGCTAATAAAGATGGGATATTTGTTCATTGCTTTAAAGACTAGTGAACATCCATAACTGAATACCAGTAATGGGTGCTAGATACTTTCTTCTGAAGGAGGAATTTTCAGTTTAGGGTGAGTCAGTTATGATTAGCAGCATCTGCTTTGTATTTGGATAATGACAGATAGTATATTTTTAAGTATATTAATATTGATGAAAATGCAGAATTATTGCAAAGATGGAAATTGAAAAACTGCTTAAATCTTCACCTACTCTAACATAATCCATCCCTAAAAATCAAATAAGCTTCTAAGAACATAGCACTTGTTTGCAAGACCCATATGGTATTTTAGAAAACACCCACAGCTATGAACTGACTTACACAGGAAAAAGCAGTTGTTGGTGAGGAAAGTTTCAGAATGAAACACAGTCTACTTCTGTATGGGTAGAGAGAAGAAAGGGCAGCAGAAACATACAAAATAAAACATAAATGCTGGATGGACACTTTCAGGAGCAGACTTTGATTCCTTTAATCTTTTCCCAAGATGATATATCCATGCCAGTGTTAGAGGAGCATCTGGATGAGTTGAGACAAGATCGCTGTGGTTCACAGTCAGTGCATGCTCACTCTGCAGCTCCAAAGGGCTCAAAGTCCAACAGCAACACAGGGAACAGCACAGATGGAAAAAATGCCATTTCAACTGAGCCACTGAAATGCCTGAGCAACAAGGCAGAAGGCTCGGAAAATAAAATTAATTTCTTGAAAGTGACAATAAAATTCCTGCTGAAATCTCTTTTTTGCCCTGCAGTGCTAAGGCCATGCTTGCCTGACAAGTAGATTAAGAACATGGGAAGGGCCATACCAGGTCAAATCAAAGGTCCATCTTGCTTGGTATCTTCTTTTACAGAGATATAAAAGCAGAATGAGTATAAAAATAGAGCAAATTATATTTGCCCCAAATACATCCCAGACTGCCAACAACTTAGGGCTTAAGGGGTTTCTGAAACAGAATTTTCTACCTCAAGGATGCATTATGAATTATGAGCATTTAAAAAGAAAGAAAAAAAAGAAAGAAAAAAAAGAAAAATCTTTGTTTAATTTGAACATGCCTCCTGCTTGCTTTGTCTCACAGCCCCTGGTTCTCTACTGGAAGAGACAAGCAGTAGTTGCTCAGTTCTCAATCTCAGTGATACTTGTGGTTTTGTAACTTGTGTCCTATCTCCCCTCAGCTGCCTTCTGTCCAGGGCAGTCCAGGCCTGCTTAGGTAGTTCTGTAAGAGATGTGGCCAGAATTTCTGAGATACTCCAGATGCAAGCAAATAGAAGATTTGAAGAGTGGCATATTAATTTACTTGATTTCATTCTCTTTCTCCCTCCTGGTAATCCTAAACAATTTGAAGTGACAAAGTTGACAAAGCATTTTAGGACAATCTAAACATTAAGGCTGCTTTAAAATTGCTGATGGATTGTGGAATATGGAGTTTTTCATATGGATGCTTCTTGGGTGCAGGGAATGTGTAAATGTAAAGGAAAGGCCAAAAGTAAAACAGCCAGAAAGGAAGGAAAGAAAGAGGGAGGTTGTGCATCTCCAGAATGTGCATCTGCCCATTTTCTACCACCTCATCATTTGCAGAAATCACTGGTATTGTGTGGCAGCATCACAACCACCACTCTTGCAAGCACAAATCTGTGAAATCTATGGAGGGGTTAAGACCATGCAGTGTCTCCTGGGGTCCAGATTAATTTCTTGGAAGCTGGAGAAGTCTTTTGCACACATTATGCAAATAGAGTTTTAGGATAAATATGATTCATTATAGCAGTGAAACATCTTGTTTCAGGATATAAAAGTTTTATAGACAACAGATACCATGTAAATCTAGAAAATATTCTTATAAGTCCCCTCAAACAGCGAACTGCTGTTCTCATACACACTTTCTTAAGGAACCTGGAAGAAGGACCAGCAGTGCACATAGACTGCACTGATTTCATGAGTTGAAATTTTAAAGAAAACAAATGAATTAATTTGTATGTTCTGAGTTGTTTTGGTCAGTGATGCCAGGATTTGCATGAACTGGGACTGCAGAAAATGGTCTATAACTTTGAAGAATTTCTGATGTTTCTCCTGTCCAATTTCTCTCATCAGTGTTGCTTGTAACAATCCTGGTAGTGGAAGGCATTGCTGTTGCACAGAAGACACAAGGTACAATTTTAGTTTGATGATTTTCTCTCAAAAAATGGAACAGTTTTATAACTTTTAACTGAGCAATATAAGTGAAATGAAATGTTTGTATTCAGATATGAATAGCTCTTGAATTACCAGGATGAACTGCAGGATTTTCCATTTTCCCCCATTTGCTGCATTTTCTCCCAAATGAACAAAGCACGCAGTCACAAAGAACATGTAAGTTTTACTTTCCCGGGTAAAGTTCTACACTTTTAGATGTTAGAGGTGGGAAAGAAACCACCACAGAAATTCATGTTTTCTGTATCTGACAACAAGCTTTTCAAATAGTCCACCCACAAACATTTTTGAAGCCTGCTGAGTGGGGAAGGAATCAATTGCACAAACCTTATTTTTTCATATGTGGGATTACCTACACTTAAGAGAGAAGAATTCCTTGAACTGTCGCCTACAGAATTTCCTTGAAAAATTTCTGCAGAATAGAGAAAGTTTTCACCCCCATAAATCAAAAAGTTGTCAAGGTACCAGTGGAAGGTGATGTAATTTACTGGAGGAATCTAAGACTTGCACCAGCATGGATGTCCTCTCACAGGTCTGCAAATTAAAACTGTGTAAATATAAATAGCACTATGAGTACCCTGTGAGATTTAGGAAATACCTAGCTGAAAATACATATCCTATGTCTTGCTGTCTCCAATTCTGTGGATACCAAGGAGAAGAGCCAAAGGTACTTAAGAATGTCAGAGATTCCCAACCTCATCTCTGTGGATGAGGAAATCTGAACCAAGCTCTGTGAATGATCCAGCATGAAGAATTACCTTACTAAACTGCATCATCTCAGTCCCAGAACACATTTCCCTGTACATCCAGAAGAGGAACTGTGATCCTAAATGAGACCTTTAGCTACCAGGGCAATCTAGGAATTTCATTAACTGCCATTGCTGTGTTTAGTGTATTTGCATATTGAAATTCATTCTGTTACAAACTTCCTGTATTCCAACAAATTACTGTAAATAGATATCCCACCTTAGCATATTCTGGAATCAGGGTCAAAACCAATGAAAGCTGACAAGTATTTCTGATTATATTTACATAGGAATGGAGATGACATAACCCATAAAATAATGTTATTGGCAGCCACTGTGACTATTTAAGTTAGAAAGATGAGTATCAAAAACCTGAACTGAGTTGAGTAAAAAAAAAAAAATTACTCCTTCTGCTTTCCAATATATCCAGTCTCTGGATATATTTGATATTTAAAAACTGTGATATCTTTAGGATATACCCCACCACAAAATTAAACATAAGATTTTCTTTGATAGATATTAATGAGACCCTTGCAAGAGGGCTTGCAACCAAAATAAATTACTTTCTTCTTTATAGGCTATGTGTCATGCCAGAATTTTACTTTATCAAATCTGCATGCTTGCAGATCACTTATTTGATCACTTTTTTGCTTTTTGCTTAAGGTGGGCAAAACATTGGAGTGAATCGCATTCCTCCCACCCAGTGTGACAACTGGGTCCGGACCAGTAATGGAGGACATTTTGCTTCACCAAACTACCCAAACATGTACCCACCCAATCAAGAGTGCATCTACATCTAGAAGGTACATGCTTCATTTCTCTTTTGTTATGCTGTAATCTTACTGTTAAATGGAAAATCCTGACCTGTTAAAACTGTCATCTTACCCTGCTGTAAGGTATTGCATGGCCATACTGATAATATAATGAATCCTGCAGTCATTTACTTGAACAAGAAGCTAAATTTTCTCTCTCAAGTAATAACAACAAATAAATAAGAAATGCAAACATGAAGAAATTAGCTATGTAGAATAAAACATATCCTCACAGCCAGGAAAAGGAGCAGCATATCTACTGTAATCCATGAAGATATGGAATTAGTAAGATAAAAATTGTAGCTTGTTACCTTTATAGCACTAATAATAGATTGCAAAAGATGAAGGCTATTTCATGCCATGCTGTAATGTTCTATCTCACCAGCAGAAAACCTTTATGCTGTCCTTCATTAATAAAAAGATATATCTGACTGCCATAGCACTGTACTAAAAGTACAGAGATTTGTTAGCACTGCTGAGGTCACTATTAAAATAATGTGATGAGGACAAAAAAATGTCATTAACTAGAATAAAACCATATTCCAATGAGAATATCTTAAATAAAGGCTGCAAGACTTGAGACACTCCAATTATTTTTCCTCCTATTAGAAGGCACCCAAACCTCACTGAAGTCAGCTAAAAATACTAGTCAGCCTAATCATCAGATTCATATCAATTAATTGAAATATTTCAGGTAATGAGGTTTGATGAGTTTTTATTTGTACAGCACAGCAGTGGTTCACAATCCCCTCCTTTTTGCTTGTTCCATGCACATCCTGGCTTGGCACCTTTCCTGCCCAGGAGCGCCCCAGGGAGCAGCCAGGCTGTCCTGCTGCAGGGCTGGGCCACAGGAGCAGCTTCCAGCTCTCCTCAGGCCTCGCACAGAAACACTCCGGGTGCCTGAGAGGGGCCAAGGCCCTCCAGAACTTCTAGCCAAGATCTGCTCCTTCACGCAGAGCACTGCCAACATTGCAGCAGCTCCAAATACGTGTAGCTCTTGTGAGTGAGGCAGAAGGTCTGCTGGGAGGGCTGGAGATGCCAGAGAAAATCCTTCTGGCATTCAGGACAAGCAGGCAGCGTGTGATTCCTCAGGGCTGTCACTCCAGAGCCAGCCAGGATCGGGAGGTTCACGCAGCACAGCTGATGCCAGGAATGAGGAACACTAAAGCCATTCATTCACACAGGAGAAAGTTCTGGGATCCAAACCACAGATGTGAGAGTCACAGCTCTGATCCCAGTCCTGATGTTAGGCTGCCACAGGCTCACACTCACCAACATCTGTAGCCACCTGCATATCATTGACATGTATGAAGCACTTGGACTTCTCTGAATATTCTAATAAAAGATGTCTTCTGTGAAAAGATCTACAAATTTGGACTTTATGTTTAAGAAATATTGAGTAGTTCTTCCTATGTTTCTCTTTTCCATTCTTTTCTGCATAGCTCAGTGGTTTTGTCCCTTTTTATGTGTTTTGCTTTCACTTGTTTTAGTTTATATCTTAATATTTAACCTTGTTTGAATACCTTTGTATATATGTTCATATCTGTTATATGTGCTGCATTAATGTGATTTCTGAATTTTCAACAATTAAGATGAGCGAGCAAAAAATTTTGTATGATTCTATGCAAAAGTAACTTTTAGAAAATAATTTCTAAAATTTTTGTAGCAGACTGCAGATGTGTTTTGAGAAGTTTCCAGTTTCTTTTTTATCTTGCTGTTTTGGAAGCCTGTCTCTTCATTAATTCATGTCTTTGTGTTTTTTATCAAGATCTTCATTTAATCTTTTGCTCAATTTTTTTTATGTCTAGCTGCTCCACGACAAAGAATTGAGTTGACCTTTGATGAACCTTATTACATAGAACCCTCATTTGAATGTCGGTTTGATCACCTGGAGGTTCGGGATGGACCTTTTGGGTTCTCCCCTCTCATTAATCGTTACTGTGGTCTGAAAAGTCCTGCACTAATTAGATCAACAGGGAGATTCATGTGGATCAAGTTTATTTCTGATGAGGAGCTGGAAGGAAAGGGATTTCAAGCAAAGTACTCATTTATACCAGGTAAAGATGTCTAAAATTCTGCTGAAGTTAATGACTATCTGCTCCCATTGAGCTCCTTGGGTGTGTTTGTCCTCTCAGCCTAGAGCTGCATTTCAGCATGGGCACTTAGAGAGGCACAGTGACAATGTGATAGCCACAGTCTCAGTCCTGCTAATCCTACTGGGCACGTGGCTAAAAACACTGGGGGAACCTTGACTGAAGGAAATTACAGGTCTGTAGTCTGCTAGTGAGGAAGACAGTTGAGCTTGTTCATGCTGAAGCCTTCAGCAGCATCCTTCTTCATTTCTCTACTTGTGCCAGTTTCACCAGTGGTAGGAAAGGAAAGACAATGTATGCAAAGAGCTGCCTTTTCACCAGCCTCTCTTCTGGGCATGTAAGGCACTGGACAAAAACACCTGAACCAATTTACAATAGCACTCCAGCCTGATGCAAAACATTTTAAATCTCCATTCTGAAAACCCAGAGCAAATATCTGCACAGTCTAAGCACAAGCTCTCGGTATAACTGCATTCCCTCAACCCTTGGGCTCAGACAACAGAGCTGCTCTTTGCTCAAAGAGCTGTGTAGTTCACAGGTGCAAAGGAGAGGACAATGTGCTGACAGTGCCTTTAGACAAACAAAAATTACATCTGCTCTGTGGAGCTACTTAGACCTGGCAGGGCATCCTTCTTACATGAAAACTTGACCTGATGTCCTTGTGCAGTGCTTGACTATTGTATTCATAGATACTACACATGTAGTTATCAGCATTTGATTGTCCTTTGGGGCAAAAGGCAATATACAAATGCCAGCTCTACCACTTCGATAAATGTATACACAAACATAACTTCTTAATGTTATCTTCACCCCTAGAGCACGTGAAAACACAATTCAGGATTATATATTACTGCTTAGGGATTTAGACTCAGAAACTTCAGATTAACATGGTGACCATTGGGAATTACATGATAAAATGTTTTCACAGGGACAGTACTTGTGCATTGTGCTGAGTCCATTTCTGAAGCCATTTATTTCATCAACATCCCTTTCAAAACTAAACTACCATAGTTGCAGGGCTGGAATTTTAAATATACATTTAAACTGTATATTATTTTCACAATAGATTACAACATTGCGATCTATGATCACTATGATCTAAGATATTTTTCTTTTCCTTCCTCTTCGTTTATGTGAAGTGTGGTAAAATATTTTACATTTGTGAAAATGAAAGGGAACATAAGCACATACTCCTCTTCATAAAAAAATCAGCTTACAAAGAAGGTTGAAAACCTTGCAGAATTTTGCATATAGTGATCACAGATTTTCACTATAGGTAAATAAAAAGAGGAGGACAAAGAAGGCATATTCTGAACTGTGCTGAGTCTTAAGCTCAGGACTGAGGCATTCTAGGAGAAGTGAAGAACTTCCTCTACAGAAAAAATAACAGAAAGAGCCAAACTCTGGACGTTCATTTGGAAAAGAACTTTGTACCAAACCAGTGTGCACTTTTGCATGAACTAGGGCTTTCTTTCCATAGAACAGAAAGCCCTAAACCATGTCTAGAGCTGTTCTGCATGGCCTAATACAAGAGATAGAATAATGTTCTCATCAGGGAAAAGTACCTTTAGGATTGAGCAGCCTTCTTCCCATACTTTCTAAAGAGCAGGTAGGAATTTCTAAGTGTTGATATATTCTGCTAAGTTCAGTTCAAATTGTTCAGAACTACATAGACAGCAGTCTGATAAAATAAATCTAAATAAGCTTTTTGCACAGAGAAAGATCCCCTGTACTCTTGTGGAGCTCCAGCAGCTTCAGTGAAAACTAATGCAGTTAAATTCAGAATATAATGTAGGAACAAAATACTGAATAGTAATCTTTGGTGTTATGCTAGAAATCTGAGCTGTCAGGGTAGAATTATGTTTTTCAGATAAGGTCAATCTTTGTGGAATAATGTTCTCATCTAAAAAAACTTTGTCTTTATATGCTCCAATTGATTCAGTAAACTTTCTGGCAATTTTTTTTGTGACATAATAAAAAATGGACATAATCTGCAGATAATACTAAAGCTTGAAGTGATTCTCAAGCACTGATAGCCCTTGTGATTCATGACTTCTTTCTATTACAGATCCTGACTTCACTTACCTAGGAGGTATTTTAAATCCCATCCCAGGTATAGTATTACAGTAACAATTTCTTTATACATGAAATTTTAAATTAATGTCATATTGCATTTGACAGCAAGGTCTATCTTGTCCCTAGACTGCCAGTTTGAGCTCTCAGGAGCTGATGGAATAGTACGTTCCAGTCAAGTAGAACAAGAAGGAAAAACAAAACCAGGACAAGCAGTTGACTGTATCTGGACAATTAAAGCCACTCCAAATGCTAAGGTGGGTTTTGTTCAGATAATTCAGTATATAATGGGTTTCTGTGGCAGCAGCAACAGGTAATGGTCACTAACTGTGATTTGCATAATGTTGTAGTTTACTGAAGTGAGTCATGTAGCAGTGGCTTAGGAAATCCAGAGAGAGAATTGTTTCTGAAATTAAGTTTATATAGGTCCATAGTGCTGGCTTCCTATTACTTGAAGCTTCAAATACCAAATAACTGTGAGAACAGTTTAAGCAACAATTTTCAGGGGCATTTGACTTGGATCCTGGTTTTATTGGAAGACTGCAGGCAAAAATACTGGCTGACATCTTCAGTAATTTCCAGTAAATCTCAGTGCCAAAACTGAATGTTTTGCCTCCAGTGGTTCTATTGGAGAATTTGGTTCTGTTCAAAGTCAACAGAACATGTGCCTGCTTCTCCCATGTAATTCACAATCCTGCACCTTGAAACCCACTTTCATCAGCAGTCTGAGCTAAATAGAAGGGCTATACCTTGTTAGGCAGACAGCAGGATAAAATCCTGTTCACAACCCCAAAATACAATAGCTAAAGCCTGAATCATATTAGTTTCAGAATAATATTTGTTAAATATGTTGCACAGAAGAGCACATACTTTTCTCCATAGAGCATACACTTCTTAATTTTGTTTCTGCTTGCACATACATAAAAATTAAAAAATACTTTGAAGCAGTAGCTGCCAAGATAACAAACCTTCCCTCTGCCTTCTTACACACTCCTAACACTTAACTAACCAGCCCTGTTAACCACCTTGCAAGTGCATTCTAAAACAGTAACCAAAAAGATGGTAAGAGGAGAAGACATGAAAGAAATTAAAAGTCCATTAATATATTTGAGCCTTTGAGGAAGTGAGTCAATTCCCAAGACCCCTATACTAGTCTAAGTAATAGACACAGTTCTTCCAGAAACAATAACAAACCCATTTTCTCTCTACATTGCCATTGAGTGCACCAGGTCTTGTGCTTAAGTATTTTAATAAATTATTGAATGTTGCCAGAAGGGAGAGTTATAGTTGGGTGAGTCCTGAAATTAGATCATCATCCTAAATTATTGATTTAAAACATTACAGAAAAATAATTCTTAGTATTCTGACAGTGGTTTCTCAAGCTTCAATGCAGGCAGAATTATGATGATAAAATCCATTAGATCTGATACAGTGCAGTCTCTTGAGAAAAATAAGCATAGATATTTTTAAATTCCTCAATTTGAGTTTGTAATAAAAATAAAGTTTTAAAAATGACACAAGTGCAGCAATAAAAGTACTTTTAAAATGTGTATAGCAGACACTTAATAAATTACGTCCAGATTTCATAAAATTACCAGAATAATCAATATAATGTAAGAGTAAGGACCTTTTATACTTGCCTAGCTCATTAATCCAAAGGAGCATGTGAAGAGGTGAGCACTTTTAATGGGATTATTCCTTTGTTATCATACAAATAATAGCTCTACTAAAAGTGTGCTAAATTATTTTTAGTTTCCATTGTAATTTTGTAGCAGATATATGCAGTCAATCATTAAAAGAAAATACCATCTCTCAGCCCAAATACTAGCAATTACAGCTCACATCCATGTTTTTGAGATAAGTCATCAATGGAAAACAAGTTCCCAGTGTAGCTGAGAATTTCCAGCAGAAAATCTTAACAAAAACAGCAGGGGAAAAAAAAAGAAAATTGAATAAAATAAAAAATACATATGCTGAAAATCACAAAACAGTGAGGTGAAGCATGAGCTAATATGGCACTGGCTGCACCTTCAGACAGAATGTGCAAGGGAAGGCAGTGCTGGCCAACCTGCCTCTGGAAGCACTGGAAAGGAAAAGCCACGGGGCACCAGTGTCACCTGTCTTTCTCTTTTCCCATGTTTTCAATAAAGCCTGATAGGTGCAGGAATGGGGAGGGGAATATCTTGTTTTGTCTCCCAGAGGTAGTTGGTAGGGAGCAAAGGGGCAGCAAACTCTGTTCTAGAGCCCAGGAGTGGGCCCTGACCTCCTGCACCCCACCTGAGCAGGGGTCCCAGAGTCCTTGGGCAAATGCACGGCTCACTTGGGCAGATGTCACAGCCCCGTGTGCAGGGCTCTGTCCTTGGGCAGATGTCACAGCCCCGTGTGCAGGGCTCTGTCCCAGTCCTTGGGCAGATGTCACAGCCCCGTGTGCAGGGCTCTGTCCCAGTCCTTGGGCAGGGCTCTGTCCTTGGGCAGATGTCACAGCCCCCTGTGCAGGGCTCTGTCCCAGTCCTTGGGCAGATGTCACAGCCCCGTGTGCAGGGCTCTGTCCTTGGGCAGATGTCACAGCCCCCTGTGCAGGGCTCTGTCCCAGTCCTTGGGCAGATGTCACAGCCCCCTGTGCAGGGCTCTGTCCCAGTCCTTGGGCAGATGTCACAGCCCCGTGTGCAGGGCTCTGTCCTTGGGCAGATGTCACAGCCCCGTGTGCAGGGCTCTGTCCCAGTCCTTGGGCAGATGTCACAGCCCCCTGTGCAGGGCTCTGTCCCGGTCCTTGGGCAGATGTCACAGCCCCCTGTGCAGGGCTCTGGTTCAGTCCTTGGGCAGATGTCACAGCCCCCTGTGCAGGGCTCTGGTTCAGTCCTTGGGCAGATGTCACAGCCCCCTGTGCAGGGCTCTGTCCCAGTCCTTGGGCAGATGTCACAGCCCCGTGTGCAGGGCTCTGTCCTTGGGCAGATGTCACAGCCCCGTGTGCAGGGCTCTGTCCCAGTCCTTGGGCAGATGTCACAGCCCCGTGTGCAGCGGGACCGGGAGAGTTCATGGACGGGAGAGCAGCACCTCAGGCTCCCCCTGGGCACGTTGCTTCTCTGGCAGCACAATGGCTATCTAATAATTGTTAAAGTGCAAAGTGGCCTTTGCAGCATGTTTAAGTGACTTGGTTTCATATCTCAAAATTTTCAGAATTTTGAGAATTCCAATACAGCCATTGAAGAATTGCAAAAGTCTTTTGATGTGTTAATGTAATTTTAACTGAATTACAATCTTGCATAAGTTTCCTGCTCCAGCAAAATAAATTATTTACTTATTCTTTAAATACCATCCCAATCTTCTAATTTCTTTGCTGCATGTGCTCTAACGCATATGCTGCCTTCTCTTGGATTAGATTTCTGCTTTTAGAAGTATTAAGATTAGCCTAAATTCATTAATTCTTCCTACACAGCCAGCTTACTTCTCTCTCATTTCCATTTTTATTCAAATTACTCCTGACTTCATGGTTTGTGTCTTCCATAACACAGCTATGGTTCAGTAATTAGCTTTCATTCTGAAGCAATAAATTTTAATTTCCTTATTTTACTTCAGAGCCTTTCTGACTAGGCTCCTTCCCCTATATTTTAACATTGTTTTTATGAATTAGAAAGAAAGGAAAGAGAACAGTCAAAATACTTTAAAAATTATTTCAGTACATCTATGCATTCCTTATATCTCTTTCTAGAGAAACAGACTTCATATTTAGCATAAATTCCTGGGGTTTTTTTCACCAAGTCTGTTGCTTTGTAGTGTTTTTCCAAAGGGAGCAGAAATAAAGTAAATTTTTTAATAAAGATTGTTTTGGGGAACACGGAGAAGTGAAATGGATACCCAAGACAAATGTCAGGTAATGCTTCACATGGACATCTAATGAGAAAAATCTAAGTTTAAAAGTGTTGTGAATTGGGAATTACATTTATGTGTAAGGGAAGAAAAACATCTTACTGAAGATTTGCTAAGAAAGAAAACTCTCCCCTCAGTATTTCTTCTAAAGACACTGATTCCCCTTTCCTAACAGATCTACATGCGATTTCTGGACTATCAAATGGAGCACTCCAATGAGTGCAAAAGGAACTTTGTTGCTGTGTATGATGGCAGCAGTTCCATTGAGAACCTGAAGGCCAAGTTCTGCAGCACGGTGGCCAACGATGTGACGCTGCAGACGGGCACGGGCGTGGTGCGCATGTGGGCCGATGAAGGCAGCAGGCTGAGCCGCTTCAGAATGCTCTTCACCTCCTTTGTGGATCGTAAGTACAGCTCAAAGGGCCCATTCTCCTGCTCAGGTCTTTTAGGGAAAGCATCAGCTGTGTAGTAAACAGCAGGAAAACATGGAAAAGGTTGTTTCTGTTTCCTTCACATACTGGCAGGTAAATTAGATAATTGCTTTATTACATTTCTAACATGGCTCCTGAAGAAAAGCTTTCCTGCATCCTTAAAAGGTTTATTTTCCATTTGAATTCAGCAATACTGCCCTAGGCTACATCCTTCTCACAAAGACACGTCCTTCCCTACAAATGAGCACAGACTTATTTCAAGAAGACAGGAGTGGGACTGAGGCGTGCTCTCCCACTAGCACCACTTCCCAGCACAACAGGCTCTTCTTAAGGCCACTCTGGATGTTCAGAAGAACAGAAAACATGCCTGATCCTGTAAAGTCTCTCCTTCCTAAACACAGCTCTGTCCTCAATTGTGGGTCTGAACCTACAGCCCCCTCCAGCCAAGTTGCTCCCTTATCCTCAGCTGCATTTGGCTCTAATGGACTCCACCTGTGCTCCCTTAGCAAAGCCCTGTGGTGTTGCACAATGATAGACAAGTGGTTAAATTCAAGTTTATTTAAGAAGCCTGTAATTAAAGCTGAGTTCTAAATGCCATCTGGATTTTTGTTTGGATTCCATAGCCTGGGTTAGAGATAGTCTTTACTCTCATTGTAAATTAAGATGTTTCTTGAAGGCAGTTTTTTGTGATATTTTTTTTCTTCTAAGGGTGTTGTACCTGAATGGAATTTTATTGCCTCACATATGTTGTCCACACTGCAGAACCATTGCAGTGCCATTTATATGGCACTAAAGCAGACTGAGTTCAGAACTGCAGAGCAGATCTGAGATACATGGGGAAAGCTGAATGAAATATTCCCATTTCAGGAAGTCAGACCTATGCTGGTGCTAAAGGTTTTCAAAAAGTTCTGCTTGAGGAATAAATAGTACAGGTTTGCTAACAAAAAAACCCCACTTTTCTACTGTCTGTAGCCAGTCCTGAACAAGATCCTGGTCACAAACTTGCACAAAAGTTCAGGTTACAGGTAACAGGTAGCTTTTATTTCTGTTCCATAAACCAGTAAATTTTAACATAGGAGAAAAGCTACTTTTTGTAAAACAACCTTTCTAAAGTAACAATATGTATAAGAGAAATAGATTCTGGCTTACTTTGAGTACATGGTAGTAAGGAAGAGTTGCATGCTTCAAGCTAGAATATTGCTTAGCCTACAAGAGGCATTTAATAAGGTTTAGATATTGAGAATTTAAATAAATGTCGGTTTTAAGTACAGCTTGCAAAAATTGATAACTGCCTTTCCACTAGCTTTTATTTCAATGCAATTATTAACATTGGTGATAGTGCAAGTTATTCTAACTTTTAATGTAGAAAATGCTACAAATTTTGCCAGGGAAATTGTCTATTTATAGTATAATTATTGGAGTGGGCTTTTTGTTGTTCTTGAATTTGGATTTTTTGGGGGGGTTCCGGGGAGGTTTTAACGCGAGAGGTTGAAATACTAAACACTCTTAAAGGCAGATAACTTTCCAAATTTATGAGTTTAAAGCAACTCAAAAGTCACTGGCAGAAGAACATCTGCAAAGGTATGTGGTTATTGTTATTTACCAGAGATACTGCCTTCCTTGGGTAGGGTCATTGAAAAGTATGTGTCTGTAAAGTGTTTCAAGTATTTTTATATAATCTAGTCATAAGCAATTTTTCTAACTGAAAAAAAAGTGAATCTGAGCTTACCTTATTTTCAGATTGTTAAGCTATCTTTCTCTTCTACCTTGCTAATGATTTGTAATTACATGAAGCCAACCATAAAAACAATCAATATTTCTGGAAAGATTTCCATAAATGAACTAATAGTGCATGACAGTCACCTAACACACACCTAGCACTGCTTGCAGGTTTGACTAAGTAATTCAGCTAACAGCAATGTGAAAAATCAATGTATTTGATTTCTGGCTTGATTCAATAGATGAGTAATGCTGGATACAAAGAGCACTGTGAACATTGCACCACTTTTGGGCAGCTGTTATGAGAAGAATCCAGCTATGTCCCTGAAGTCCTAGGCTGGAATTGATCAACCATTGTGACTTTTAGACTTCAAACTCCCAAATAACAAACAGAAAGGAAAATAAGTCCATTTTCCCCATCTTCATGAACTGTGAACAAAAGCCATGCCCACAAAAATTTAAAGGGACTACACAAACATGTAAAATAGAGCCTGTGCTGGCAGATGGAGAAGCAACAGCAGAATTCATCAACCAAATACAGAACTGTAAAAAAATTCACCTGTTCAGGGAAATGAGAAGGAGAATATGTTTAATATGTTTACATTATGGCATAACTGAGAGAACAGGGCCTGATCTCAACCTTCCAAAGGAGTGATCCTGTTTTAAAGCAGTGCTCTTCAGGCTAGAGCTGCTCTCCAAACAATCACATTCTCAACTCACTTCAGCAAGGAAGTGATGTGATGGTTACTGTTACATTTTTAAGCACTGAGATTACCTAGATAAACTGTTCCAAAATACCCTCTAAGTATGTTCTGAATTCATACTTGCACTGCAATTAAAGCAAGTTCTTGTATGGAATTTCTTGCCAGATTGCCAGGGTTAAGCAGTAACAGCAAATACAAAGCTTAAAACCAATGAGTGTAGGTTACCCAGCTTCAGTGGAGTAAGCCATGGAAAGACAATACATATTTAATTTAGGAATGAAAAATCAAAATTAAAGGTTTGAATGTTCTTTTTTTCTTAGGCATAGCTCCTCTTTTTGTCATTGAGATTCTCAAGCCAAACATAATGACTAAGTGAGAAATGCAGTGTTCAGGAGCAGTCATTCCCTCTGCTCTACCCTTTGGGTTTGCTGTTATGTTTCAGAGAATCCAGACTGCTCAAGAACACATTCTTTCTGTGAAACCCAATAGCAGAATGTCTATCACACATCTTTGCTGTTTAGTATATAATTGACTTCATTAATAACAGACATGTCCATCATAAAAATACCCCATTACTGAAACAAATGAAAAACCAATTTCTTGGTTTCTTGGTGCCCTGAATTTATAAATAATTCCCTACATAGATGATACAACACCCTGAAAAGAATTATTACTACTTTCTAATATCTTTTTTCTTATGTCAAGGAGCTGTAACAAATACAAAAACATGGGGCAGCCTTCTAGTTAATTTCTTTCTTCAAATTTCTGACTATATATAGATAGATACATAAAAAGCTAAATGTACTCTCTCAATCCCTGCATTAGCTCTAATAGGAGGATCCCAGAGCTTTTGATTCACAAGCAGGAATGACTTAGATGCCTCTAGTTATTGAAATCTCTTGCAATTACTGAAACAGCCCTCCACAAGCTGAAATCTGATTTGCCTTAAGATAGTAATGGGCTCTAAAATGCAGATGTTCAGGGAGTGCTTCACAACATCCACACAGCAGATGCTCCAGAATAAATATATCATTGCTAGTGAGCATGTGATTTTTAAGTATTAAGTTTTTAAAGACACATACTAAAACCTCCTTCCATCATCTGTGTTTTGTGACTGTCTCTATTTGCTCCCTACCCCTTTGGAGCAAGAATGGGTTTTGGAGCATTGATAATACTGAAATTGCTGAAAGCAATTACATGGAGAGAGAAAAGCATCAGATAGTGACGTGCAAGAGAAATGATTGTGTTTGAACCAGAAGAAGAATGCATGTTAAAAACCCCAGATATAGAAAGTTAATAGTTTTATTGCAAGGCATCAATTACTGAAAATTCTGAATGTTTTCTTTCTCTTCTCTCCTGCAGCTCCCTGCTCAGGCAACACTTACTTCTGCCATAGCAACATGTGCATCAATAATTCTTTAGTCTGCAATGGCATTCAGAACTGTGCATACCCTTGGGATGAGAATCACTGCAGAGGTGAATATAGTGCAAACCACAGCCTTTATGAGCTAGGCTGGTCAGTTTGCCTTTCAAGAAAGTCATGAAATGTCTTTTTCCTGGAAATATGCTGAAGACAGCTATTCTACTAATCTCAGGAAGGTGTTCCAAATTTTTTATTTAAACTCAGGACACATGTAAGCATCCTGAATATTGCTCTTACTGCTTTTAACTAAATTTCTTCTTCTTCAGCATATACTCTCTATTTTAAAAGGATATCAGCTTTTGATAAGAAGTAGAATTTAGTATTTTTGAGGCTGCATCCTATCAATTTCTAAACTTTAATAAAGCAAGGATTGTAGGGACAGGTAATACCTTTTAGAGATAAAAATAAAGAGCTGAAAAAACACAGAACTAAGTTTTCAAGTACAAAAAGTGCTTGCCTCTCAGAGTTGAAATAGAAGCAACAATCCTCAAAGACAATTTTAAAACATTTGTTTAGATGTGTAAATCACAGGCTATTTCAGGATAAATTCAGCTGCTGTATATGGTGTGAGAAAGGATGGGAGGAAGGAGGAATTGTTAGGGAGCATGAAATAAACACTTATGGAATACAGACACATGTAAATTCCTGCTTCTAGAACATGGGTTGGGAGTATTTTTGCAATCATTACAACTACAGTAAAGACTTGTTTCAATATCAGGCTTTGTAGGGAAAATTCTCATAATTTGAAGAAATTGTTATTCTGTTAAAGCACAGACATTCTCCTGTGCTTCAAGAATAGCTCAGTTGTCAGAGTTAGAACAAAACCAATCTAAGGTCAACCAATTTTCTTGCTAAAGAAAACAATAGAACAAAAACACTTGAGGTTGTTTGCCTAGGATTTTTTGACACATAGAATGGCAACAATAGGTCTGAACACAAAACTCCAGAAGATTTTAGTAAGTATTCCATTTCAAAGAGAAACCGACCCTGCAGAAAAGGTCAAAACCTCCTCTATAGAAAGTCTTGAAAGAAAATTTCTTTTCAATGCAAAAATTCTGCTTGCATTTTTTAAGCAAATAAACATAAAAAACCCCCTACTTGTTAATTGCATTTTAGGTAAACAAAGAAATTCACACCACTAGTAGATATTCTAATGTAATATTGTGGAAGTTTTCCAGTCAACAAAACTGGTCCATAACTCCCAAGTTTGCAAAGTAAAACTAAGCTTCCTCTAAACAATCCTTACCTGTGATAATACTCAATATTCCCTCTTAAGTTTAATTTCTAGATCTCTTTCCCATCTTTACCAACTGTTTTCTAGACTCTCCCCTAGAATTCACACATCACTAATGTACTGCAGTATTAAAAAATTAATTCCATAAAAACCGTGTCTTTCCCAATATTTGTAAATTGCTGTGCCTGATGTTGAATGACCCATCATGTTTTATGTTGAATGCAATCTAAATTCTGCTGTAATACTTGCACAGCAGAAATTAAGAGACAGCTGAAGACTAGATCCACATTGCCAGCTAAGGGAGACTGATGCAACCAAATAAGCAATTCCTAGAATTAGAAAGAGAGCTGCTCACAATTGTGCTCAGTTCCTGCAGGCACCCAGAGTTCTCAGTTAGTCCATATCAATAGCTACATAAATCTGAGCATATTGTGACCTACTTATGCCTAAGCCCTGTAACACAAAAATTGATAGAGAAGTCAGTTGTGTGCAATTTATTTTAAGAGACTGGCAAGGACGTCGCCTTTTGCAAAACAACTTTTTGATTAAAATATCTGCCAAGAATTAAGAAACCTAGATGCAGACAAGAGAACTGCCATAGCAGTGAAATTCATACCTCCCACCATGGATGGCACCACTGTGATCTAAGACAGGCAGGACAAGGGGAGAGATCTTCCTTCACTTCACTTCACTTCAAAGGTAAAAAGTAGCTCAAAGGAAACAACCCAAGCTCTGAAGCAGAAATGTAATTTCTTATTAGCCAACTCCTTGCCTTGGGAGCCTCTGCTCAGCATAAGGATTGTTTCAAATAACACATGATGGTGTATAACTCTCCCCATGCACTGTGTGTGGTATTTAGGTACATAACACACACATTCAGATGGCAGGAGCCAGATATCTGAAAATGTTATGCAAGATTTAGGCTACTACATTTTCTTCTTCATAGTCTTAAATGCTTCTCTCCCACTAGCCAGTGTTGCAGTGTAGAAATCTCTCAGTCCCCCAGGACAAGAACATGAATGGAACAGAAGTTCAACTGGAAAACTTTAAACTTCAAACAAGAATTTTAAATATGGAAAACCATCTTGTTCTGATGCTGCCATCTTGTGTGTTTTCACATGAAGTACTAGCCAAAATTGCCAGATGATTTGGGTTGGTTGGTGTGTCCCCCTACCTTTTTTTTTTCAAGTTACTTCAACATTGGATTCTTAGAACTGGAATAAGAGCTTTGCTAAAGCTCCCTGTGATGAATTAGGTGTAACCTACTTACACAATAGACACAGCCATTACATTTCCAAGAGATGTGAAAACAGTACAGTCAATCTTATCTCTGATAATATTTCACTTTTAAAGAAGAATGAGACAATTTTAAATCTAGGTTTTCTTCTACTGACATCACTGGGAATGTTACCAGCAGGAGCAAACCATGGTAAGAAAAACATCATCTGTAGCTGGATTAAACCTATTTAAAGTTAATTTAAGCCTATTTAGCTCGTGGATTTAGGAATATAGACATCAGTAAAGGTTCAGGGTGGAAGGCTCATCCCAGCTGAGTCAGCAGGCACTGGTTCACAGAATTGCACCTGCCACTGAATTATCATATGGTAGCCACTAATGACAGGGAATTAGACAAATCCCATTGACATACAGCTCTAGTCTCCAGTCCCATTAAGTAATTTTATCACTTGCATGGCAATCACAATACAGTCTTGCTTTGTTTAAATACGTTATCAAAAGTGCAGAAACTAATAAATGTCCTGTCATAATCACTTTCTTCCTTTGCAGAAAAGAAAAGAACTGGATTGTTTGAACAAATCACCAAAACCCATGGGACAATCATTGGCATCACAACAGGGATAGTTTTAGTCCTTCTCATCATTTCAATTCTAGTGCAAGTAAAGCAACCTCGCAAAAAGGTTATGGCTTGCAAGACTGCCTTCAATAAAACTGGGTTCCAGGAAGTTTTTGATCCTCCTCACTATGAACTGTTCTCACTAAGGGACAAGGAAATTTCTGCAGATTTGGCAGATTTATCAGAGGAACTTGAAAACTATCAGAAGCTGCGCCGCCCTTCAACAGCTTCCAGATGCATCCACGACCACCACTGTGGCTCCCAGGCCTCCAGCATGAAACAGAGCAGGAGCAACCTGAGCTCCATGGAGCTGCCCTTCCGCAATGACTTCGCACAGCCCCAGCCCATGAAAACTTTCAACAGCACATTCAAGAAAAGCACTTACACTTTCAAGCAAGCTCACGACTGCCCCGAGCAGGTGATAGAAGACAGGGTGATGGAGGAGATTCCATGTGAAATTTATGTCAGAGGAAGGGAAGATACAGCACAAGGTTCATTATCTATTGACTTTTAACTTCCTGCTGAAGGTGGTGTGAGTGTATATACAAAATGCTCATGTACAATGACAGTGTATATATTAAAGGTGTACCATACGCAGCGTGTGAATGCACACACTTTTAGCTTATTATACTTCATTCCAAAAAACAAAACCAGTCTTCATAATTAATTCTTGCTGGAAAAGTGGTGGATTTCCTCCAATCTTCCCAAGCTACCTATCTAGTGGAGGAGTAAGATGGAGACTTTGCATGGAAATTATCTGATAGGATGGTGGAAGAAAAAACCCTACAGCTACTAATGGTTGAACACTGAAAGCAATGACTACTATTCTCTTCTTCATACCATTTACTCTTCTTTAGATGTCTGCTTTTCAAGACAATTTTAATACCTCACTTGCATAAATAAAAGTAGTTAAGTGCACTATGTGTATGTCAACATAGGTGTCTTATTGTATTTGTCAAATTGAAAATAGAGTTAGTGTTAAGTGCCAGTTAAGACTCACGAATTATGTTACAGCCATCTGTTTCACTTGCCTTTAATTATCATTTCCACACTCCAGGCTTTGTGAGAAATAAGTGAAAAGGGTCACTGCCTTTTACAAATATAGAGTTATATTAATCTTAGTACATGTGGAAATATCTTTGCAGCTTTCATTTAAAACACAAGTGAGTAGTCATTTTATTCTAGATGCAGACTTTTACAACAGTTTTCTTTCAAGAAGGTTTAGGATTTTAAAATATTCTGCCATATATTATAGCTCCATATGGCACACTGATTTCACAGCTCTGTACTTAGGAAACAATTTTGTTCCTGAGTTTTCCAAGTATTTACATAAATAGATTGTACTGTACATTTGTCTCTTAAAATAGCTTTTTACTCCTTGTTGCAGCCAATCTTCCCTACTGAAATCAGCAATGATACTTTTAGCTCATGTCCTACTTGCCTGAAGAGAACTGCTCTGAGGTCTGTGTGATTACTGGGTGTATGAAGGAACTGGAAACAAATCACAAAGCAACTCTAATTAACCCCTATGGAATCCTTCTTGTGCCCCTTGTTTCCATTTGCAAAATTGCACATTTCATACCTTTTTAAATGGTGGTTTGGACCTAATTTAAAACTTTTTAAAATATAGAAGAAAATTTTTAAAATATATTCTCATTGTGGTTTTTAAGCTTTTTATATAGTTTGATACTGTACAGCCTATTTCTGAAATCCAAACTAGCACCTGGACAGCAGGCTTCTTTCAGGGTCCCTCTTAGCAGCTCTGACTAACCTGCAGATGTTGCTGCACACATCACAATTTGCCAAGAATACTTGTCATGACTTCCACATTAGCCTACAGCTCCTTCCCTGGGTAGTCTGAGCTTATTTGGGTATTGTGTTTACAGGAAACCTTTAACTAAAGCTCATCCCCCAGCTAGCACTGGGCATAGCCTTTATTTACAGAGGGATGTCAAACCATAGTGTTTGTTGTGCTGATTGTAGTACCAAAAAAGCCCCAAAAAGTCTTAACCTAGGACCCTTGCAACTGAAAAATAATTTCTTTGAAATAAAGATGAACAACAGCTGTAATCACAGATTTTCACTAGAATGATAAAGATTTTTTTAAATGCTTAAAATGTACAACATTTAAGGGGAAAAAAGAAAGGGGAATTGAATTTCTTCAGCAATCCCCAACTTCAAAATTAACCCTGTGTCTCCTGTTTAAAAAGAACTTAATCAGCTCTTATCTTAGACCCACAAGGCTGGATGTACCCTGATGCCAGTTTTTGTGCTAGTCCCAGAATGTACTTCAATTTGAATGAATGAAAATGGGCTTTATTTTTAGATGCACTACATGCAGAAAATAAATGTTAAAAAAATCTAGTTAATTGTTACTTAAAATTTTTTGAATATTCAATGAAAACATTTGGCAGATTTTATTTATTTCTCATTGATCTCAGGATGAAATATCTCACCATGACCTATAGGACACACCATGCTATTTGTGACAGTTTGTTAGTTCCAGATTCTTTCAACAAGCAATACGTAGTTTTACATGGGTCATTCTAATCCATATAACTTGTAAATGCTAGGTTTGCATGCCTGAGTTTTCTTTTTTAGGTGTATTTAACCATGTGCTAAAAATAACATAATCCCTACTCTTTCTCAAGTTAGGTTGCCTTTGAGCAGTAAAGCTGTACTAATAAAACAAATAGGAAGCCTGCAGAGCACAAGTGTGTGGAGAAGAGGGAAATTGAAGAAGGTCCCAAATGGCTTGAGTAATATTTCAGTCTCTGTGGTAGCCTTGTGATTACATGGTCAGAACACAGCTGCCTTTTGGCTGCCCCAGAGCACAGCAGAGCTCCACAACCAGTCCTGGCTTTTGAGCATAACTGGTTCCAATGTCCCATGGGGTGTTTGAAAACCAATCTGCCTACACAGCCCATGGCAGGCTGGGCTTCAGTCACTGACTGTGCTTTAAGAAGTGAGTCAGAACTATTAGAGCCATACTTCCACTTGCACTAAAATCAACTTCCCTTCTCTGCAGAGGAAAGCTAAGTACAGAAAGCTGTACTGTGAAAAAAATCTAGCATTGGTTTGGCAGTCTCAATGCTGTTGAAGCTGATGTTGTGGTCTTTAACCTTTTGGGGGCATTAGTGAAAATGTCACATTTCATACTAGTGCAGTATCTAAACACCATTAGGCTATTCCCATTGTGTCCATCTTAAATTCATACATTTCTAGGAGCACCCTGATTTTGCTCTCCATTGCACCCATATCTGCAATGCCCTCTGCTAGCACTGAATGCTCCTTAGCAATGACACACTCACTGGACACACACTGAGCAGGACAAGACCAACAGCATTGGCTACTTTTTGGGATTTCTAACTCATTTCTACCTTTTAGCATAGTAGCTTAAACGATCTGAACAAACCATCTAACATGAAGAATGAATTGTGAAGAAAATTGTAAAAGTAAACCTACAGCCAACATGAAAACAAAAGCGATTGTGATTCACAACTCCTGCAGGCTCTCTGAGGAGACATCTGCGTTTACAGAGGTGATGGCAGTGGCACAGGAAACTAAGGTTTAATGCTATTCCTGACTCCTCAGTGATCACAGAAATACCAATATGTACTTAAAATGCATGGGATTCTCTTGTCTGCTATAGACAAGATGACCTCACAGTATCTACAAATTCCAATGGCACATTGCAATAATGACTGTCTATTTTTACTAAACCAATAGTAAGAAGGGTTATGAAAAGAACTGTCATTGATTTACAAGAAAAGGTGCTTGTCATGTGAACACTTCACAGAATCCTTTTGTCATTAAAATATGCTTTGCTTTGTTTTTCACTTGGTACAAAGAATTCTGTGCATTAGCAGCAAACCTGTTGAATGAGGAGTATAGGTTTGTCTTAGATGTAAAACAAATTTGTCTCTAAATAAGTTCTTATATCATTGATCACCACATTTAATTTTCCAAACTAAGTACAATCCTTTATCTGAAAGGATATCAACAGCACAAGTGGTAAAAAAAAAGGTAAAAAAAATTTAAAAAATTTAGCACATATACCTTGGAAGATGAGTAAATTACTGCTTGAAGAGGAACAACTGAATCCATGTGGATGTACCAAGCCACAGGTACAGTCTGAGCTTCCTGTATGCTCAGGCTCTGTGTATCTGTTCACAGCAAAACTCAGTCAAGCCCATTTACTCTTCCGTCTCCTTATTTCAAAGCTGACATGTAAGCCCTATGATTGCTCAGGTCTGTAGACTGTTTATCAATACAAGTTTCCTAATCCATGCCAGCCTGAAAGATAAACTGATTTTACACTGAGATCACACTGCTAAAACTGAATATTAATTATAATAGGAGAAAGGATTTTAAAATCAAAAACCTGGATGAGTTGATTCATGCTTTGAAAATTAGTATTTACAGCACCCATCTCAATCTAACAATATAAAAGCTGCTATTTTTGCAACTGCAAAAATCATTCCTGTGATATCTAATAAGCATCTCTGCACAGCATCAATCCCCCTTGTAAATGCTTAAATCACATGTCAATATGCTGTAATATTCTGTGACAGGTTTATTTTCATATTCAAATTCCTTTGCTACACTCCATTTCACACAATCAGCTTAACAAAAACTCTTTTCCATCTGTTTCATAAGTCAACAACAGTAATTTCTGAATGGTCAACTTGTTCCCTCTTATCTCACTATTGAAGATAATCTACCATATACCAGATAAAACAGCTTAGTTTTTATAAGTCTGTTCTTACAGAGCCAGGCTCAGGGAGAAACAAACTTGATGTCTTTTACCTCTTTCCACTAACATGTCATAATTTATAGTAATAACTTGTATATGGAGAAACCCCAAAAAACCCTTCATGCCAAATTCTGTTCAAGAACTAAGTATTGTGATAAACCAAATAATAGGCACCTAAGACCTACATACTCAAAAATTCAAAATAATTTCCTGGTTTGGAATCTGTATCATTCCTTCTGAAAAATGCAATTATGTCAGTGCTCTTAAAAGGTGCACATCACATCACTTTCCCCAAATAAATACTGCTCACCCCAAACACATATTTCCTAGACATCTTTTACATGCTAAAACTTATTTCAATATTTTATTAATTCATATATAGAAATATATGCATATTACAACTTATAATTAGCCTTGAAATTCATCATCACCTACATGAAGTTGCTTCTGTGTTCCTTCCAAATGTTATTTAGGAGCAAGGATTACACTGCATTTATCACTAAACCACAGCATTTGAGAGTTGAAGCATTACGTTCATTTCTGAGACTGTACTGCAGCTTATTTTCCACCAGAGAAGTGAGAAACTACAAAGGAAACTCAAAGCTCACAGGATTATCTGCTTAACCTCAAATGAATATGGCTAAACTGGAACAAAGTACATCAGTGTTCTAATACTCAAGGTTTAGTGTTTCATGGGGGAGTAATATCAGCATTAAATGGGCCTGTGGTTTTTTGTGAGCAGATTCTGTTTGCCCCAGGTTTGCTCATAACACATCTGTAATAACTGCTACATTCACCTGTGAATAACACAGGAACCTAGGGCTTCAGCTATTTGCAGAGACAGGAGAGGAGGTGACAATTAAAGAATTCTTTGTTTAAAATACAAAAGGAGAAACAAACAAATATTAATCACTGGACATTTCTGATACAATGTTTAACTCACCCCCCAATGCAGTTGAATTACCCTCAAGATAGTAAAGTCCATCATTCTGCCTAACTAATATTTTAGGCTCCCTCACTTCTGTAAGCACCTTCAAATACTCCTAATAATTTGGAAAAAGCCAGCTGTTAGGACTGAGTTTACTGGCTAGCATTCTCAGCTACTACTGATTATTATAGAAAAAGATGTCTCAGTGGTTAATGGAGGTGAAAAAAGCAGGAAAATACTCTTGAAAGCAATTATGAAATAAAAAATTCCTAGGAAGACAAGTCAATAAATCCCAAGTCTCTTAACCATTGTAATCAATCTTCTGTTTGTAAAGAACAAAGGTACATAAGGAATACTACTCATTACTGGCTCTTCACTGTATTTTTTATAACCCAACAGAGCAACTGAAGGCCTGAGGCCAAGTCAAATAGTTTTAATTTTTCTGTAGTAATGAAAAACAAAGAGATCTAGTAGCATGAAGATGTTTGCTTTTCACTTACCAGAGGCAAAGGATTCTGCACAGGCCATTTAATCTTCTGTCATCATTAAATGTTATCTTTAACAGTAAAGGGAATTCTGGAATATAAAAAACAGCACAAAATATCTATGTATCATTCAAGTGTATAGTAAACAAACTAAAAGCAACAGACACTGAAAATAACCTCATATATTAGGTAACTTTTAGAGCTCTGTGTGACTCCTAAGGTTATCACATTCTCCCAGACATTTCTGCATTCTGTCTGTTTTAATACATTTGAACACAAGCTCTCAAATCTGTGCAAGAGAATTAGGAATAAAAGAAAACTAAGTTCTTTGCCTTTAAGATCCAGACTTATTAAAGCTTCACTGTACTGCACTTCCTCACAGAGTAGAAGCAAGGATAGACATTAGCATAAGGAAAAGAAATTCTTTACTTGAACTATCAGAATCCAAACATGACTTATGAATTGTTAGAATGTACACTTTGGTGTGCTTGGTTGTTTGTTAATTCTAGTTCCAACTTTCCTTCAATTATCAACATCATAAGATAAAATGCTCTCTAAAGCAAATGTGGAGTTTTGCCCACAGAGCTATAAGAAGTAGATTTAAATATTGCATGATGATGTTTAAAATTAAGAAATACCTGGTGTAAATGCCAACTTATAAAAGTACAAAAAGATGCATTACATACATTCAGAGAATAGTTTCCATTACAAGTTGCCAGATGTGTAACGTGAGGATTTAATGACATTTTAGCACCACCTGTAACATTACTGCAGCTGAAAAATACTAATGCTGAACAAGAGGAATAAAAAGCATAAACCCACTTCTTGTCCAGCACTCTCCCTTCCCCTCAGGAACACAAGAAAAGGCTACCAACTGCTCTTTAGCAGCAGTACCAAACAAGGAGCTCAAGCTAAGATGTAGCCCTCAGGGCTTAGGGAATCAACAGCAAGAAGTAGAAAAAATAGAAGTTATTTCTACATTAATTTTCTTATTCCTACATACCTTGTGCATCATTTAAAAACAGAAAAATACTCAGAGTGATCATACAAGGACCACACCTACTGAGGGAAACAGATGTAATTGAATTTAGTTTTATGTGAATCAGAACTGGAGGTCATGGCTTACCCTTGCCATAGAACTGCACAGAAATTAATCTTGCCAAAAACCCAAAAGATAAGAAACAGTCACTTCAGACTGAGTATAATGGAATATTATTTCTGTACAACTGCAAGAAACTGCAGCTTGTTTGGTTGCCTTGTTAAGTTACAAAGAACAGCTGACACCAACTGAAGGAAGTGGCAGAAAGCCAAGGCTGTCTCAAAGCAGAACCACTTGTCTGCTGTACATTTGAAGATGTAATAACCTGGCTCCTGCTTGCCTAACCATGGGGCTGCCTTCCCCTCTTTCATCATGGAAGCACTTCTAGGACTGATGGGAGAATATCTGAACTGAATGACAATCCTACCTGTGGGCCCCAGGCCAATCTTAGCAGAAATACCCAATATGATATATCCAGGGGGAAAAAAAATACAGCTTTGATTCTCTTTCAGACAGGAGTCAAATTATAGGGTCTAATATAAAATCCACCAGATTCAGTGTAAAAGTATCAAAAAACCCCACACACTCTCCTAAGGAGCAGGATCTGGATGCCCTATGAATAATAGACATTAGCTTCACTGACTGTTCTGGAATACTTTTCTACACAAAAGTACACTCAAGCTGAAAGATTTCAAGACAGAGCCAAACATCTAGAGTGCTATTTTGAAGGGTAATTCATTATGTTAGTGATCCTATTGATTAATAGCAAACCCCTCTTATTAAGGTTAGATGTGCCTATTGATTTTTTTCTTTTTAAGGAAGACTTTGTATGAATATTAATGGCTAATGCCTAGAATTGAAAAACTGAAGGACAATTTAGCAAATTAAATGAAGCCAGGTTCTCTGTTCCCAGCAGCCAAGCCCCCTAAGCAAAATGCCACATCTGATCTAATGCTTATTTTTACTATTTTTAAAAGGATTTTGGATAAAAATCTTTGTTGCAACCTCTTATGGAAAGGGAAAAGTTAGGTAGGCAAGTATAAACAAAGAAAGGTTAAGTTACAAAAGTATCAGGACAGATACTACACAACCACAGCCTACAAAGGGCTGAAAAATTAAATTGTGGATGTAACCCAAGGCATAACTCATGTGTCTCTCTAATGCCAATAGAAAGCTGCAAATTGAAAATAGGTTTACTTTTCTAGAGCTCAGCAACACTACAGCATCATTGAAACACCCCAGTCTTCTAGTGCACGATTTGTTTCATTTATTACCAGTGAAGTTTATCCCCCATCTATGGGTCTAATTTACCTGACACCCCTGAGTGCTTTACACTGTAGCAGTTGGCTGCAGAGCTGCATCTCTCATGATCCTGATGGGGCATAAAGTAGATAAAGCACCAAGTTCCTCATTTCTAGTGCAAAAAACCTCTTAAGCACCGACAAATCTGATTATTCAAGAATATTGTCCTCTTTAGCCTGCTCCAGCAGCAAACATTTCAAAAAACAGCTAAACCTATTTTCTCATCAGATGGGGCCATGTGTCTGGTAATGTCTGCACACAGCACATCTAAATAAATGTATCTTCATTAGTTTCATGTCAGTGTTAGCTCAAATAATAACAAAAGTACCCTCAGATTGAATGTGCTGCCAAAGCCAGCCAGCTCTGCTTTTTCCTACAGTATTATCATCCATTAAAGCTGTTGATTATGAAATTATTTTCTATCCCTGTCCTTCACACTATCTAACCAAGCCCAGACTACTGCTCTGTGCTGTCTGTATGCAGATAATAATTCATATTCCAACTCAAATAAACATAAGAAAGTACAATGTCATGTTCCTGTAGCAATAATTTAAAATACTGATCCATTAGTATCTGTCACAAATAGGGGAGACAATCTAAACAGTTATCCAGCAACCCTATAAGAATGCACACATACGATTTCAAATCATCTTGAATAACCTAAATTTAAAGAAGTGTACATAAAGGAGAGAAAGAAGGATATTGTGGAAAATACAACAGAGGAGTTAGATATTTCCTGTTTTATTAGCAGCTTACTGTCAGCATAAAGATGAATAATGCATGACTACCTAGAAATTAGACGTTCAAACAACTGAAGAGAGAGGTAAGCTTGAATAACCATCACATCAATCTTCAGGGAAACAAATTAGGGTACATTACTGTCACAGCTTTTTCTTGACATGGTTTCAGATTTTAATCCAGTTACGTGGAAAGCCTTGGGAACATCAAAGAAATAACTTTTCCCCCCCTCTCCTGAATACAAACAAGTGAAAAGGCTTTTAATAAATCCTTTTAGCTGGATACATAGCTCATACAGATGGAAAGAGAACATAAAAATATACATTTCTCTAAATTCTGATTTACTCTGGAAGAAGGAATGATGCCTCAGTTACACCCCTACCAAAACAGAAGCTTTTAGAAAATTCTTTCACTAGACAGCAGTTCACTGAATTGCTACATTAATGCACCTTTCAGGCTTTGAAGTCAAGGGGCCAAAGCAGAAATGGCTCAAGAAAAAAGGCATGCTGTGCTCCCTTTACAATTATATTAATTATTTTTCCCCTCTCCATGGAAATGTTATTTACTGTGTCCAGACTTCTCATTTTCCTAGCAAGACTGAGTGGGGAGACAAGATAAGTACTTGTTATTTCACTTACAGAACTTGTGCAGCTCACTTATTTCATTAGATTTGTCATGGCAATCAGTGGTCAAAGTAAGATTAAAACTCCTTTTACATCCTGATAAGCATCCAGCAAAGGCCTCTGCTCTTCCATTAAGGCCAACCAAAGCACCTTGAGGGCAAAATAAATAAGCAAAGAAGAAACAGGAAAAACTTACTTGCAATGATGAGATATTCTGGTAATAACTAAGTCACACCATTGCCATGGAGAAAAATCTCAGGGGTCAAGTACTTAATTCCTGTGCCCCCTCCACCTCCAGACTCAAAAATCATTCAGTAAAGGTTGTGAGTAAAGTGCATCTATGTTTGTGCCTTTCAAATTCAAGTATTTCAACAATTTCAAGGTTTTGTCTGCAGCTGTGAAGTGTAATTTTAAGTACACAGCTGTACTACAATCATATCACAAAATTACAGTGCTTGGTTGGGGATATGGATGGAGACAAGTTCCAGAAGACAGAACAATAGCTTTCCTCTCAGGAGTCATGGTGTTCCTTCCCACTTCTGCCATTGCTAACTGTGGTTTCTTGGTTGAGGCATTGGAAATCAAATTTTCCAATTTGTCTATTAATTTAATTGATGCAGTAATAAAATGCAACAGTCTGCCTAAATATTATCAATGGTGTGACAATACCAGTTTCCTCCAAAATTCAGTCTTGCTTCTAATGTTACAGCAGACATGAAATATTCACCTGAGGTTTTTTCAACTGTAGGCTGTTGTGTGCTCCTGAAACAAGACAGCATCAGAATCTGCATTCTTGTCATTATGTTTTCCTCCAAAATAATCTCTGGCAATTTTCCAGAGCTACTTTCCCAGAGTAGAAAAAACCCAAAACAGCAATGAAGAAAGAGGAGTAATAAAAAAACCACAGACAAATAAGCATGTTAGCCAGGCTAGGGGAAAGAAAGAAAACAGCAACACACAGAAGTGATCCAGTCCCCAAGCAGCTTGACCGATTTTCCACTTCCTTCCATGTGATTACTTCCTGCTGTCTCTGGACAAAGAGTGACCACTACTCCCCTTTGTGCTAAGAAAACAATAAAATTGTGTTTTGGCATATAAGCAACAAAGAGCAGAACAAAATCTGACCACAATGCCCCTTTCACAATGCAGGGCATGATGCTTCTGATAAGTCTCAATCACAAGATCTCTTTAAAATTAGATTTAAAACCATGCAAAAGGAACTACCAGAACAGCAAGGAGGTAAATACAACTTTTTGCCAAATTGTTAAGTTATCTGAACACATTAGCAGGATCCTGACTACACAGCTATCACATCTTGTCCAAATTCTCTTTACTTTTTCCTTTTATCCAGATCCTGAAATACGAGCAATTGGAGTGTATTTATAATGAGTAAATTATATTTAGATTTTTTTAAAAATCAGAAGTAACTATCCACACAAAATTGCAAATACACCAGGTACATTAGTGATAGATTTCAATTTTCTGCTCCCAGAATACTGGCATTGTTGTTGCTATAGGGATTATGCTGCCAGTAGCTTTTGGCAGCATAAGTACAGGTGACATTCATCACTCAGGTCATGTTCTTCTAGAGTAAACATTTGTAAACAAATTACTGCTTAAACTGCCATTTCCTGGCCAACAGCACACTCATGTCATCTGGTTGTCGGCACAGTTCCTCCCACTTCTATCAGAGAGGATACTGGAAGTGAAATGAAAGAAGTCACAAAATAGATTCAACTGTTTTGACACAGAAAGAAGCATAACAGGAATGACTGAACTCTGTTCTGGACCAGAGGCAAATAACAATGCCAGGGAATTGTGTTCCCTTTGTCTTTCAGAAGAAAAAAAGCCAGCAAAACAAAACCAGAACCTAGCTAAAACCTGAAAAGGGTGGGGAAAAGAACAAATTCATTTTCTGTACAGCATCATCAACAATTCTGACTTTGTAGTAACTTTGAATTTTAATTCAATTTAAATCAACACAATTCTCTAAAGGTTGGAATGGTCACAGAGAATGGCAGCAAAGGTTAGTGACTATACTTGATATTAAATTGAAATGTCTCCCTTTGCTGGCTTAGATCTATTAATTGATTTTTTAAAAATCTATTGTTTTTTAACTTATGCTCAGCTCTTCTCTATGTCATGTCCAGGTAGAAAGTAAAAGCAGTCTTTCCAGCAGGAAGGGATGTTTTAGATTACAATACTGAACAGAACAGTCCATTCCCTGTTGAAAAAAGGCCCATAACATTGCGAGAAAAAAGCATCCTAGAAATGGATTATTTAAAGCCTCAAAGAAAAGTTTGCTTTTGTAGAAACTAAACAGAAAATTAGAGAAAATGGAAACAAATACTTCAGTTATACCTGTGGCTATGAAAGCAGATTAAAAAAAGAAGATGAAAGGCTTCGAGTTCCACTGCTGCATATCCTGAGCCACAACAGGCTCAAAAGGCTACACACACATTTTTGCTCTCCCAGAGAAAGAGAGGAATAGAATAGAAATTCTGAACTCCAGAGATGATCCCTATCCTTTCAAAACAAACCTCAATAATGGATTTATTTTTTAAAGTAAATATCAAGAGAACAAACTAAATATTCAATAGATTTTAAACTGCTCTAGTATTGGAAATGTTTGAGGATTGGTATTTTTAAGAGCAACCTAAGAAGCATATCAAATCTAGTATAAATAATTCCCTAATGATTCTCAAGCCCTTTTACATTTATTGCTAGTGACAACATTCAAATACAGTGTAATAACTAATATTGTAATTAATTATGGCAATTAAGTTTCTTTCAACTGAAGAAATGGGCTGCTTGACAAGAGATAAGGAATACATTATGACTTACTCAGCTGAGCAGTTATTTGTGCAAGCAATATACTATCTCTGATAAATCTAGTCCCATAAGTAATGACTGTGTGGAAATGAGCAGTTTTCATGATAAATGAAATCCCTGCTTTCAGGTGCTCATAAAAACTCATGTTCTAGGCAAAGAGGAGCTCTAGACTCAGGCAAAGCAGGTGGCTGCCCAACATGGAAGCTCTTGGAGGCAAAAAGCTGCAATAGTGCTACCACCTGCTACTCCTACAAGTGATCAACTCTGCAGAGATCCTGACAGCTGAATTTGGGGGGCTTTTATGGCTTAGAGAGTGTTTCCTCCTCCAGGGTCTCAACATTAAAATTTAGAGACTGAGCAGTGATTCTGTAGAATGCCTCTACCTCCATAAGGAAAACAAGCTGTAAAAACCAGCTTGCTTTCTTGCCACAGGACCATAGAATAACATGGGTCCTTTAGGCAAAAGTGTATTATAAAAACAAACAAACAAACAATCAAACAAAAAAAACAAAACAAAATTTTCACACAGATCTGTCTGCTTCTGGGAAATTCAGCAGAAGGTTCTAGAGAGAGCAGAAGGAAGATTGGCACAGGACAAGGCTTTGTTCCCTTGTCAGTAAAGCCACATTTTGGGCTCACAGTGCCCTATTCTACTCATATCAGCACCACCAAGCAAGAGGTCACATGATTTCTGTCCTTTGAGGTGCCTCAGTGATGCTTTGTTCATGTGTTTTTGTCATAGGGGTTTGCATTCTTTTTCCTGGGAAAAATGCTTACCAATGCTGCTCTAATACAGTTACAATATAACATTTGCCATCCCTATTACTTTGAAGATTTTATTTCCAGACAGCCCTGACAAAATGAGTCTGTCTCAATGCTACTTTATCCAACCTTATAACAGAAGGTTTGGAGATGACAGTTGAATGTTACAGTCTTTGTTTTGGCAAAGCACCATATATCACATCTGTCCAAGTTGTGCACTGTGAAATAATATATCCTAAGCACTAGAAACCCAAAAATACAGATCTTATGTTTTTAAGCAAGAGTGGATAAAACCAGTCCTTTTTCTATTTGTCTGTGTTTTCTTTTTCTTGATTCAGCATTATTTACAGATAAGCTACAGACTATAGAAAGTCAATAAAAAGAAAGCTGAACTAACAAAGCACATGACACTAAAAAGCTTATCAGCAAGAGCTGTATCATCTCCTTGCCTGTCTCCTTCAAGTAAAGGAGATCTAGAATTTATAGGGTGCTGGTAAACACACTTGAGAGATTTTAAGCAGAAGCAGGAAGAACACAGCACTTGCCAAATTCCACATAAGGGCAGAAAGATATGAACAATCATTATCTGTGCAGCTCAGCTGGAGACAGCTCCTCAGAAGTGTGCAGTGAGAAAAAACAGGGCTGCAAAGTCAGCTCACTGCAGACCTTGCTGCCCCAGCTTTCCCAGCTGATGCAGCAGTGAGTGACAGCACCATAGAAAATAATACATCACAGAGTTTTGGGTCAAGCTGCTTTTCTCCTATAGAATATGGCCTCAGATTTAGAAGAGACAGAAAATAGATATACTGGAGGGTAATTGTAACTTTTATCTATAGATATCTCAGACTTGGATGATGCAATCCTATAAGTAGCTCTCAGTGCATTGGCTTTCTTTAACCTCTGCTAAAATAAAAGCCCTTTACTACACAACTGATCTTGCTGCTCCCCTGAAGCACTCATTTCAAGAAGTTTGAACTCTAAAACTCCAATATTTATACAAAGAAAAATTACCTTTTGGTATATAAAGTTGTCAAGACAATAGAGATTTATTAAGCATGAATAGATTTCTGAAAGCCCTCAATTTATAGTCTGAAGCTATTCCTATAATCATCAACATAAATTTTGGTTAGAGAAACAGCTCTTGCTTTGTGCTGCCATAGAGTCTTAAAAGGATACAGACACAAACCACAATGCACCTTCTGCACTACTTATTACATAGAAAGTTAGAGAGGATGATTGGTCCTTCTTAAATAATTTTTTCTTCAGTTGTTCAGCTATGAGATCAGCAGGACACTTTCAGCACTAATGAATGTAGTGCTGTGCTGAGTACATGTCACTGGGATAGCTCAGAGAAAGAAAACCAAAAAGTCTGGAACACCAAGGAAATCCTGTTAAATCAGAAAGATGTATTAGCCTTGAAATCTTCCAGGACATTATCTCAGAGCCAACTCACAGACAAAGGTCAGAAAAGAAGTAATGAGGCTGCCCTGGCACTGTGTTGAGCAAGAAGACTGCAAGACTGTAATTTAGACAATGTTAAATCAGACAGCACAGTCTTGTAGAAATGCTTTTTAAATTTTAAAAGCACAACTGGAACCACAAATTCTGTTATTTTTTCAAATAATTATTTTTGCAAATACTCATAAATCCTCATGCATTAGTCCAAATTTATCAAAGGATAATCATAACTGCTGGTTTAGTTTTTATAAGATCTGTTAAAGGCAGCTTTGACTATAATGACTGAGACATGTAAGTGTACATTTGTACAGGTGCACATCAAAGCTTCTGAACCCAGCCCTAATTAAACTTCTTCCCTGCAAAACTATCTGTACTCCACCATGATGCTCTTCTCCAATTCTCAGTGCTCTGTGATCCATTTTAGCTACCAGTTTACTTTTTTTGGTGTTCCCTGGGGCTTACAGGGAGGATGAAAGAAACATGCTCCTTTCTTCCAGTGTTTATACTGGTTCATGACTGCAGAATAAAGAAATTTGTACTTGTATGTTTTTGGAGAATTGATGGCCATGTCAGCTACAATTCCTACACTGATAAAGGATAGCAAAAAAATGTAATCCTTGCACTGAATAATGACAGCACAATAAAGTAAGAGGTATTAATGAGTCCTTAAGTCAACTAAAACATTACTTTTTTAAGGAATATTTTTAACTGGAACTACTACTAATATAGCGTTGCCCTAAATTCTGGCCTCAGGTACAAGGACTAGTACAACAATGAAGCCAAAGATCCCCAACCTAATAAATAAAAGCAAGTGCAACAGCAGAGAAACATGTCCTGATTCATCACTGTGGAAGCATACCTGAAAACTGAGAAGCTCCTTAAGCAGTTTAAGAATTGGCCAATATCAGAAGGAATCCAACAGTTTGGCTGGGGAATATAAGACAAACAGAATCAAGCATGTCTGACAGCACTGATAGAGTCCAAATTAAAATACTCATCAATGTAAGTGGATTGTAAAGTATATGACAACTTCAAAATCAAATTTTAATTAAATACCCAAATTTTGTATATTTGCAGTCAACCTTTAAGGATAGGTATTTTTCAGGAATTTCTTCATTTATGGGCATCATGACAAACTGGCCCCGGGGACAGAGAGGATGGTGGGCTGATCTGGTGTACTGACAGTCTAGGACATAAGAGTGATAGCTCCTTAGCACCTTTCAGTAGGCAGGCATGAGGCAAGAGATGTTGAAAACAGTCTTGTGACAATGAGGAAACAGGGATTACTCTTTACAGCTGTTATTCAAAGCCTCTAGAAATCCAGTGGGAAAAAAATGAAGCTTGGATCAACTCGTATTAGGTGTCTCTCCTTACAAGTCACCTGCTGATATCAAGTTAAAAATGCCTTAACCAGGTCATAAAGGTGAAGTTCACCTCTACAAAATACCAGTTTAAATCCCATGCACCACCTGGAGTTTACATAAAATTTAAGAAGCACACAAATCTTGTGACAAATTCCTGCTCAGGAATCAATTTTGCCTTAACATACAAAACAAACTACAGTGAGAGAAAGGTTATAGCATAATATTTAAAAGAAAATATGACATTCAGAAAAAAGTAAATATCATCATAATCCCCATAGTCTTCACCTCCTCACTAAGCTGAAAATGAATAGGATAGCTATCAGCTATCAGTCCACTCAAGAGGCATCTGCATAGTTCACTTAAAACAGGTACACATTTACACTTATTTTCATATGAAATCCAAATTTTCTACACAAAGAAGTTCTAAACACAATCCCAGATCACATCCATGTGACTTTGTTGGAAGCATAAAGAAAGAAAAAAAAGAAAAAAAATATTCTAGAACAATCTTTCTCCTAACACATCCTCCTAGAAGCACCAAGCCAGGAGGATCTTCTGATGCATTTGGTTGCAATGGTCTTCAGATGCAATCTTCAGATCATCTTCAGATGCAATCTTCAGATGCAATGATTGCAAGATTTCAGACATTTTTTCATTGCTCAGACTGACAACATGAAATGAAGGCAAAGAATCAACCAGCTAAGGAGCTATTTTAAATTACATTGAGTTTTGACTGCTAATAGAGTTGTACACCAAAGCAGCTGAAGGCTTTTCACCAATGCAGGCAAAATTCAGTACTGCAATATAGCAACAAGGGCCAAAGGGCAGGAGGAGGAATTAGTGCCCAGGCCAGTATATTCCCATACCTAATATAAAAATGTAAATTGCTCAATCCTCCCTTCCCCATTATTATCTCCAGCAAAAATTTAATCTGAGCAGTGTTAGTAAAAATTTATATTAGCAGTATACATGTTAGAGAGTATAAATTATTAGATTTATTTGTGCTGGAAGGAAAATTGGAGTATATTTAGAGACCAAATACACATGATGTAAATCTTGCTATTACTATTGATGGTGATATTGGATCAGAGTGGAAAATAAAGTAAGCCTGGTTGTTCTGAAAAACAAGTTATTTACTACTTATGTAGAAGTGTTTGGAATCTTAGTGCAGAAATCTAAGGAGCTTACTTTAATTGTTCAGGAGAACAGCAGATGCTAGGACTAAAATCCTAATTTACAAAACCAGAAAACCACATACAGGCTCTCTCTGAACATGCTCTCTAACATTGGAAGACTTCATGCACATACTACAGAATAGAAAAAAGATCCTCAATACTTCTGTAGTTATTTCTATTTTATACCCAATACTTGTCTCTCAGGATTAATACAGCATATTTCTTTTCCAAAGGATGTCTAAGCCATTTTGTAAGGGATGACTCCCTCCTCTATTGATCTCCTCTAGCCATATCACGCTTCTTTTGATACAGCTCTGGCAGCAGTAAGAGGAAACTATTATTTGATTTAGCTCATCTTGCTGCTCTGTTGTAGGCAGGCTCTGTGCCCTGTGCCAGCTCAGAACCAGCACTGAAGTCTCCTTATTCCCCTGTTCTGGCAGGGCTTGGCTCTCACAGGGCATTGGCCAAGATGCTCCTGTCAGGGGCACTGAGCTGTTCCTGCCCACACGTTCCCACACTTGACAGGAGCAGGCAATGTTGAAGGTGGAGTGTTTGTGAGCTGCAGCAATGCTGGAGGGCAGCTGGGCTCATTACTCACTTCCCCAGCTGGAAACAGTATTTATTGTTGTGAGACCTTACCCCACCAGGGCATCTCAACCCAAAATTATCAATATATACACTCAGCCAAAGTCAGCTTCTCACTTCATTGTCAGTATGTCAGAAGTATGGACTGTAATTTTATTACCTGAGCCAGATCAGCTTGTTTGACTAATTGTGAATTCTCCTGCGTTTAGCCAATAGAACTGAATTAATTAAAAGCCCCAAGGTTTCAGATTTTTTCCCCTATATAAGCCAAACTGTTTTAAAGCTTAATAAGGCAACAACCACTTGGCAACACTCAGGCTGTATTCCCACAAGCAATTCAAAAAAGCTCTTCTCCCCTGTTCAGTGAATCTAGTTAGGAAACCAGTCTGCACCACTACAACACCAGTTCTGTGCTGGAATACCAAAGTAAAAATCCACAAATCTTAGCTTCATTGTTATATAGGTTATAAATGATGAAAGAGCAAAGCTGAGCCTCTTAAAAGGATGTATATTTTTAAAAATCTGTCCTGAAACCTGAAATCCCTTGAAATTATACCTGAGGTGATGTTAACCTACTTGCCTAGAAATAAAAATTTTCACAGCAAATTACTATTGCAAATATATATATATTACATAGAGAACTATATATGCATAACTCACTCAGGAGGCTACCTTAAACATGCTGACATTATTAATCAGAAAAAAGCAATATGGTTTTTACAGGGTATTTTAAAATATTATTAATATTGCTGCTATGTCCCTTTCCTAAAATGCACACACACAGAAAACACACCCTAGAATTTAACAATTTGCATCACCCTGTTTTGTCCTTAGACTTTTACTTTGCACTCTCTGGTTTCTGCCATCCAGTGATCTGGCAGCAGTGTTTTATCTCTGTTAAATGACAGACTACATTCCTACAATCAAGAATACTACAGAAAAAGCTTCTCTCAGTCTCTTCTGTATTTTAAATAATGAAGTTTTCCCTTTCAGCTTGTAATCAGAAGCCCCAGGATTATTGCCAAATGTGTGTTTCTTGGATACCAGGCAAAGGCTTCCTGTCTACCATTTAGTTCTTTAGTTTCATTTTCTGAGTCAAGCTGAAGGCTCCAAAAAATATTCATTCACAGTTTAAAGACTTGCAAAAAGGAAAAGGTTGTCTTCACTAACTCTTAGCAATCAGTAGGAAAACAGAAAATTTAATTTTGACTGTTTAAGTTAAAAATTATTTTCTGATTAACTATTTCACTAAAAATCACTGAAGTAACATTAAAAAAGAGCAAGGAGATACAGACCTTGTCATAACTTGGATACCTAGGAAATAATCTTTAAATTTATTGAAGGAGTGAGTTTTCCCTCTTGTTTCTTGACAAGTGAAAGATCGGGAAGTAGAGAATTAACTTAACAAACAAAGCTTGATCTCTACTGAAACACAACACAGGGTGTTATAAGCCCCAGGTATGATCCTGAGACACTCATGAGAGGTGCTTGCACTTCCCATGAAATGAAACAGAAAAGTGGCCATGGCTGCCACTCTCCATGACACAGCACTTCCCTAGACTGCCCTGTTACTGCAAGATCTATTGCAAACATTAGTCATCCTCTGCTTTCAGTTTGTTTGCCATCTACAAATATTTTTCCTCCTTTTCTGCTGTTATCTATAGGTTTCAAAATGTATTCTTTTCCTTTCTTTTTGAAAGCATTATTCTTCTTATTCTTCTCACTATTATTTCTGCTACTAGATTCAAACTGGAAGCACTGGGCTGTATTCAAATTGGTTTCCCCCGTACCAAAATACAACCAACTGCCAGAGCTAACTGACCAGGCAAGATGGACCAGATTTTGCTGAAAATGACAATTTATTAAATTTACAGAAGTCCCATTACCAAAATTATTCAAGATTTAATTTACTGTCAGTTTACTAGATTGTGTTTCTAAGCATCTGTTTTCAGGTTACTATGGAAACAATTCCTGATACTTCTATCCTAACTCAAAATTTAGGATGAGTAATTTTAATGTAAAACGCTTAGTGTGACAAAGTGAAGTTTAAGGGGGGGTCAAGCAGGATTTTCGGCGTGGGCACGGTAGAGGCAGGTTCAGGTGGGAGCGGAGTCATTTCCCGAGCAAGAGCTCCCTCGAGCGGCGACAGCGGCGGCCCGGGGGCTCCGCAGCGAGCAGGGGACGCGGCTCCAGCTCCCCGGCTGCCCACGAAATCATCCCTTTAATGAAAAGAGACAATTACGATGGACAACTAACACACAGAACATAGGGGAGTTCATAACCTTAAGGTAATTGAATTCAGCTCAGGTCAGCGGCATCCCCAACTGTCACAAACACACACAGAGTAAATTTTTTTTTAAAGTCACCGACATTACTTAGATTTGGAAAACTGCCACATTTTAAACAACAGGCTTTTCTCTCTTTCATTTTTTTGTCTTCAAGATTTGCTGATCAAAATGAGAAAGGAACAAGAATGTTCTTTGAACTGCATGCTTCAGTTTTAACCAGAAATTAGGTATGCCCATTTCATCTTACTTGAGGGGGAATAATTTCTTTCCAGATAGAAAGAAGATTTCAAATTTATCTGAAGATACTCAAGATGAGCCATTGTAATTGTTCTTCTAGGGTGTCTGCTTCTCTGGCAGTGAAGGCAGAACAGAAGATTTCAGCAAGGCAGCACGGGCACCCTAGGCTGCTTTCAGCAGTGCATTCGCACAGCACCGGGAATAGCCCCGATCCTTATCACAGAGCCAGCCCGCCCTGCTTCACTGCCACACGGAAAATTTCCGGGATGCAGGAGAAAAACAAATAAGCAGCAAGAGAAACGAGTTTAAGTCCTTTACCGCAGACTTTTCCTAGAGGGAGCTGCTAACATGTAACACAGCACAAAGCACACCCTGATGACAGCCATCGTTTGGCGCACGGTCTTAAAGAACTGTTCCCAGCTTTAATCAGAGAGGGCTGGAAAGCATTCCAGGGATGAGAAAAGCCGGGTTTCTCAAGCCTCAGACCTCTAGCTAAGCAGTATTTTGTCAGTGACTGCCACCTCCAGTTGAACAGAGCTCAGGCACAGCCTGGCTGCAGGAACTCCCCTCGCCACAGCTGTGGCAGGACACCGGCCGGGGGCAGACCTGCAGGGGCTGCAGTGCGTATCCCCTTGCAGAGACAAACACCGTGCAACGAAGCACTTGGAATTTTTTTCACAGGCAAGTGCCAAATTCCTTCATTCCTTACAGAGATGAGAGGGGGGAAAAAAAAAAAAAGAAAAAAAAAAAAGGCAGAAATCTCCAGTACAGAAATCTCCAATGTTTGTCTGATATGCTAAGTCGCATGTCCAACATAATACAGACTATTTAAATGACATTTAAAAGATGGGAAAATTGCATACACAAAAAAAGTCAGAATCCCTTTGCAGTACCCTCTTGTCTGGACTCTTCCTATTTCCTCATTACTTTGCAAATCACATTTTAGCTGGAAATGCTGCATTTAGTTCATGAAAGGGATAACTACTGTGCTCTATTAGAAGCATTAACCAAAATTTCCCCAAAACTGGAGAAAATTCTTTAGAACAACAACTTCATATCACAAATAATCTTAGCTGAAAACAAGGCAGTCTGGCCTTTTATTTTTGGGGGAGTTTGATTAGATTATCTTAAAACTCCCAATCTTACATATGAACCCTGTGACCAAGTCAGGAGAGCCATCTTTTAATGTCTTAGGTATTACCGTTTCTCACAAACCCTTTCATTATTTTTTTATTCAGGCCTTTTCTCCCACTTTGAATTAAAAAAAAAAAAGGAAAAAAAAGTCATTAAGTAACACAGAAAGAGATTTTATTTCTTCACCTTTCCCCCTTCCCAGTCCTCTCAGAAGAAGTCAGAAATGAGTCATTATTCAAGAGGAGTACGAGGATGATAACAAGCTAACAGTTATTTTTCACATTTTCACAGAGTGCAAAGGTAGCAGATGCATGAATACACAATTCCTGCTTTTAATACAAGAGAGGATCTGCAAGTAAATTTTAATATTTCTCTCCCTTAAGTTCTGCACTATTCCTGCAGGCTAAAGAGATTGGTGGTAGCTGAAAGGCAAAAATCTCACTTTCAGATATTCTGTCCACATTATTAGTTCAGTAACAGATAAAAAACTTTTCTGATTTTAACTTGCTATCCAAACATGTTTCAAATTGGAAAAGATCAGATTGACATTGGGTAAAGCTCCAGACTTGCACTTATGCTGAAATCAATGGTAAAAGTCAGATCAACTGGAACAAGTCTGAAGCTAAAGTTATGAAGTAACCTTTAGAAGTACAACAAATAATGCAATAGGTATTGGTGCATTGTTAAAGAAACTCATAAAAATCTCTTTATCAGGACAGATGTGCCCTTTAGTACACAGCTCTGAAACAGCACTCTTGAACCAGTCAAGAGATACTGCTCCAGCTTGTAAAAGTGTTTGATGTTAGAAAACTTCAAATGTGACAATCCTCTGCATTTTTTCCAAGCACAAAGATCTATCTTGTACATAAAACTTTTATCAGATGCACTTCCTCCAAAATAACACATAACTCTAGACATCAAAATTTTGACTATATAAAGGACAAGAGAAAATGCAGATACCTTCATAACTTAAGATGAAATATTATTCTTTGTTATTGGTTTTGCAGTCTTTGCACTCACAAAACTGTAGTGAAATATTTTGTGTAGACTAATTTATCTGCAACACAGTGTAAACTGGGGGAGCATGTGCAATGGAAAATGGAAAAGTAGAAACCTGATATTCAGCAGTTTCTAGTAAATTCCTTTGTATTTCCTAAGCACTGACAATAAATGTTGATCTATTAATAATTTGACTCTTAGCTATAATAAAATTACAAATATAAGCTTAAAGCACAGATGAAGGAGTCACAATTCATCACCAACTGGAATTCAGTAACAACTTTCAGGAATCTCTTTACCCTGGGAAAGACATGACTCTGTCAAAAGCTGGGCTGGCTTTGTTTAAGATGGTTATGTTAGGCTGATGAGCAGCTGTGCTTTACTCTATAGAATAAATAAGGTATTCAGTGAACTGTTTCTACAGAATACTTCCAGTATACTTGACACATGTCCCAGCCTCAAAATATTACACACCTTTGCTGTCTCCTTTTTTCTCAAAAGGTATGTTTTATAGCAAAGGACCTTCAGAGGCAGCTTATTGCCTGCAGAAGCCATATTACTGTTGGGTTTGGGGTTTTGCTAAAGCATTCTTAAAATAAGTAAACATTAAACAACTGCTGTTTGTCCCCAGTTACCTTCTCTAACAGTTTCCTTCATCCTGGTTTAAATTTTTGTACAGTCTGTCCAGCACCACCTTACCTCCACTCTTCCCAGCCATTCCCCTCTCCCTCTGCTTTTAGAGGGCCTGGTTTACCTGTACCAGCTGCAACATACTTCAGGAACATTTAAATACATCTAAAGGTGTAGCAACAGGAGCTCCACATTTATGCAACAGGAAAATGTCATTGTTACTCTGCTTTTATTGAGAACAGGCCTTCACATAAAGAACAGATACAAAACAAAGTAGTAGATGACAGAATGGGTTTTTTTTCACTGAGAATGTTTCCACCCATTACAGGAACCAGGCCCTAAGAGGAGAGACTGTTAAAAGCAGATGAAAATGCAAACTTTAGCTAAATCCAAATTTTAAGCATGAAATACAAAACCTGTGTAAATCTGTGTGCATGCAGAGATGGTGGGTTTGCAGGTGTTTTTACCAAATGTAGCCTTTATCTTAAGAATGTCTTCTGTTCTGACTCCACACAGAGTTAAGTGCACACAACCAGCAGGGCTTCAGAGTAATGCTTGTGAAGAGTTCCTAGAGTGTAAGTGAACTTGAATTGTCAGTAAAATTAAAAGATTGCATGCTTCAAACTCAGGGAAAAAAGAAAATTCTTCCAACACTGGAAAAAAGACAATTTTTATATAGTGAATGCAGGCATAACACTGTTATACTACAAACTATGGTAACTAAAAGAAACAAACAGCAAGGCCACATCTTACATCTCAGCTGTTAAATTCACTATTACACCCTAATCAATTGAAACACTTTTCCAAACACAAACCTTATTAAAACATTTTTGTCTACTGTGATGATTACAGTAGCAATGAGATCTTTAAATTAGGAAAAGAAGGAAGCTGGACTTCATTCAGGATCCCATGTAATAGAGAGACTGCAACAGGGCTGGCTGATCTTTTTTCAGCATTGATTTTTATACTTTTCCTCTAAAATCATGTTTCAGCAAAGATGCTTTGGTTTTCTGGTTTTATATATAAATTATGGGTTTGAAATAAACTTCTCACTAACATTCTCAAGTCTTAAGTTAGGCTCTTTAAAAGCTATTAAGAAAAATTTCTAAAAACCACCCCTTTTTGTTTAAGGTTTGATTCCTTACAGAAACTAATTTTCACACCACCTTTTTTCAGTACTGATATCCATATAACATACCTGTATCACACTTCCCTGCATAAGCTCTGTGTTCCATAGAAATCCCCCAAAGCACAGTTTTAGCACATCAGGAACAGCAGACAAGCCAACCAATTACACAAGATGAACCTGTCAAATAATACCAAAAATGATGATTAGAATAAAACAATAGTGTGGTGATGCTTATCCAGGGTTAAGGCATAGACACAGACAGAAATGCACAGACTATTCTCAAACATTGCCTAGTACAAAGCTTCCAGGGAAATCAGTGAGAGGGGTTGCAATCAGCTGCAATTCAAATGAAGAAGGAAGGTCCTTGCAATGTCAACTTTTCAATGTGTATATGCATGCACACACTTTTTAGCTTTTTATACACATACATACTTTTTTCTTTACTCATCCAGCTCTTACTGCAGGATAACATAACAATCCTTTTGAGCTTTCTCCCAAGCTTAGGAAAAAAGCTTTTCATCTTGCTAAAGACCATTATAAATTCAGCCTGATAATCTAACTTAGTACTCCATAACACCAGCTCAGACACCATATGCCAAGTTGTGTTGAAACTTTCAATTTATCTTGCTCTGGCTCACAGAGGAAGGTTTGTGACCAAGAGTTAATTAGGAAAAGATAAGGTGAATAAAGTTAACTGGTATATTTTTCTGATCACTCCCAGTCTTGAAAAAGGTCTATACATAACACCTAACACTGTTCATCACACAGAAATCTCTCACTGAGGAAGAAATTAAATCTTTCCTCCCAATCTATGTTGCTCTGTGATCTCTGACTCTACACCCAAAATTTCCAAATCCTAAATCCAAATTCAAAACACTTTATTTACAAGAATAAAATGATTTGCCACATGGCCTTCAGATGGAAACAACCCAGTAAAGCCCAAGTGCCTTTATAACTTGGCATTTAAAAATGCAGAACTCCTAAATTCTTCTAGCTAACTTAGAAGGAAAATCCCTTAAGCTCACCCCCTCCCCGCTCCCCCTTTCAGATCCCCACAGTGCAGGCTTTTTAGCTTGTTTAGCACTACCTGCCACTGTTCCCCTCCTTGCTGATGTCTGATTTCATTTTGTAAGGAAAACATGCCCAGCACTCAGATAAAAAGTAAGTAACTTTCTGATTTTCCCTCAGCTGTACTCAGCTGGGGCTGCAGGCAAAGGACAGACCAGGGAGTCAGTGCCGCCATGAGATTCAGTGAACTGAACAAAATGTGTGAAACTACTGACATGACATTAAAAAATTCACTAGCAATTACAAATAACACTATGAGGGGGTGACAAAAGTTACAGATAGTGCTGTGAGGGTGGCTGGGTGCCACAGGTGCTTAAGGAGGAGTTAGAGGTGAAACTGTCAGACAGCAGAGGGAATTGGAAGGGACTGCCAGGGACATTCCAGGACTAAAGTCAGGCAAGGTCAGCACCTCAGGGTAACCGTGTCAGTAACACCATACAAGGCTGGGATTATCTGAGTAACCCAAATCTGAGTGCAGATGTAGCAAAACTGGGGCCAATGTGCAACAAGTCATTAGGGGTGGATTATTTATTTGGGAGGAGCCTGCATTGGAAAAACAGAGGTGTAATGACAGCAAAAACAGGGCCAGGAAATGGCAAAAGGGACGAGGTGTGCAGCTCATTCCTGGTGCTGCCCAGAGGTACCGTCAGTACCTGTCAGCCCTGGCTTTCATCACCACCCCTGGGCAGGACAATAAACCAGACCTGCCCTGACCCTGCCAGAGCTCCCCCTGCTCCCCTGGTCAGTGAGCTCAGGAGAGGCAGGCAGGGTGCTCTCTGCCTCAGGAGAGGCAGGCAGGGTGCTCTGCCTCAGGAGAGGCAGGCAGGGTGCTCTCTGCCTCAGGAGAGGCAGGCAGGGTGCTCTGTGCCTCAGGAGAGGCAGGCAGGGTGCTCTGCCCTCAGGAGAGGCAGGCAGGGTGCTCTGCCCTCAGGAGAGGCAGGCAGGGTGCTCTGTGCCTCAGGAGAGGCAGGCAGGGTGCTCTGTGCCTCAGGAGAGGCAGGCAGGGTGCTCTCTGCCTCAGGAGAGGCAGGCAGGGTGCTCTCTCCCTCAGGAGAGGCAGGCAGGGTGCTCTGTGCCTCAGGAGAGGCAGGCAGGGTGCTCTGTGCCTCAGGAGAGGCAGGCAGGGTGCTCTCTCCCTCAGGAGAGGCAGGCAGGGTGCTCTCTGCCTCAGGAGAGGCAGGCAGGGTGCTCTGTGCCTCAGGAGAGGCAGGCAGGGTGCTCTCTGCCTCAGGAGAGGCAGGCAGGGTGCTCTGTGCCTCAGGAGAGGCAGGCAGGGTGCTCTGTGCCTCAGGAGAGGCAGGCAGGGTGCTCTCTCCCTCAGGAGAGGCAGGCAGGGTGCTCTGTGCCTCAGGAGAGGCAGGCAGGGTGCTCTGTGCCTCAGGAGAGGCAGGCAGGGTGCTCTCCCTCAGGAGAGGCAGGCAGGGTGCTCTGTGCCTCAGGAGAGGCAGGCAGGGTGCTCTCCCTCAGGAGAGGCAGGCAGGGTGCTCTCCCTCAGGAGAGGCAGGCAGGGTGCTCTCCCTCAGGAGAGGCAGGCAGGGTGCTCTCTCCCTCAGGAGAGGCAGGCAGGGTGCTCTCCCTCAGGAGAGGCAGGCAGGGTGCTCTGTGCCTCAGGAGAGGCAGGCAGGGTGCTCTCCCTCAGGAGAGGCAGGCAGGGTGCTCTGGCCTCAGGAGAGGCAGGCAGGGTGCTCTCTGCCTCAGGAGAGGCAGGCAGGGTGCTCTGTGCCTCAGGAGAGGCAGGCAGGGTGCTCTCTCCCTCAGGAGAGGCAGGCAGGGTGCTCTGTGCCTCAGGAGAGGCAGGCAGGGTGCTCTCCCTCAGGAGAGGCAGGCAGGGTGCTCTGTGCCTCAGGAGAGGCAGGCAGGGTGCTCTGTGCCTCAGGAGAGGCAGGCAGGGTGCTCTCTGCCTCAGGAGAGGCAGGCAGGGTGCTCTGTGCCTCAGGAGAGGCAGGCAGGGTGCTCTGCCTCAGGAGAGGCAGGCAGGGTGCTCTGTGCCTCAGGAGAGGCAGGCAGGGTGCTCTCTGCCTCAGGAGAGGCAGGCAGGGTGCTGGCAGGGTGCTCTCCCTGCTCACTGAGGGAACAGCTGGCTGCCTCTGCCTCTGGTGCCCTTTGGAGCTGCCCTCTTCCCAACAGGCCCTTCAGAGCCCTAAAATTCTCCACAACTTTCATGTCCTTTCTTTGTTCTTCACTGGCTTGCTCTCCATGGCTAAAAGGGTCTAGAAATCAGACAGTGGGCAGGACACACTAACTGTCTTATCTGATGAAAGCTGATACCAACAACATTTCAAAGAATGGCCATAGAAGCTCAGCAATTTTTTTCAGTGTAACTGCATTCTTTAAAAGTATTTAAACAGAACACCTTTTTTTAAATTTAAATTTGATTGTTTAGTAATAAAACAGGAGTTAGTGATGCCCAGTCATATTTTCATGTTCAGACCACACTGAACACATAAAATAACTTCATAAATAAGCCTCAACAGGGGTTATTTCATTTGTAGTAACATGAAATTGATGTCTTTCCAATTTTCCAGTGATGAACATGATCAATATTATTTTATTTCTAAGAAAGCATCATTTTAAAAAAGAAATTAAATTTGTTTTATATAAAGAATGAAAAAAAAGGTCTGAAACAATAACTGAATCTGAATAGTCCCTTTTGGTGTCTGTGTAAGGATAAAACAATACTTCTAAGAGCTGAGAATTGTGCAGTCTATTTAGAAACAAACAAACATTCATATAGCTACTGCTTTTTATCATAGTGTGATAATAATAACATTAGAACTAAATGAAAAGCTTTTATCTGAAAGAAAAATAAAATAATTTTTAAAAAGGACAACAAAGGAAACAAAGGAAACAAAGAATGTGCAAGTGATACCAAAGAAGTGGGGGAGGATACAGTTTTGGATTCCAAGGGAAGTCTCAACTTGAAGATATTTTGAAAGCAATTTGAGTGTGAGATATGGGCAGCTGTGTGTCTAATGTGTTCTGTCAGTACAGCTCACAAGTCTATGGTAAAAGCAGTGTGCAGGAAGAAGAAACACCACCTTGCTCCTCATCCACATTTGAATTCAATAAAAAGCTAATCATCCCAACCTAGGATTCTTTAGCTCCACTTAAAATGTAAAGCTTCATCCCAGAGGAATTTTCATATTATTTATTGCTTAGTTTGATTGTGCAAGATATAAACCAGGTCTGTAGTAAAAAAGCTGGCTGTTTTGGCAGGGAAGAAGAAAGAAGCAAATGCTGCCTCTAAACTCCCTCCTTGGGCTGGGCTGCAGCTGATGGCCTGAGCTCAGCTCTCACCCCACAGCCCAGCAGCCCTGGCTCATGGTCTGCCTGCCAGCACGGCCCCACGATGCCAGGTGCCTTCAGGAGCCACCCAGCTCCCAGGACAGGTAAGTCTGGGCTGAATCATACCTTCAGTGAACTTCCTCCCCACAGCCACAGATAAGAATGGCACCTCACTGCTTTGAGCAACTCACCTTCTTAGAGCTTTAGATTTTTTTTTAATGCAAAGAAAACATAAACACTATGGTATGCTAAACATTCCTTATATGTTAAATACTGCTTATATCAGTCTGCTGATCTGCTTAACACCTAAAAAACTAAATCTGAGCTGTAGGGCAAAGAAGCGATCCTCCACACGCTCCTAACTTTTCTTTCTACCTGACTGCCTACTAAAAAAAAACCAAAATAAACCTGTATGACAAAAACAATCTTCTCTAGAAACATACCAATCTGTCAGAAAGTACAATCTGAAATAGTCAAGCCATGTATGCACAGCAGAGAGTTCCTAGAGCAGATGAATTTAGTCTTACCAAAATAAAAGATGAAACCAAGTAAAGTAATGCACAGGTAAACCAAATCATGAAGCTTTACTGGCTCTGTAGGTTAAACCATGAAATTCCCAAAAGCTGTACAGGCAGCCTCCAAAAACACCAAAGAAAAATACCTTTCCTTACAAGGTCTTTTCTTTCTTTCTGTGCATCTCTGAACCAGACTAATAATTACAGTCCATAGGACTGTTTTCCACCATTCTCTGCCTGCCACTCTTTTTCTCCCTCCAAAACTAGTCTCCATTTTCTTTTGAAGCTCTTGACTGCTGCCACACCTGCAACCCCAGAGGCAGGTATTAACCATCATGTTCTGAACCAGATCATTACAGGCCAAATAAACACACTGATGGAATTTAGGGCCCCAAAAACACCCTCCCAATAAGCAGCAGAGAAGCCACCAGCAGACTGTACTTCCCAACCCAGCCCCAGGATTGTGCAACCACAGGCTGTGTCCCCATGAAGGGCACCCCTACAGACAAGAGGGAAGAAACCTTCAGGCACTCAGATCTGCTCCCCTTAGGCAGGGGACCTATTCAAATCTCTAAGCCACAAGCACAACAATCTTTTGAAAGGGCCTTTTCTGTTCTCTCTCACATGTCAGGCCAGTAATCTGTTCCCAGCAGCCTCTCCTCAGGCCCCAGCCTTGCTCACCTCTTCCTCAGGGAGCATCCTCTCTGAGGCACAGCCTGGGTTTACCCAGACAGAAAGGAGGAAGCCAGTTTTGGGGTTTGCCCTTATACAGACCCCATACCATCACCCTTAGCTATACACCTGCCACAGCTCTTAGAGCCTTCCAGCAGCCCCTGCCCAACAAGGGGCAAACAACCAAGAGACTTACAGCCCAGGAAGGGCTTAGTGGTTGCTCTCCTAGCCCAGCTTTAAGAGACAAACATCTAATTAAACACAACCCAGCTTTTTATTTGCCTGCAAAGAGTGGTGCCCAGCTGGGGCCTTGGGGTTGGTGCACTTTGTGAGTCACTTTGTGCCTCACACAGCAACTGATGCTTCAGATCCCAGCAGTGGAGCAAAGCACAAAACCAGAGCAGATGGGTACCAGTGCTATTTCTAACCACTTAGCAATATGTCCCTGCAGGAAAACCCACTGGTGCCCAAGGGCAGGCAGCAGCTTGGTGTGCAGGTGCCTCATGCACCTCAGTGCCATGCTTGGGGAGGCAGGGGCTGGGGACTTGGGGGACATGGGTGCACAGACAGTGGCATTTCAGGTTCAAAATTTCAGGCCAAGACCAACAGTGTTGGCATTTCAGGTTCAACAGGACCAAATGCTAGTCCCACCCTTTGGCCACAATAACACCCTGCAGCACTCAGGGCTAGGGGCAGAGTGGCTGGGAAGTGTCTGGTGCAAAAGGACCTGGAGGTGCTTGTCAACAAAGGCTGGACATGAGCCAGGAGTGCCCAGGTGGCCAGCAATGCCAATGGCCCCTGGCCTGTACCAGGAATAGGGTAGCCAGCAGGAGCAGGGCAGGGATTGTCCCAGGGATTGTCCCAGGGTACCGGGCACTGGTGAGGCCACACCTCAAGTACTGTGTCCAGTTCTGGGCCCCTCAGTTCTGGAAGAACACTGAGGTGCTGAAGGGAGTCCAGAGAAGGGGCAATGGAACAGGGGAAGAATCTGGGGTACAGGTCTGATGAGGAGCAGCTGAGGGAGCTGGGGAAGAATCTGGGGTACAGGTCTGATGAGGAGCAGCTGAGGGAGCTGGGGGGCTCAGCCTGGAGGAAAGGAAGCTCAGGGGTGAACTTATCACTCTCTACAACTCACTGAAAGGAGGCCCCGGCCAGGTGGGGTCAGGCTCTTCTCCCAGGCAGTAAGTGGCAGGATGAGAGAAGAGTCTTAACCTGCACTGAGAGACGGTCAGGTTGGATATAAGGTCCAATTTTTTCACAGATACTGGAACGGGCTGCTCAGGGAGGACGGTGGAGTAACCGTCCCTCACGGTGTTTAAGACTGGACAGGACACTCAGTACCAGGGTCTGGTTGACATGGAAGTGTTCGGTCATAGGTGGGACTGGACGATCTCAGAGGTCTCCTCGAGCGCGCTGGCTCTGTGCAGTACCAGGCGGGACAGCCGAGGCCGCTGTTCCCGGAGCGCCGCCCGCTCCCCGGCCGTGCCCTCAGGGCCCCGGCACAGCGCCCCCTGCCGCGCCGCGCCGGAACTGGGTCAGGGCCGCCGCGGGGGCGGGGCCGCGCGCCTCGCGCGTCGCGGCGCAGTGACGCAGCGCGTGCGCGGTGACGTCGCGGCCGGTCCGTGTCCGTGTCCTGCCGCCGGTCTCGGCCCTGCCCGCGCCGCCCTCGGCCCGTCCGGCCCCGCTCGGCCCCGCCGCCGCCCCGCCATGGCCAACGTGGCCGACACGAAGCTCTACGACATCCTGGGCGTGCCGCCCGGCGCCTCCGACAATGAACTCAAGAAGGTGCGGCGGAGGGGCGGAGGTCGGGCGGTGGGGGGGTGCTGGGCCCGGCCGGGCAGGGCCCCGCGGGCGGCGAGGGCAGCAGGGCCGAGCAGGGCGCGGGCGGCGGGGCTGCGGCTGCGCTACGGGCGCGGCGCGGGGTCGGGTAGGCCGCGCGCGGGGCCGAGCGGTCGGGGAGGCCGCGGGCAGGGCGAGGGCCCGGCGGGAGGAGGGGGCGGCGGGGCCCGGCCGGCCGCGCTCGCCGCGTCCCTGGCCCGGCGCGTCCCGCGTGGGCTCCGAGCGCGGGCGGGAGCGGCTCGTCCCGCCCCCGCCGCACCGCGCCGTGCGCGGCCGCAAGGGCTCTTCGGGGCTGAGAATCCCTGCGGGTCGAGCCTCACCGGTGCCATTGTCTGCCCCACGTGCAGGCCTGGGGAGGATTCGGTTTCGCTCATAGATGCGATTCCTCCCAGGCCGAACGCGGGAAGGCGATGTAAACAAAGAGGGGAGGTGAAAACTTGGAGCCAGGTCGTCACTATAGCAATTGCATCCTGTAATGGCTAAAGCACTTTTTTTTTTCTTTTTTCCTGTTTTTTGTTTGGTTTTTTTTTTTTCTTTTTTTCTTTTTTTTTTTTTTTTTTTGTGGAGGCCTTAATGACCGTTTCCACGTGAGGGAGGAGAATGAACCAGACGGTTCACTAGCAGAGGCTTCCGCGGGTGGGTGGTGCTGGCACCAACAACTGCGCCTTACCCGTCATGCACGCGGCAGCCTAATTTGTGCAGGGCTAGGCAATTGCAGTGTTGAAATTGTGCTGGAGATGGAGGGCAGGCGCTGAGAAGGTTGTGTTTGGTATACGGCACTGCCCACCAGAATATTTTATTTTATTACAGGGTTCGCTTAAAGCTATCAGTGTCCTTTAAGAATGAAAACCGGAGCAGTTTTCTGCTAGCATAGCCTGCACCACCCAGTATTAATTACCACATATTAGACTAATCGTGGAATGTAGATTTTCCAACTGTCTGCAACACCAAGGAGTTCCTGTGTATCTTATTGTCATTAAGAGGTTTCATGGGTGCTTTCAAATATGATATTTTAACCTGTCTAATAGTATAGAAATATTAAAACGAACCTTGGTCTGAAGGAGCTGAGTGAACAGGCTTTTACAGTGGCTAAATTAACTTTCACTGATGTTATATATGTTGCCAGTGTAGATCTTGATTCTGGATTTGGTTCTGATGAAATAATGATGGCTTCCTTTAGGGCCATGGGTAGTTGTAAGAGTTGCTCTGGCCTGGAATGCTGTTATCAGAAAAGATGTAAGGGCTTTCTCTTTTTAAAGATCACCATTGCAAGCTCCCTTTTCCCTCATTAGATAATGTTACTTAGGTTATCAGTTTAGTGGTGTTTTGCTTTTTTTCTTGGTTGTAATACTTAAAATATATGGAGACCATCCATTATAACATAGAATACACAGGTTTGTGGAACATTATGCTTTGTTCCTCATGGGTGATTTGTCCAGTAAGATGTATGAGTTTTGGTTTTCACAGTTACTGTGCTTCAGAATATTAGGCTTGTAATATCAGCAGTTTTTATTTCACTGGTTCTTTATCATGTCTTGATTGCATGCAAAAGTACAGAGTGTTTCAAGATAAACTCAATAATGAGAAATAACTGAATGGATCTAAAAAAAGGAAATTTGTTCAGAAGCTGAGAAGTTGTGGTTTCTGTAAAGCTTTGTGTGTAAAGCTCTTAATATTGTATTTCTGAAGAGTTACTTTAGGTGCTCAGTTATTCAGAAATAAAGTGTTTGAAAAATCCAAGAATTGATACCTCAATTTTTTGCTGTTGCATCACTGTAGTCTTTTAATAGGTGTAATTTGAAAAATAAAAGACTGTATGCAATGTAATTTATTAATATCTGTCCCCTGATTGCTTCTGAGGGTGTTGAGGTGAAGTAGAGGAAGGGTTGAAGTTCCTACTGTCATTAGCTCTGGTGGGAGAAGTCTCTGCCTGCTGTGTTGTTTGCTTTGATCCTCTCAAGTGTAAGCAGAACAGATGAAGGGCTGCTGAAGAACCAGTGGTGGTCCAGAATGTCAGAGTGCTGGTCAGAAAAAAGCAGCCTGGAAAGTCCCTTCTGGGGATTTGGCTGTACTTACTCCTGCTGATCTAGAGAACTGAAATAAAAGCAGTTCTCTGTACATTTCTGCACATGTAACTCATACACTGAGCTCAAAGTGAGGTGAACCCTTCCATTAGTGATGGCAGGGAAGAAGGAAATGATTGTTGTGAGGAGTGGTTCTAGGGTTGAATGGAAGCTGAGGCAGCCATTTTGTTGTTACTGAACTGCTGTGGTTGAGGGCAAAGACAAACGGGTTCAAATTTGCTGTTGTGGTGTAGGGTTTGAGTGGGTTCTAAAGAGCAAGTCATTTCAATGGAAATCAAATGGGATTCTCCCTGTAAGTTAATGAGGATAAGCAGGAGAACTAGTTCTGGCTATTGTGTGCCATAGCTGTGTGTGAATGTGAGTCTGGTTAATGTATACATGTGGCAATATTAAATTTTTTTAGGTCGTATCAATGTATGAGTGACTTTGAAATGCTATAATATTTACGCTTTGCTTTATTAGGATTTTCTTTCTTCCTGAGGACATTACTTGAGTTTCTCAGAAAAGAACTGATTAATGCAAATTTTAAATAATTTTCTACCTCTTTCAACTAGGCATACAGAAAACTGGCCAAGGAATACCATCCTGATAAGAATCCAAATGCTGGGGATAAAGTAAGAAAGACTCTTTTTTTTTTAAAATACCTTAAGTTTTCTATTACAGTAGCATCTAAGGAACTGAATACAGGTGTTGAGGGCTTGCTGTTTAAGTTGTTGAGCATACTGTGAGAGGGAGTATTGTCTGGTCAACTTCTCCCCAATCTCAAAATCTGCCAGTGCACCTCATGACAAAATGCAGCAGTTGGCTCAAATTGGTTGAGAAGGTAATGCTGAGGAAAAAACTGCTGCTCGTTTCCTGAGATAATGTCATCTGGCCATGGCATCTGTGTAAGAATTTGAAAAAGATTGCCAATTTTTCAAGTTTTTCCAACATGGAGTAATGTACGTGTAGAGATTTTTAAAACTGCTGCAGCATAAACCAAATTATATATGTGGGAAGATTGAATTAGATTTGTTACACTGAAAGCAATTTAAAAATCACCAATTAAGTTGACTCAGCTGATTATCTTTAACCAGACTGAAGTTCTGATGGCTGCTTAGAGGTGAGCAGAGATAACCATGAAACGATACTAATTTGCCAAATACATTAATATACCTTTCAGTGAGCTACTTAATTGTTAGTGTATTTGAAGTGCCCAACATGTTGAAGTCTTTGCTGTTAGTATCTAACTGTTGGATATTCTGCCTTGTGGCTTCTGCACTGTTGTGTACTTGGGGGTTTTTGGACTTTTTTTAATTTATAAGAAATCTGTCTTATGCTAGGAAAGAACAAAGCTAACCAAGTTTTTGCAGTAAAATGTCTTATTTTATGGTAAGATGTAACAAAACTAAGCCCAAGTCTGACTTTAAAGTCTTGCTAAGAATAAGTTATGTTAAAATGAGGGACAAGTGTTTCATTGTGTACCTTCTTAATTGATAGGTGTTCATGCAGGGGGAGAAACTCACAGAATGCTGCCTTGAAGTTCTAAATTATCGTGCACTGTTTTGACTCTGTTTCCTCTTCTAGTTCAAAGAAATAAGCTTTGCCTATGAAGTATTGTCAAACCCTGAGAAACGTGAGCTGTATGATCGATATGGAGAGCAGGGGCTGCGAGAAGGGAGTGGCAGCAGTGGCATGGACGATATTTTCTCCCATATCTTTGGTGGGGGATTGTTCAATTTCATGGGTGGCCAGAGCAGAAGTCGCAATGGCAGAAGAAGAGGAGAAGATATGGTGCATCCACTCAAGTGAGTACCTTGATGCTGCAACTTGTGCCTTGAAGCTTTCCTGACCTTAGAAACGCTGCTGGTTTCTGTTCTTGATACACTTCTCAGTTGAGATCCTCTGCAGTCTGCACTGCTCTTCAGAGCTGCATGTTGTGTGTAGAGCAAGGGCCCGTCATCTGGAGTTACTTTCCTTGGTTGGTTAATCTAGAAAACTACCAAATACTTTGCCAGGTTATTTGAATTATGCACTTCGTTAGCTTTATTTTCTTTGTTTTGCTCCTTAATTATGTTTGGTAGTTCTAATCTGGAAAAGCCTTCAACAGCCAAATATTACCAGGCAGATTCTGGTTTGTGGAGGTGCTCTGGAAAGACTTGAATTCATAGGGCAATGCCAGCTGGAACTATGGTTGAACCTCATAATTAATGGAAAATGGTGTGTGGTGGCTTTGGTTTTGTTTATTTATTCAAAGCCATTCTTGAATATCACATCTGTGTTTTGGAGATCTCTTCTTGCAGTCATGGCTAGATTTTTGCCTGCTGAGCAGGTCCCTTTTAACAACTTCAGTTAAGCAACATCTTTCCTGTGGTTGGCAAACTGTGCTTGGTGAAGTCTGTTTAGCTTCACATGCTTGCTTGTTTAGTAGCTGGTACTCCAGGTGTATTATTAATGAGCTTTGATTTTGTTGTTATTTGTAAATACTGATGCCAGGCAACCTGTTCTTAATACAACTCAATACATTGAGTTAAAATTTCTCTCCACTAACAAACCCTTTTAGGAGAAACACTAAAAAGTTAAGTGGCCTTGGGGACATGCTAACCCCTCCCCACTAAACTCTCTGGTGTGGAAAACCCAGTACAGCAGTAAGTACTCTATATGTGTTCTTATTTATGCAATAGACAATTTAGACAATAGACAATAGACAATTATTGTCTGAAGTATTTACAGAGACTTGTTTCTCACCTGCCTGGTAGAATGATTAATTAATTATGACTGTATAATAGCACCTAAAATTCTAGATAAGCTTGTTTCCTCTTGAGAAACACAGGAACCCATCCTACCTGGTTTATTCTGATTAAATTACAGCTTTTCTCTAAAACTATGTTCAGATTTACAAGTGTAGATTGATATGTATGGAATTTTTTTTTTTCCAGTAACTTTGGGGAAGCCAAAATGGTGCTTAAAATCTTATTTTGATAGCAGATTTCGTCTTGTTAGGAATATCAACTAGGAAAATAGGTTGTTTGTTTATTTGTCCTAGGCAAGTGTTTTAATTACATGGGGAAAATAAGTTGTTAAATGATAACCCAGGAGAAATACTTTATTTTGTAGAGTCTCTTTAGAAGATCTGTATAATGGAAAGACAACTAAACTACAACTTAGCAAGAATGTCCTTTGTAGTGCATGTAATGGGTAAGTTTGTTTGTATTTTTGAGTTCTCTGGTTGCTTTGTTGGCAGATAGCGTAATGAAGGATCTCCTGTGTCAGATCTTTATCAGTATTTGACTTACTGGAGCCTGTTTTCTGACCAGCAAATTGTTGAACTTGAATGATGCTGTTGATGGAACTGGAGCTATTCAGGGGCTTTGTGCGGGGGAAGGGTGGGAGAGCAGAGGACCTAACTGTAATGGGCAGTGCAGCTGGGCATGTAGGCATGCTAACCCACTGCTGCAGGGGGTTTCTGGGTTCTTTCTGAAGAACTTCCTTTTGATGCAACCGGTGCTGTGTGCTGCAGGCAGGGAGGGAAGGCCGGCTCCGTTCAGAAGTGCAACGCCTGCCGGGGCCGGGGCGTGCGCATCATGATCCGGCAGCTGGCCCCGGGCATGGTGCAGCAGATGCAGTCCGTGTGCTCCGACTGCAATGGAGAAGGTAGGCCAGGCTCTGCTCTGCTACTCACTGTGCTTGCTTGGATCCAGCCTCCTGCTCAAATCTCAGGAGGAACTTATCCAGGACACTTCTGCCCTTTCCCAGTCAGCTGCGTCTCACTCTGGTGGCAGCATGGAGAAATCATTTCACTCAGAACAGCAGCAAGATTTACAGTGTGTAATGTGCTGAAAAACACCCTAAAAGCTCAAGCAGTAGGGATTGATCATCTTTAAAAACACTTAGATGTGAATATTACTTACTGCTCTTACTATTTTGTTAAAGTAAAAACCAAGATGTTGCTGTTTTAGGAGCTGTTTGTCTTTTTGCATTTCCTGATATCCAAGGACAATCGTAGGTTAATTTTGAATTTTTAACTTCTTCAAATTAAGATGATATCTTTGCCTGAATTGGTTCTGATTAGGGGTAGCAAGTTCAGCCCTTCATATGATTTCTTTCCATGTATTCTGCAGTTGGCAGAGGAGTAACATCACCTTGTGGATCATTTTACTTGTCACAACAAAGAGTTGTATTTTGTGACTTGTCAAAACATTTCATAAATGATGTTGTCTTTAACATTTCATATGCCTAACCTACATATTTTGTAGTTTCAACTTCATCATAATGTTATGCTTTGTTTCACAGAAAGGTGGTTTAAGGTGAGAAGCTTAATGTTTTAAGCCAAAGGCATCTGCTTGTGGCACTTAGTACCGAAATCTTACAGTCCATGTGCCCTAATACTTTGGCTACTGTGTATAGAGACAAGAGCTCACTGGAAAAGTAAAGGTGAGGTAGAACAGAGCATTGAAGCCATTTTGGATTGTCACCCTTCAGTTTGCTAGAAACAGTAATTACCTTTGTAGGGGTGAATCTGATGCGACCGGCTCTCTTTCCCTGTTTTTGTATGCAAGACTAGTTCTGCTGGCTGCATTTGCTCAGGACTATCTTGTGGGGATATTCTGCAAGATGAGGCAGTCAGGGAACTTTTGTTTTTTTCTTCTTTCCCCCTTTCTCAGCTAGAGTAAATGAAGCCTGGATTTCCTCTTGTGAGGAATTCATAAAGCAACATCAAAATCACTACTTGTGTTGAGGAAATTCTTCAGCTTGCTTTCAAATAGTTTTTCCTAGGAATTGGATGCGACTATGTCAAAATCTCTGAACTCAAAATTTGTCTTTATTTAGGTGAAGTAATTAATGAAAAAGACCGCTGTAAAAAATGTGAAGGGAAGAAGGTGATCAAAGAGGTAAAAATACTTGAAGTCCATGTAGATAAAGGCATGAAACATGGTCAGAGAATTACATTCAGTGGAGAAGCAGATCAGGCTCCCGGTGTGGAACCAGGCGATATTGTCCTTTTACTCCAAGAGAAGGAGAATGAGGTAATGCTTCTGAGTTGATCTTTTAAATGCCTTTTATTCCAGTTGTTAATATTTAAGTTCTATAGATGGCCATTCATTTAAAGTAATTGATACAGTTGCAGCTCTGGGAGAGACGGGGAATAGCTTTTAATAGATTTCTAGTGTGTAACACAGCTTTCATGGTGAGCCAGAAAAAACTGGGCAAGTCCTTAGCCAGAGGACTGGCAGCTTGTGGTGCCTCCCAATGCTAGCAAGAGGTAGCTTCTCAGATAAGCTCTGACTGACTTTGATACAGTAGATGCAGGGAAGAGCCATTCAGGATGTTCACTTTAGTCTGCTTTGCTTGTGACACTAACAAAATTCTAAGTGTGGCTTTTTTCCATGTCTTGTGACGTGGCAGGGAACTCCTGATAAAACCCCCAAATGTGCTTTCTATGTCTGCTACTCTGGTTCTGGAAGTAACACAAAATGGTGATTTTGCTGATTAACTTAACAAAACAAACTTTATACTGGTTTGGTAAGACTTATGCTCACTGTATGCTGGAATCACTGCACTTTGGAATTAAATATTGCAATTTATCTTCTGTTAAAACTCATGTGGGGTAGAGTTGAGATGACTGCTCCTTTTTTAATTCTAATAGCTATGTGAAATAAGAAACAGTTTGTGTGTTACACTCGAGGAGTCTTCTGTTGTGACAGAGTAGCATGGGGTACAAATTTAAACTACAGTCATATATTAAGGATGTAATATTGGTTATCTGCTCATTAGGTACTTTGTAAGCTTTTCAAAGCTGTGCCAAGGACTGCTAATCTGCCAGTCTTTACTTTGTCCTAGTGAGTAAAACTGGATAGACTTTGTTCTTAAAATTTCTCCTGAGATGGGACTCAATGGACAAATGTCCACTGTCCATTTGTCTGCCAGTGGACAAATTTTAAGATTTACTCTGATTAAGAATCCTGAGTTATGTGGCCTAAAGATCTCTTCTGACAGCTGTGGACTAAGTGATCAAAGTCCTGCTGTAGGTCAAGGGAGCTAAAGCAGAAATGCTTGAGGACAAGAGCTGAAAAACAAAGATGTTGTTTATATACTCCAGTGCAGGTGAAATACTGTCAAACTGTTGTCAGTTTTGTTTATAGATTGCTTGTATGAAAGATTTTGGGGGTGAAAGTTGGGGCTGCTGTACAGGCCTGGTTTAATTTGAATCTTACCTTGGTGTGTGGTGCGGTTTGGCTTATTTTAGGTGACACTTGGTCAGGCACAAAGTTTCCAAGCATGTTAAGCCATCTGAATTAATAGAATCAGGTTCACTTCATACAAAGGCTGTTGCTCTGACATTGAATTCTAAGGATAAATAATAATGAACTCTCAATAATGAGTCTGGTGGAGTTGTGATTCCAGTAGTAGAAAGGAGATCTCCTTTGTTTCCCAGGTGTTCCAGCGGGATGTGAATGATTTGCATATGACACACAAGATTGGACTTGTTGAAGCACTGTGTGGATTTCAGTTCACATTTAAGCACCTTGATGGACGTCAGATTGTGGTTAAATATCCTCCTGGAAAAGTAATTGAACCAGGTAGGCTTGACCTGATAAGGATTTCTTTGATTATGCTTTTGTGACTCTTCAGCACTTAATCCCACCCTTGTTGTCCTGTTAACTGAGCCCAGGCTGGGGAAACAGAACTGTATGGAGAGACAATGGCTCTGCAGCAGCACTTTGTTGATTACTTTCCTTCTCTTTGAATTGCAGGTTGTGTTCGTGTAGTCAGAGGGGAAGGAATGCCACAGTATCGCAATCCTTTTGAGAAAGGGGATCTCTACATTAAATTTGATGTTCAGTTTCCTGAAAATAACTGGATTAGCCCAGAAAAGCTTTCAGTAAGTAGCTGTTCAAGCATAAATGTGGTGTCTTGCTTGCTAGTGTGCAAAGAGCCTGTATTGTACCTCATGGGCTTGCTCTCAGTGCTTAAATTCAGATGCAAGTTCTTTTAACCTTTTTTATGGGCCATGTGTTACTTGGGAATAGCCCTTGAAATATGAATTTGTGGAAGCTGTATTTAAGAGCTGTGCAGATGGTGCACAGATGAGGGCAGGAGGAGAATCTTTCTGTTGCTGTGTGATAAGTTCATGGAGTGCAACTGTATTTACTGATTGCACTTCTAGTTGATGATATGTGGAGCTGTTGGTTTTCTTGAAGTGGTGTCTTCCAGTTGATACAAATGCTTTTAAATGACTCTGCAGTTCAGGGCTTTCATCAGCATAGACTTGTAAGCCAAACCTGCTCGAAGTTAGGGGAAACCAGTCACTTTATTTAGGTCTTCTAGATGCAATACTGAATGCATTTCTTTCTCTGGGGCAGGAACTTGAAGATCTTCTGCCAGCTAGACCAGAATTTCCCAATGTAATTGGTGATGCAGAAGAGGTAGATCTTCAAGAATTTGATACCACTCGTGGTTCAGGTGGTGGCCAGAGACGTGAAGCTTATAATGATAGTTCTGATGAAGAAAGCAGCCATCATGGACCTGGGGTACAGTGTGCCCACCAGTAAACATTTGTCTAAAAAGTTGCACAAGGATTTTCTTTCAAATTTTGCCTGACTTGTTTTCAACAATCCAGCTGGATTGTATAAGTAATCCAGATGAACCAATGGACATCTATTGCTGTATGTGTAACTTTTAAATTGGTCTATAGTATCTACAGAGTGTAATTTAAACTAACCACAAGCTTACATCTTCATTTTGACTGTGTAGCAGAATAAAGCACTTGAAAGGAAGACGAGACTCCTTTTCACATGGGTTTTAAGTTTGTCCTCGTATCTGTGCTTGATTTTTACCAGTTTTGTGTAGATTTTAAGTTTCATATTTTAAATTCAAATTCTACATTGTAAAGTTTGTGTACAATTTGTCCTGAGGCTTGGTATTTGGCTGCACCTGCATAAGCTGCTACAAGTAGAATCAAGAATTTCATAGCCTGTATCTATCATCTAGATGCATGGTAAATGGGCTTTGCACATAATGGGTTTAGAGCTGACTGGGAACAATGAAAGACTAAAATAGAAGTGGTTGTAAGTTTTTTTCTACCATCTTGTGAACGGTTTCTGAAATTAAATAAAAGCAGTTGGTGTATAATATATTTCTTTTGCCTTGTAACTCTTACTTTTCCAGTGGCTTTAACTAGTCTGTGTATGAAGAGACTATGTAGATGATAGATATTTTATAAACACAGGGAGGCTGAAGCTGCCTTAAGACTAGGTGAAGGTTGGATAACAATTGTGTGCCACATTCAAGTCTCTTCCTGAAATGAGAGATGACTAAATGGGCACAGGGAAGGCTGCAGCCATGTCCCCTTTGTGTGAAGAAAACACAAGGATATCCGAATTCAGTCTAAAGATAACAAACCCCTTAAATGGGGAATGATTAAATTTTGAAATAATGGTGTCTTTCTCTTAGCCTTTGAATCCTATTCGAAGTCTGATTCAGCCTCACTTCCTAGAGAAATGTTTCCAGGTTAAAAAAAGAATTGTTTAACCTGGAAACATAATAAATGTAGATGGTTTTGTTACTTTTCTAGTAGTTTGCACTTTGGTTTAAGTATGAAGATATTAAAATCTCCAGCTGCAGTTCTATTACTATTAATTGGCAAAAATGCCAGAACAAAGCAGAAATGTGACCTTAACTAAGGAACTCTTGTGCATGAACAGTGTTGGGTTGGTAAGCTGCCTCTATAGCAAGGTTTCTCTCCTGTTTAAGTGAGAAAGTTGAAGCTCTACTTTTCTTTACAAATCTCAAGTGTGACTTGTTTAGTTATTTTTCTGATAGTTGTTGACACTTTATTGATGAGGTTGGAGGACAAACTCCAAGGGTTTCAATGTGCTTGGGTAGGCATTGGCATTTGAGTGTTGCTGAACATCCTTGTTATAGACTCTAAAAATGAAGCAAAAATAAATACTGTTTGATCTGTATTTCAGTACTGACTTATGATGTGGCATTCTCTAGTGGGTCTTTTATTTTCATTTATTCAAACTTGGGGTTGCTTTTGGTGAAGCCATGGTTACATGCTGATCCTTTCTCCTGACTGCTCTCAGCAAGGAGTCAGTCCTTGTAACCTGCAATGCTTAAACAACTACACCACCTGTCTTCTGCTTGTAAGTCCTTGCAAAATAGAGTAGCACTCTAAACCTTTAATCTCCATTCAGATTGTTTGGTTTTTTGAAGGGGAAGAGAGGAAGGGATTCATGGTAGCTGAAGTGAAGGGGTGGAGGAAGAGCTGATCACTGTAGGGCAGTTCTGCTTCAGTCCTCAGCTGGCATTAATTTGGGCTCCTGCCAGCAGCACCTGATAAATTCTAATTTTACCTGTCATCTTGCACATTACTGTCATGTCATACACAAGACTGGAAATAAATTTTATTCCTGTGTTAGATTCATACATGCTACCACATACCTAAAGTTATTGAAGTGTCTTAAGGACTGTTCAAAAATTTAGTACCTTGTATTTCAGTTTATTTGTGAGTTGATATTAGAGAAACTTATTTCCTATATACAGCCTACTGTTCATTTTGCTGTCAATTTAGTTAAAACCTAACCTAAGCCTTTTATAAAGAAAAAGTATAATTTTCTTCTGCTTTGCTAGCCTTCATAACAGGAACTTAATAAGACACATCACATGATATAAAAGCTTATATATAAACATTTACTGGGCAATATACAGCTTTATTAAGACATAATAGACATGATTTCAACACTAGGGAGGCAGCAGGCAAGAGCAGTCACCGATGTTCTGTAGTCACTAGACAGTTCCATTAACTTGGTTTAGGTGTTACCTTTCCACATAGGACAGTCAGCTCACTCTGAGGGAGGAAAACTCATTTTAGCTCAAGCTGCCCAAAAGAACTTGGAAGAAAGGTCCCTACTGTTAAAGCAAGCAGTGAGCACTTACTCACTCCCCACTGTGCCTACAGAGGCAGGGCCAGAACAAAAACCACAGAACAGCTCCCAGAGCTTTAGCTTGACTCAGCTGCACTGGTCTCTGTACCTGCACAACTGTAAACTAGTTAACATCTCTCGTGTCTGGATAATTGCCATGACTTCAAACAATAGCCCAGGTACCCTCATCTTCAGGAGCATTGGGCAGTAGCTGCTACAAAGCTCTGGTCCACTTTATTTTGCTTCACAACCATTAAGGTTGTTCCTGTTCAACTGCAGCAGGGACTTAACAGGTGTGTAGTTCTTACTCAGCAAGGGCCACAGAATTATGGAATGTGAGAAGACTCAAAACTGAGCTGTAGCTTTGTCAGCCTTTGTGAATGAGAGATAAGAGAATGGCAGTTTGCTCACATGGCAGGACAGCCACCAGAGCACTGCAGAAGGAAGAGTTTATGCTCCTGTGGCCCCTCCACTGTCACCAAACTGCACATGCTTATGTAAGTGCAGTTCCTTTTACACATGATCCATGTGCAGCAGTTCTTCTCTCCCTCCTCCTCCAACTGATGCCAACCAGTTGAGGCTTAAACTCCAAAGAGTTGAAATTTGGATTCATGACAGAATGTGACATGAAAGCCTGGGACCAGGTGTGTGAATACACAGATCTGTAAGTCTCCTAGTTCAGGCTTACCACCAGGTTATGGATGTGCTGTACTGTGTCCTGATGCAGGAGCTGCACATCAATATTACGGAGGTCTCCACCAGCTGTACACAGTGTCTGTGAAGAGAAACAATTCTAAGATTAAAAGATTTTTCCTGCATGCCAACCTGTCTGAAACTCATGTGCTCCCCTGTACATTGCAGAACTTTGGCAACCATTTTCCTTTTGTTTAGCAGCATCTCACTTAGGAATAGCAAGAGCTATCACTATCAGACTACTTGTATTGAGCAACTACTGTAAGTTGAAAATGTTTTTTTTTTTAAAAAAAGATACCTGTCCATCAGCCAGGGGAATGTTGACAAATGGAACACTTTTATGTTGGGGTACTGATTTACTTCTTTTTAACATGCCTTGAGCTCTTCCACTGGCAGGTAAAGTTCTTGAGACAGTCTGTTGTAATCCAGCACTAGAATACAATGAAAATGTTACTTTGAGGTTAACTTTCTGTGCTCTGCTGGAAATTTTCAAGCATGAAGCAAATGCCAGTAGTAGTAAAATTCACCTAGGAGAGAGGCAGTCATGTTTAAATTTTTCCAGTTCTGCCAGGAGACTACAGAAATCCAACCATGAGCAGCACTTATGGGCACTGCTGGGTAAGGTTTTATGAGCCTGCCACTGCAGTAACCTTGTAAGCCTGTGACACAAGATGACATTTTGGCCACTCAGTAACAAGAATATCCACTCTCCAATATCAGCAGTGAATGTTTACAGTTTTGGAAAGAGGAAACTTCGTGCCTCAGGGCTTAAGATAAGACATGTGCTGTATCTGTCTACTACAGAGGGAGATATCAATAAATACCAAAGCTGCTACCTCTCAGATGCACAGGGTGTGCCTTATGCCATGCAGAATTCCTAAGTTTCTATTATACAACAGTTATTATTTTACTTTTAAAATGTAAGATTTGGGTGTGTTCTGCATGGAAACAAGCCTCTGACATTTATAGCAGGCCAAGGTGAAACTGAACCACTTTCTGGTTTCAGGACCCATTTAAGTTGTTCACCCCCTAGCTTCAGCTTGTGCCAAAAGCAAACTCTGTAGTGTATGCAGAATGATACTAACTAAAAATCTTGACTATTCAAGATGCCAAGAACTGATTATCAGTGTATTTGGTTGAGGGGTTTGTGGGGATTGCTTTATTTTTCTTTTAATAAAGCAGTATTGGTGACATTTTAATCCAGGTTGGGCTCTGAGAACCAGTTTGAGATGCAAGTCTGTAAATAGTGAGAATAGCATTTATACTCTAATTACTTTTTTTTTAACTGACTTAGTTAGGACATCAAATCCTGTGCCTCCAGAATAATGTAATGTAAGCTAACACCCACACCCAAAGCAGGAGGTGGAACTGGTTTGGCACCCCTACTGGCACATTTAGTGGCAGACCATGAAGATCTGTTACATCTAGATTGATAATAATGTATAGTGTCTTGGTATTGAACCAAATTGTTGATTAAGAGCAAACTGAAAACTCCTTACCTTTTAGCTCCCTTTGGAGTGGCTTTGAGATTTGTGGTACTGCAATGAAAACAAAGAGACTTAGAAACCTTCTGCAAGCTTCACTAGCAGAAGAGTAAACAGACACTAAAAAAACATAGTTTTTGGCTTTGTGTTTTGCTGGGGGTTTTATTTTGGTGGTTTACTATTTTTATTTATTTCCTCCTCATCTACTTCTACTGTAAAATTTTAGCTAAGAGGAAGGTAGACACACAATGGATTAGAGAATGCTGAAGTGCCTCATGACAGGGGGCACTAGTGTGAAAAACACATGTGAAAAAGCCCTCCTGAGGTAAACGTGACATATGGGATTAAAACCATACAAGAACACAATAATAATTTATGTTAGTGGGCAAGGGAGGGCTGCAATACCCAAGTTAGGTGTTTATTACAGAACAATTCAGCAGTACTAGCAGAGCAGTGATGCTTTCCTTACATGCTCTCTTCCGTTAGTATTGTTTGGGAATCTGTACTGCTCCCCTCAGTTCAGAACTGTGCACCATTATCCTTCATCAGCTACAGGTGCTTTTTTGCTCAGCTTCACATCACCACAGTGCATCTCAGGCTATGGAAGAATCCTTATCAGATGTATTCCCTTTGGGCTCAAATCTCAGCTACTATATTTGAAAATAATTGTGTTCAGCACTCAAAAATTCAGGTGAGTTAAATAAGCTATCAAAGATCAGTCTTACCTAGAAAGAGAGTTCAGTTTGCCACTTAAACCAGAGGCCAGTGAAACCAGCGACCTGGTTTTGGAAATCTAAAAATGTATATATAAGACTGCAGTTAAAAAAGGTAGCTTTTGAAAGCAAAATGATAGGTATTTGCAGGAAACAATACTGTAAAAATTTCCTGTTGAAAAAGGGCAGTTAAGCCCCATAGTGTTGCCTTTGAGATATATATATACACAAATATACATTCTAAAAGAAGTTTCATAATGCCAAATCATAGTTATTCCTACTGAAGTTCTGTACAACCAACCACCTAATATAGACCCTTTCAACTTTTAAGCCTTTTTACTGTAGAAGTCTGTAATTGCACAGAATCTTTTTTGTATTTGTTGCCAGCTTGCTACATCAGTGTCTGGCTGAGGAGCTACACTGCCCAGACAGACTGAGATGGCAAAACTAAAACACTTGATTTGGTTTAGAGACAAGAATAAACTACTCAGTTATAGAAAAACATGGATTAAACACTAGGTTGATTTAAAAAATAAAGTTTCAACAAAATATGGTTCTTCAAACCATCAAGACTTACTGGCAAGTCAAGAGAGAATGGCCATGCCAGTACTTGCCAGCCTGTGTGAATTAGTCACTAGAAGTGCAGATACCATATTTCATTATGAAAATAATTTACAGTTAGCCTTGCTTAACTTCAAATATATTACATTTAAAATAACTGACTTTTCCAACAGACAGCAGAGCACTGGCCTGCCTTCTTATGGATCTAGCAGGGCTTGTGGCAGGTCAAAACTGATGAAGTCCTTATGTTTTTTGGATAAAAACAGAATAAACTTACTTTTTTAGTTATTTTCTTTGCAGAACTGTTCTTGGTATCTTCATACTCAACAATTGTAGTTACCTTAACTATAAATGTATTAGCAAGACAAGGAAAATAAAGATCTCATGATGAGCACAAAACACCACTTCAGCCTCGTGTTTGAAGCCTATTTTCCCCCCATGGACAGCTTTGGCCCTTGTGCCATCCAATGTCATTCACTTGGGACACAGATCAGAACAAAGTGTGTGTGTTCAGCACAGGCACTGGGACACACAGGACAGTTAATAGACCCCAGATAATCCCTCAGCCCACAGAGAAAACAGAATCACACCCCAGTGGTAGTATCCTCCTTATTGCATTTTTGGGGATGTGAAGAAAAATTTGTATTTCCTACAAAGCTCAATGGGCAGAATGTTAAGGGAAACCTAAGAAAAGAGAAGTGGATTTCCTAGCTCTCCTGCTATACTGTAAAGCCTTAATTCTGTCTCTTCTTACCATTTCCCTTGATAAATTGCAAAGGAGAGAAGCTCTTATCTCATGCTTTAAAGTACCTATACAGCAGCATAGCTCATGATCCTCCACACTGAATGCTGGGGTCTGTTATGCACTTTTCCCTCTTGTATTCTTCAGGCTTAGCATTCATTTTACAAATGCTCAATTCAAACCAGTTAAAAAAAAAAAAGATAAGGCAAGAACCACAGGCTATATATGAATGAGTTGACCTGCCTTTTTTGCTGTTGGTCCTCACCAGTTTGGGATTTGGCATGTCTTCTACAGAGCAGTCAGTCTGAAAAAAATATTTATCCAACAAGGGAAGGTCATCAGATTTTTCCCAGTAGATGCATATTATGTTACAAGAGGCAGTGAACTAAAAGGGCATGAAAGCAACTGACAGGAAGTGGGATTAGCTAAACACCAGTTGTTTTTTTGGCTTTTTTTGGAAACATCTGAATTTCTGCCAGCAGAAGATCCTAAAACTTTAGGTAATGTTCATAACTGCACCATGGCTGGCTGCCGAGTCATTTCATATCATCTTCTATTTAAACACACAGCCAAATGAAATCATTTGGCTGAAGTATTTACAGCAGGGAGAGAAGAATTCTATTCTGTAAACTGTGATAAGATTTGAAAACACACACTTACCACTGCAGCAGCAAGAGCCACTTCCTCCCGTCCTTGCAAATCTGTAACTCAAGGAATTATGACTTATTTAGATGCTATTACTTGCATAATTTTTATCTTAATATTCTTATGGGCTCAGAAGCCAAACAAGTAATTCAGGATTACAGTGGTTAAATAGGTAACCCTAGGTCAGCATGTGTTGAAGAAGATTCCAGTCTTGTAGAACAGTCACTCCTACAAAACAACAATCAAAATCTGAGGCCATTTCAGTGTTTATCCTTGAAAGAGTCCTGAGTGTAGGCACACAGGCCATCCCCCACATTCAGAGAACCACCACACGCTCACATTGCACTGCAGACAGCTAATGCTCTAGGGCAGAAGTGTCTCCAGAAGGACACCAAAACACATACTCAGGCTTACAGTAAACTCAAGTTCTTCAAGAGGTTCAGGTTTGATCTCTGTGTGGCCCCTACAATTTCCAGCTGCAAGGCAGATTCCAGAAACATCAGTTCTCACTAGAATATACATCTGATGCTGAGTGCACACATCTTAAACCTCTGCATCAATGGGAGTTAAAATTAAACTTGTTTGCTTATCATCACAGGTATATGACTAGATTAGAATGGCTCAGGAGAGTTCAAATTAACAAAGAGAATAATCTCGGTGGCTAAGGATGAGCAGATTCAGATGAACAAAATGGTTGGTTTTACACTCAGAAAACACTAGGTTTGTAATTATTTCTTGTCTCTTCAGACATTAAATAAGATTACCTAAGTGCACACTTAACAGTACTCTCCAGACTAGTCACCAACTAATTCTATACCCTGCATATAGACAGATCAGTCTACTTGAACAGGAGTGCGCAGCGAGCATCTGCTGGGTAACAGCACTGCTGATCTGCTTAATACAGGGCAGACAAAGCAAACCTTTCCATGAAAGGCAGCAAGTTCCCAGGTGTTCTCCCGCAGCCCCGGGCACACCGCTGCCCGCACCCCGAGCACAGGGCCACGCACTCTCACCGAGCACCTCTTTCCTTTTCATCTTCCTGACGGCAGCCGGCATCGTCAGCAGCTCCACCGCAAACGCCTTCTCCGCTGTCTGCAAAAGCGAATCGAGCTCTTTCTTCATCTCCTGGATGTGCTCCTTGGCTTTAAAACAAAACACGGTCTTATTGCCACGCCTGTTACATGTTTCCAAGTATAAGCACTGCAAGACCGCGCTATAAAAGCAAGTTAAAACAGCGATTTATCCGGAGAAATCCGAGTGGGGAGTGGGAGCGCCTGGAGCCTCCATCAGCCGCCAACCCGGGGCGCGGGGCAAGCGGCCCTGCCCGAGGGGGCTCTCCAGGCCCGGGGCTCTCCCGGCCCGGAGCCGCCGTTCCCTCCCCAGCCGGGCAGCCCCGACCCTACCCTGCTGGTCGAAGTCGCTGAGGAAGAGCGCGATGCGCTGGTCCCTCTTCTTCTGGGAGAGCGCGGTGCGGTCCCTGTCCTGGGGCAGCGCCCCGCGGTCCGGCTCCACGCCCGAGTCGCTGCTGCGCCGCCGGCACGGGGCCTTCCCCGGGGCCATGGCCGACAGCCGGCCCGAGCCGTGCCCGCAGAGGGACCGGCCGGACACACCCCGGGGCGGGCAGGGGCGGCCGGGATCCGCCCGGGCGGGGGACGAGCGGAGCCCGCGGTGCCCGGGCTCTGTCAGAAGGGAGGGAACGCCGTGAGGGGAGGGAGAGGGTCGGGAGTGCCCCTCTCGGAGGTGCCTCAGGCCTTGGCACCTGTAAGTGACAGGACGAGGAGGAATGGGTACAAATTGAAAGGGGGGAAACTGAGGTTAGATAATAGAGGAATTGTTTACTCTGAGGGTGGTAGACACTGGAACACAGGGAGATTGTGGGTGCCACAACCCTGGCAGTGCTCAAGGCCAGGCTGGATAAAGCCTTGAGCAGCCGTGTGGGAGCTGTCCGTGCCCAGGCAGAGGCGTTGGCACAAGTTGACCTCTAAGGTCCATTCCAACCCCTCAACATTGCATGATTCCAGGATTTAATGATCCTTAGGCCCTGCAGGAACTGGGCAGGCTCTCTCACACACACGCACAGATGAATTGCGCTGTTTTGGTCCCTGTTTGGAGCCGCCCCGGGCCCTCAGGAGCTGCATGGAGCAGGCGAGCATTTCCATCCCCGGGACTGTGCCCAGGGCTGGGCCAGGCGGTGCTCGGCTCCCCCAGGCGCTGGGAAGGCTCTGTGCTCCATAGGAAGGGCCCTGTTCCACAGCTCAGCTTTGGGTTTAGCTAAATGTCACTAAATTACTGCTGTTCAGTGTGCAGAGCATGCAGGGCTTCAAGCTAACCAAGGTAATAACCTGCTCTGTCCAGCGCAAATGGTTACAGCTTGTGCAAATTCTGATCAGGTGAAGACAGGATTTAACAAAAACGTAGTAACAGGGAACATTAGAAAGGTGTGGCTACACCAAGTATTGGATATATAAAAATATTGAAATCCATATCATTAAAAATAGAATTCCATGAAGAAACTTATCTTGCATGTATCTAAACTTAAAAAATAATACTAGAGGTATTATTGTATCATGAGTTTTGTACAAATTTGATCAAGGAACTGTGCAAAAAGGCATTTAGATAATGCTTTAAAACACTAATGGTTTTGACATTGTGTATATGGATGCTGCAAGCTCTCTGAAGTGAGTAGCTTTTCCTGTATCATATTCATCTGGCACATCTCCTAAGCCAGATGAGACAGACTGTGTCACTCAGAAAGAGCTGTAAAAATCTGACTGACAATTCATAATATAAGTATTTTGTATCAGACAATTTTCTTGTTTGTACAACAAACAATGTGCTCCACTTCCCACATCCCCCCAAAAAAACTCTTCCAGACAAACAGGTAAGTGTTTCTGTTCCAGAAAACACTCAAAATCCTGACATAAAGAAAAGAATATCCTGCTTTTGGTAGTTCTGGCATATGCATATATGTTTACAGAAGCAGGACTAGTTTCCCTTTTCCTAAATTTTGTTTACTTTGAAATTACTAAACAAACACCACTAAAGTATTCTGAGGTGTCACCGCAAAAAGACTAGATAGTGCTGCTCTATAAGTTTAATTTCCTACAAGCCATGTAAGAAGTTTTTTAAAAAGAGAACTGACAACACCTCACCAAAGCTTTCAGGACACAGTTGATCAGCCTCAGCTGCCTGGCTGATTCTCTCTGTGAAGAAAAAAGTCTGGCTTGCTTGACTCCTGGTTACAAACCCTTGCATTACAGAATTAATTATGAGCATAAACTTGCCTAAGACCATCTCTATTTACAGTTCTGCTCTTGTAGGGAATAGTTTTGTGGTAATAAGTTGGAAAAATGTCAAGTCCATAAACTGGAGTGATGCAGAAATTAATGATCTGGTACATGGCTATTAAATATTAGTAAATATTGGTTTGAATATGGGATTAAATGTGTCATAGTGCAATCCAGCTGGTGTTACTCCAGTGACATAGAAAATGGAGAAATATTACCATTTTTTTAACATGTGCTTTATTATTTGGAAGTCTCATACATCTGAAGTACTGTTATAAGGAGCACCTGGAGGAAGATCAAACCTAGAAGCATGCATTTGAAAGGAAGAATTGTCTGTTATTAATGAAATATTTCAAAGACATGGAAAACAAGCCTTTTTGTCTTAGGTTTACAGGATTGTTCCACAAAAATGCACATTAACCTTATCACAATACATACAAATATTGTGGATGGACAATAGAAATCACCACCCTTCCATATGAGATGCATCAAGAATAAATTGTTATCCCTTATAATGTCAGAAACAGAAAAGGCACCATAATAGAATGTTTAGAAAAAACTCAGTTATGCCATTATATTTTGATTCAAAAGTGTAAGAATTACTGTCCTGACTTAAAACAAAAAGCCTTTCACACCTGTAAATTATCATTATAAACTTGTAAACCTTTACATTTTTTTCCAGAAGTATCAGGTGCAAATGCAAGGCGAATATAAAATCTATTGACTTATTAGATTACAAATACTACCCCATGAAAAAGCTGTAGTTACAAAAATATAAAAAATATTCTAACTCCCATTGTTAGATCTTAGTTTCAATCTACACTGCATTAAGAGTCCAAAGCCAGATCTGATTTGGACACATTCCTAGAGCAGGAAAGTGCTGTTTGTCTTATTTTCACATCATTGTTGTGACCTCCTCCCACGGTTTTGCTCTCTGGGTTTGTTTTATTTATTAGTGCATATTAGGATGCCAAGTGCTGGGTGCTGGCAGGTTGTATTTTTCAATGGGTGTAGCAGCATAAGTGCTCTCAGTGTGCTCTCCTCCCAGAAGTGCACTGCTCTGAGAAGAAAAACGTCATTTTTTCTCCAATCCTCCACAGCAGCTTTGTGTAGCAGCCATGCCATTTTCATCTATAACCTGTGACCCTTTGAGAGGAATAAATTCTTCTCACAGGCCTCAGTAAGGAGCTGTGGGAAGCTCAGCCACGGCTAATGCTGGGTCAGAGACAGGGGCTGCTGTGGCAAGGACAGTAACTGGCAGCATCCCATCTTCCTCACATGAGAAACTGGCACAGCTTTATCTGGGTGCTCTTTCTCTAGCCCTTGGCTTTAGAAAGCTGGATCAGCACAGGGTGTTGGACCAGCTACAACAGCAGCCTCACAAAGTGCCAATAGACATTAAAATGAGTTTCCTTCTAAATAATAACTTAAAATAAATGACTGGATTGAATGTGATATTCTTGATGAATAAACTCTGTAACAGCTGAGCCTAAGCCTGACAAATGCTAATGTCTTCACATCTGAATAGTGAAAGCTCTGCTTCTTTAGCCCTTTATCAGAGCTAGCAGAAGGTGTCCAGCTTCCAGCTCTAGAGAAACAGAGGCTGTCCTTTGTTTTGCAGGGAAGCTGGCAGAGATTAGTGGAGTCACTCAGCTGTACTCCCAGATAGCCACCTTGTTCAGCTGGGCTTTGAGAAGCACTCAGGATCGTTCAGACAGCAGTAGGACTGTGGAAGATTTAAGGGTCAGCTGTACTTTCATTTTCTTTATGCTTGGTGTAAGACTTTTTCCTTTAAATACCTTCCTCTTCATTAGAAATCAGCCCAGCATTTCTCCTGGTAACAACGTGTCAGGCTGTGCAAGTTCCAGCTGGATTTTGGCCAGCTCCAGGGGCTGTGGGGTTTCCAAACAAATGCTCCCCACAGACAGAGTGGTTCTGAAAGGGTTGTGTTTTACCCTACTTGAAAGGACTGACTGTACTCACATCTGCTTTGAGACACTAACTTACCCTGTTCCATGTGTATAAAAGATGTGGGCTAACAGGAGACTTGTGGAATTGTTATGGCAGGAAGTATTCAGTGCTCTTATGCTGGGATCATGTGTTGAATAGCACAGGAAGAAGAAGATTGTATTCCTTATTATGTTTCAGTTTCATAAAAATATTGTTCAAGCAGACACCACATTCACTCCTCTGATCAAAACTGTATATTCCATTCCAGCTGTGCTGGGATGGCAGGATTTCTTTTCAGCAGAATTTCAAAGGTATCTGCACACATCTGCTGAAGATTTTTTTTAAATAAGCACACTGTCCCTGCATGCTTGATCAGGTTAGGAGAACACTTAACAACAAAACCAACAAAAATTAAACCAAGCAATACCTAAAATGTAGGAGTTTTGATTTTTGTTTAGTAGAATTTTAAGATGGGAAACAATTTCCTATCTAAACATTTGAACTTGGCATTTCTGTTTTGCAAAACACCCCACATGACAGTAGTAATTTTAATGAGCAATTCCCTTCCCCAACCTATTGAGTCAAAAGTTCACAAATGTAACTTTCAATCAAGGCACAAAAACATTTACTGACTCTTCTCACTGTTTTCTTCACATTCTTCCCCTTCCCCTGAAAAAAAAACTTGGTGTAACAATGTCTTCTACACCAGACATAACTTTAATAGTCCAATAAGTTGTAGAAGTATCTGAGTCTGGTTCTATCTACTTTGAATTCAGTTAAATTAGATAAACAGCACATTCTCAGCACATCATTGTTCATTGTCTGCATTTGCCTTGAAGGGGAAGGGATGAGGGGGGAAAAGCCACAGTAGTTTCATGCATATTTTTCAAGAAACTTTATGTGGAAGTCTTTCACTTTCTCCAGTAGGATCTTCAGCTTCTCTACTGGAGGAAGAATGGTCATTCTGAAAAATAATATTTAAAGAAATAAAAAAACCAACCCATATTATCTTCAGAACCAACTAAACTGTGATCTTTGCACAGATCTTGATCAATCTCAAGGCACAGCAAGTAACATGTTAAGTTTAACATATTTTTGATGTTATTATCACTTTTTTGTATTTATACTTTAATTGAACTATACTCTTAAACTAGTGCAATTTGTTTCTATTGGTTAGAATATAGGAATTCAAGAACTGTTATTTTTTTTTGAGTGGTGTAGAAGATTATCAGTAAGAAATAACAGCAACTCAGTTTCCACTGTTGGGCATTTATGCCAAATTATACCCAGTTTTTAGAGCTTTAAGAAATGTCAGTTACAAGTAAATGTACATTTTTTTCTTTAATTTAAACCTGAGTGCAGAAGCATTAAAACTTTGCAACATCCCATTCTGCAGGTTTTAGTCCCTTTTTCCCTTCTTCTGCACACCCTGAAAATCCCATGGGGTGTGGGATTGCAAGGCCCCCAGAACACAATGGCTTTCCCACACTGGTGCAGGAATGGACTCTAGGTTTTCCCTGGAGCTGTGTGTACCCAGATCTGACCCAGCTGGCTGTGCTGCACAACTGCCAAGGCTAGAGGCACCCTCTGCTTTGTGGCTTCACACACAGAAACAACACAGCACAGGGTGAGGAAGACTGAATTCCGTGACAAATTTTAGCTATCAGTGGCTTGGCTGGAGCAAAGTTCTGTTTATTGGAAGCAAAAGCAACAGTTTTGGTATTAGAATATTTAGTTCAACATCTTGTTTTGGTAAAGTTATACAGAGTGTTTAAGGAGCAGATTTATAGGGATGATACTGCATTTTTCATGCAGTTTCTCCCATATGGAAACAGCTTAACCCCCTCCTCCCCAAAAAAGAATGCAGGGAAATTTTTGTAATTCCAGAGCCAGCTTTAAAATTAAAGTCTAAACTATTAGTATTGTTTGTATTCCTGGAGAAGGCATTTCAAATGCCAGTATGTAAAAACAGAATAAAATAATGCCAGCAAGCTGTGAAAACACCATAAAAACTTGTACAGCTCATCTAGCAGACCAGGTCTTTGACCTTGCTGTCAGTCCACAGAAACTGTCCAGTGGAAACTGAGACAACATAAACTGATATAAAAATCCTTGCATTTAATCAGAAGAGAAAGAACTGGGATGATACTTTGCTTACTACTGCTACTTTGCTTTAAAACAAACAGAAACTGTACCTGAAATGGTAGGTTCCTTCTCTCTGGCCAAATCCACTTCCAGGTACAACACATATTCCAGTCTCTTCCAGAAGTTTCATGCAATAGAACATATCAGGTGCCATTTTGTGAGCCTAAGGGAATGGATGCCTCAGAATTATTGAAGTCTAAATATTCCTAACACATAGAATTTCATAAGTGCTTTTTTTCCCCCCTGAAACCTAATGTTACATTATTAGTTTCTTATTGAATTTACTAAGGAAGATGAGGAACAAATGCTAATGGGGCAGTTCACACTAAATTAACTAACAGCACTTCATGGAGGAACAGGGCTGAAGAACTTACACAAAAACTCACTTCAAAAGAAAGGGTTTAGGTAATTTTGTTATTCCCCTTGACTTGCTTGTAACTTTTGTCAGAAGTCTGAAAGTTGTACTTGGAAAAATCTAAGGCACTGACATTTGATAAGATTAATTTGGGAACTGTGTGTTCCAGTTCTGTTGGCAATTACTATTTTTTTCCCCAGAATAATCTGCTGCCAAGGAAGTCCCCTGATTAATAACTATGAGAGGTTCTTAAATATGTACAGGTTAGATAGCTAATCAAATAAGCAGCTGAAAAACAGCCCTATTTTTGTTCTCAGCTGTGCTAATGGAAATGAGTATTACAAATTAGGTTTCAGAGCTCTACTTAGGAACAGAGACTTATCATTTATTAACATAGGTTACTGTCCCAAAGGCAAAAAGGTGAAATTTGTAAGGAAAGCTCCAGCCCTCTTTCCCCTTCCTGGTGAATGGGGCTTCTCTTGCAGGGTCAGTAGCACACTGCCACTCACACATGCTGGTCCCCTTAACCCAGGCAAGGGCAGCAATTTGGAACTGCACAGGGCCAGCTACTTGTGTGACTTAAACACCAACATCCTTGGGGACACTCAGCCTGGGAGCCTTAGCACTGGGATGAAATGATCTGTTCTCTTTTCCTCTCTTCTAATAAAGGTCATGTTATATTTAAGATCATATACAGCCCATGAAATACTGCTTTTGTTCTCCATCTCTGGAATCAAAGTTCATCATTGGAAGTGGCAGGCACAGGTGAGAGGAGGTTGAAATGGATTGGGGTGAGAATGGCTGACTGACCTTTGCTTCCTCAATGGCTTTGGAAGGAATAAAGATCCGAGGGAAAGCGTACATGGCTCCTTGAAGGGGGTTGCAGTGAACCCCTGGGATCTTGTTAAACATGTCTTCTGTTAGTTTGGCTTTTTTGGCAAGATTGTTCAAAACAGATTCCTTCTCCTGTTTAAAAGGAAGGTGTTCAGTTGGACACATTTCAAGTAGCAATAAAACACCAGGAGAAATGATGATCTTTCAAAAGGCCCTTCTCAAGTGAAACACTGGTAGGGCTTTGCTGAGCTGTTAGAGCAAACAATGTTCTAAATTCCAGTTGTGCTCTTAAAAAAACAGGGCAAAAAGGCTTTAGCAGGGTACAATTACAGTTTTGCAGACAGACAACCTGCAGAAGTCTCTATCTGTGTGCTCTCTTTTTACAGTCTCCTTCCTCAGCATCCACTCCTGGCTTTTTTTAGAGAGCATCTTAATTGAACTTTTGATTTGACTTGATAGGAGAAACAAAAGAAGACTCTTTGGTTTCTGTGCATAATTTGAGTTCCCAGTACTTAGGATAGGTTTGTGAAATGCACAAAAGAACAAGCATGTTATTGCTGACCTTTATGAACTGTGCATAAGATTCTTCTCCAGGTACTGGAGGATTCACCACAATATCCATGGCTGCTTGTCCTGAGACTGGAGGGCAAAGGCGAACAGAAAGCAGCTTAACGAGCTGTCCTTTGATTTCTGGGTGCAAGTTTATGACCTCCATGTAACCTCCTCTGTAGCCACATCTGTGACAAAGTGAACAGAAGAGATTGGTTAACTTCAAGTCTATAAATACAACAAAACAATGTAAATGATTGCAGAAGTGGAAAGACAATTGATGAGAATCTCACAATAGGTAAGATACAGCTTGTTGAAACAGCTGCCACACTGATATGGTTTAAGATGGAGCTGCATGACATGTCATTAAGTCCTAGTATCCCATACAGAGATAAGAGTGGACATGCAGCTTCCCTGGTAGGCAAGTTAACAATTAACATGGATCTTTAATCTTCAGAACAAGAGCATATGGCTGTAGCAGCATACATTTAATCAAGAAATTCTTTTTCTTCCATGTCCTCCTCCCCCCAAAAAACAAACCCAAACATGTGTAATATCCCAGCTGTTCCCTTTTGATTATTGAGCTGTTCCCTTGAATGTTGGAGGCCAATTTTCCTTTATCACAGGTCCAGATTGGGACTGTAGGATTTCACCTTTGTGGGACTGAGGCATTAGGTGTCTGAAATAAATACGCTAAATATTTGGTACTTTGAAAACCACTGAGTTAATCCATTACTCTGTGCTTGTTTTTCTTTTCTTAATAGTCTTTAGTTAAAATTAATAGAGGATTAATTATGGTGGATTACCTTCAGGTCAGTAATATGAAAGCGCTGTCCCACCAGATTAATGAGGAAGATGAAATAAAAAAAAACTAAATCAGACTTACTCGCCCATGTATCCCTTAGAGGTGGAGTGAAAAGAGGCCAGCTCAACATTGTTATAGTACTCGGGTCCCATCTCATACAGAATCTTTTTGAAAGAATGAAACTGGCATCCTTCAGAGTACACATTGTCCTGGTAAACCTGAACAGTCAGAAGACATTAATGTGCTCTGTTCCCCCAACTAAGGATAAAACACGGCCTTTTAGAGAGGCAGATCTGAACTGAAGAAACAGTCCTTACACTCAAAACTTCAAAGCTGTTAGAAGACACAAGGTTCTTTGTTGAGTATTAGTTACTGTAATGAGACTTTTTATCTGATGTCACCACACTTAAAGGCTGGGTCTTTGGAGACCAGCGAGCTCCATTGGATGATTTAACCTTTACTTGTATGTTTGAATTGATTTTCCTTCTGTTTCTTCCATTTGAAGTGGTCTGAGCACCATGTAGGTTTTTATGTCTGTTCCAGCAAACTTCTTCCTTGTGTCCCCTACACTTTCTCTCTAGTTCAAACCCAGGTCAAGCCACCTGTTATATTGATCCTTTGATATTAAGAATCTTGCATGTCTCTTCATGTCTTAATATGATAACAGAGAGTCTGTTCCCTGTACTTAAGAAATGCCACTACCACACATGGAACAAATTGTACCTCATATGAGTACCCTTAGCTGTGCTTTGGAGAGAACAGATTATTTCATTACCTCATCAGCCAGAAGAAAAAGTTTTTCTTCCCATGCAAAGTGTATCACATCTTCAATGCACTTTCTGTTTTGCACCTGTCCTGTTGATTTTTAAAGCAAGAAAAAAGTTAGTGGAGTGTACACATACAAATCTTTTCACCCACACCTACTTAGATTACCAACTTTTCAAGAAGATATCCCTCTTCCTCAGAAAAGTGCTATTGAACTTTAGCATTCAGTTCACTAAACATGAAATTAAGGAGCACTTTTGGAAGAAGTATGGTACAAGGTAACTTAGTCCATCTCAAGCAAAGGCAGTGTGAGATACAGTACTCAATCAAGGACTTACTGAGAGTACTCTGTGTATAGCTAATAATTGTAAATGCTCCCATGCATGATGGCTAGGAGGGAGCTGGCTTCTCACCAATCAACCTCAACTACTCAAAAAGCTAAATTCTGAGAGAGGCTTGCCACTGAGTTCTGAGTTATTACAGTCATTGCTCTTCAGAAGCCAAGAGGCTACAGGCCATGCCAGAAGCAAGATCTTTCCTAAAGACCAAAAGTGACTGAAAGTCATTCCACAAGTCTGGAAAACTTCAGTGGAAGCAGCAGCTTCAAATAGGATCCTGTGAAGTAAATCTGCTCCCTCCTTTCTGGAGTTCCAGGACACTGGAAATATGTTTCTAAAAGTAAAGTCTGTCCTACTTAGAGCACTGATCTCTGGAATTCAGCTCAACATATTTGATATGTACTTAGGATTTGCCTGCAATGTCAAATGAATGAAAAAGGAAAGAAAATGGTCTTAAAACCCCTTCATAAAACAAAATTCCTACAGACCTGTGGGATTTCCAGGGTTGATGATGCAGAGGACTTTTGGGTTGCAATATGCCTTAGCTTCATTCAAGGCACGGCGAAGTTCGTTCACATTTAGAGCCCAGCAATTTTCTTCATCCAAATAGTAATTCACCTGGATAGCATCCAGTTCAGAGATGGCTGCTGAGTATAAGGGATACTGGGGAATAGGAATCATCACTCCTGTTCGGGATTTGCCACCTCCTGAGATCAGGATCTTTAAAATTGCCTGGGGAAAAAGTAGGAATTTAAAAAATAAAAAAGGTCATGCACCAGAATTAATAATATTCTCTGGAATTAGTTATTAAACTTCCTAAAAAGTGTAGAGTTAAGGTGGATTTCTGTCCTAGAAGCAGATAGTCAAAGAGAGTTATCTATTTCAAGTTGTTACTGGCTGAGTGAGGATGGTCTAAGCTTAATGGAATCCTCTCATGTCACAACTTCCAAAGATCATGCCCGATCAACTAAAAAATTTAGGAAAAACATTCTGAGCACAAGGCTAGAGGGCAAGTTGGAAACAGGAATATCAAGATCATTATCTTTTTGCTGTGCCCTGTTGTAAGCAAAGAAGCTTTAGCTAGTTCTTGCTTATTGCCTTCCATTCATTTTATCTCATTAACCACAAGAGACCAATAAATAAAACCAGAAATTAGAACTGGGGCCTGTGCAGATTCTCCCTTGGAACAGTGAAACCTGTTTTACATCAGGAGCAATTATGTTTTCATTTTCAAGTAACAGAATAGACCAAAGTCTGCATGTCTTGGGATGGAAATAGTAATATGTAGCTTATGCCCAGAAGATACAGGCAGAAAGGTAATGTTTATGCTAGGGTCAGTCCAGACAACTTCCTCGTGCCCAATGTCTGTGTGATGTGGAGGCTTTTTACATGTGAGTTAAATAAAACAGTGCACAAGGGGCAGGAAGCAGAGAGACTTCTTGCCTTTATAACCACGGGAGAACTCTGAAGTACAGGTGCAATCAAAGCAAGCATCCTTATCAGCATGTAATTGGCATCTAAACCCAAAAATATCTTTTCTCTCAGCAGCAATATCCTTTCATTTCTTTGTGATTCTAGTACAAAATCTGCTGTTCTGTGCCTCTCATCACATACTCAGCTGCTAAGCTAATGATTTATAATCAACATAATTTTGTACCCACGACAAGTTTAAAAATACCAAGCATCCAAAACATATAATCAGGACCAAATGCATATTTAAAAACTCTTTAACACCCTCTCTCCCCTGAGGTGTGAAACAATAGTTGTTTTATCTTTAGAAGGGCCAAAGAATGAGTTGTAGCGCTGGCTTTACATCAGTGGTGCAATCAAACCGGCATGGTGCAGATCAGCTGTGCTGCGCTGCCATTCCTGACAAGCTGCCAGTGTCAGAAACTCTGAAAGCCAATTGCCTGCCGAGCTCTGGGGAGCTGCCTGCCGGGCCGCTGTCATTCTGAGCTCTGCCACTAGATGTCCTTTAAAAAAGCACCTTCACCCACACGCTGCCAAAGGCTGCCTTCACAAGCGCCAAACTGCTGCTGCACTGCCAGCAACTGTGTCTGTGCAAAGGAGTAGAGACTGGTATTCCTGTCTTAACTTATCATACTTATCTTTGAACCTTGGTTGAACCCAAAACCTGCAGTTTTCGTCAAACAAACTAAAATACACAAACAGAAATAAATCTTTGGGATTTTCACTGGCATTGATCTGCACTAGCAGAGTTTACTTGGAAGAAGAGCTGAGAGTTCTCACCTCTGAGGTTCATTCCCTCTTCCCTCTTTCACTGACTGATACCCTCTAATCTTCAGTGTTTATGTGTCTTAACCACTGAGAACAACCATTATTTAGTCTGAATGCACTAAATCTTCTAAATTTATATTTAGGCACCTGTAGCTCATTTCATATTACCTCTACAGAAAGGTACAATTAATGTATACTAAGAGACTTTGCACACACTTTTAGCTGGCTCCTGACATTCACACTGGTTTTTTCACAGGATTGGATATTCATTGAATGTGGCTTCTTTGTCTGCCAGATCAAACTCACAGGACTTGGTGAGACCAGATGTTCAACAGGGATCTGTGTTTGCAGAGGTAATTGATAAGATACAGCTTGTACCAAGAAGGAACAGGTTTCTTTTATCACTTACAGAAATGCCATCGCTTGCCCCGGTGGTGAGGTAAATGTTATCTGGATCTGCAGGAACCCCTCCATCTCTTCTCTCAATATATGAAGCCACATCCTCACGGATGCAATTTATACCTTGACTGGCAGTGTAGGATCCTGTGAAAAATGCAGGATGAGATGAGAATTGAGTGCAATGTACAACAGATTTTCTGTTACTAGCAAAACTCCTGAGGTGGTATTGGATGGAGTAGTTTGTGTATATGAGCCATATTTATATGGATCCCCAGGATGGGTTTGCTTTTTTTTCCATGGAGTAGGAAAGGGAGCTGGTTTGTTCATAGAGCAAAAGAATTAATTTGGAAGGAAACAAATACAATAAGCATCACTAAAATACAAAAATAACATACTGGATTGGTAAAAAGCGTGATTTCAAGCCTACTTTGCAAACTGGGACAACAATCCCATTCTTACTATCTTTCAGTTGCTTTCTTTATGTTGGAAGCACTCCTGGATGTAAACAAACTTCTATGTAAGCAATGGGAACAAGGAAAAGAGGCACCATGTGCAATAGAAAGGAAAGTAATTTCTTTTAATCCATGATAAATATAAGGGTTTTATTTGCAACATGAAAATAACATATTTTCTCCCACAGTCTGAAACCAAAAAAATCCTAAACTGCTTCTCTCCTTCCCCCACAGCATCTCCCACAACCACTTTTCACCAGAAATGCCTAGAATCTCCCCAATCTTATGTGCAGTTTACAGAGCACAACTAATAATCATAAATAAAAGGAGATGTTAGATGCCTGTGTGCATCACTGCCAAGAATGTGCAACAAACAAAGAGTGAAAATAAGCCTAGGTCAAGGTGAGGAATGAATCCAAGCTATGAAGCCTAAGACTGATGGACAAAGAAGTGACAAGTGTACATCTATTTTAGAACACTGTCAGGAAGCTGCAGAATCTTCTTTGCTTGTTGGGTGGAGTGGAATAATTATGCCTGACTTAACTCTTATCACTCTGTTATCTGCTGGTAGTCTGCCTGGTAGGACTTCCATGAAAGCATGATTTAAAAAAAAAAAGAACTTTTGCAAGCACTGCACAATTGCATGGGATAAAATGGTGATTCAGGGCACAACACTCCCTGATGTCCCAAACATTTACTTTTACAGGACTGGAAGTTATATTGGTGTACATGGGTGTTTGACCACAGCCAGGAGGACGCTGTTAAAGGAGGAGAACAAACCTAAGCTGTCCCTCTGTCTTGTGTTCCATTGGGTGCTGAGTCCTGCCACTCTGAGGACATACAGAACATTTAATTGCATTGTACTTCTACACTGACTTGTACTCAGTTGATGGCTTTGACTAGAACCCGTGCTTGCACCGTGGGATGCAAATCAATAAACCCAGTCCAAAAAGCTGCATATATTATGTATTTTTATATATAGGATGGATGTCTCAAATGCCTGGAAAGATATTCCAGTTATCCTACATGCAAAGTAAGTGGTGTCAGCAGAATACCAGAGAGTCTGGACACAAGAGAAATTGCCCAGTTTTGGACACAAGATGAGTCCTCAGATGAGGACATATCTGAGCCTTCATACATGGCCTGGGAGTAGCAAGACTCAAAACCATGAGTAGGGTTTTGCCAAATGGATCTTCATTGGAAGTGAGGGCATTCTAGTTCACTTCCAGAGGAAATTTCATACTCATATTAACTTTACAATTAATACCTTTAAATAGGCCGGTGTAGATATGAGTGCAACACTTCAAATGACTTTGACCCTATGTAGTGATTCCACCTTTGTGTTGCATTGACTAATTTGTTGAAAAATAAGGTTTTGAACACAACACAGTGGGGCCAGTTTTTCATCTTTGCTTTCTCACAAGAAAGGCAATTTCTCCTTCTCAGCCATGAAGAGAACAGCAGTAAGTTGTCAGACTACCAACAAAGTGATAGGGGTGACTTCCACTCAGCTGCACGTCCCAGTGCCTCTGGCTGTGTGTTTTGGGAGGCTGAACAGAGGCTGATGAGCTCCAGAGGCCAAGAGGAGGGGCTGGCACACCTTACTGGAGCCAGGGAGGGTGGACAGGGGGCAGAAAACAGTACAGCACATCAGTAAAGTCTACAGGGGTTTTAGTTGTCAGGAATTTAGAGGTACAGTTGTTCTTGGCATAAATTATTTCAAAATTAAAAAACATTTAGACACCAGAATCCAAATTTAGCCACCGAAATGAACAGTGTATATTCAGAATTATCATCTTACTTGAATACTGCAATTGTTTCAGGCCTACTTCCTCAGAATCTACTGAGCTAACAGAAATTATGGGAAATGTGTGATCTTCTGAAAAAAAGGAACACATTTCTGAAATATTATGCAAGACTGAATTCTTTATAACATGGGGTTATTGTGTCCCATGCCACCATGACCTTAAGGGGAAAGGAGCACCAAGGGGCCAAGACTGCTCATTCTGAGAACTCCTTCCACATCCCTAAATTAGACAATCATTACAAAGAAAGACTGAGTCAAAATTCAAATATATCCCCAGCAACTCCTATGTGCCAACAGTACCGTGTGAATTTATTATTCCAAAGTAAGACAGGAAAGGGATCCATTGAGCTAGAGGAACTTGTCAGTTTTGATAATGTGTTTTTAATGGTCTACATTAAAAGACAAACCAATACAAAGAAGGTGAAGATAAAACACATTCTGTATTAGGCTGTGTTGTCAAGCTTGAAATGCTGCTAATGCAATCACTGTTTATGTTTTGTTTATTTTGTTTTGTTATTTTATTAAGTTTCATAGCACCTACTCTCAAAATATACCAGTGCAAATAGGCACTGCAATCACAAAGATTAAGAAATATGCCAATTACTGTAATAAGTTCTCTGAAATGTCACTGTTTGCCTACTTGAAAGAAGGTAAGTCTGCCAGATTCTTTGCTGCACCCAGCAGCTGTAACAGGATCTGCAGAGTAGAAATTCTCATGGCATTTGCCAGGTACAGGTAGGCAGCACAGTCACTAGATGAGAAAGAAATTGCCTCTTCCATTTCCTTTCTAATGAATATGCAAAGTTTGTGCTTATGTGGATATGACATGTGCACTCTTGTAGGAAGAGTAGCTGAAGAACAGAGCTCTGTAGTTCTTTCAAGAGTTATTTTACCTTGGAGAAATAGAGCTTTGACACCTTCAGTTAAAACTATCTCAGCAAGGTAAAAGACTCTCAGCAGTGTAGCTTTCCTTATCACCTTGGTACCTGAGTTTCTGATAGCCCAGAAACCACACTTGAACTGATGGTTCAAAATGAAGATCCAGGAGTGTGCACTGGATCAGCTGAGATGGACATATAGTGTTTGTTGACACCAGCATTACAGGGACAGTGGGCTCCTTGGCAGAGAAACAACTGGAGAAGGTAAAACTGTAAAACCCTCCACCTAGTCTAAGTAGGAGACACAGAGCCCTGGATTAAGAGATGTCATACCAACAGAACAGAGCCTCTTTCCTGGTACAAAAACTCCTCAGCATTCCATTCAGAGTAATGCCTAGAAGTTATTGTGGCAAGGGCTCCATAGAAGCATAACCCTCACCCTCTGCTCTGGGACAACTCCCACCAAAAATTCGCCCCATTGGTCACCATCTGCAGGTCACACTGCAAACCTGCCCCCACCAGCTGCAGATATTGAACCAGCTGTGTTTTTCTAACACCAGAACAGCTGCAGACACTGAACCAGCTGTGTTTTCCTAACACCAGAGCAGAGCCTTACCTAAGCTGTTTCCTCCACAGCCCTGCAAGATCCGCCTGGCGCGCTTTTTGGCGTCTTCGGGAAAGCTCGGGCTGTCCAGCAGGTTTGGGTATGTACACAGGGCCACCACCTGCAGTGCCAAGAACATGTCAATTGGCCACTTTTCATTAGTTATTTTAACTTAGTTAACTTTATATTAACTTTCCTTGGAAATGAAGATCACAAATACTGGCTAATTTAAAAGAAAGGTTATTGATGAAGAGTTTGCAGTTGTTTTTTTTTAAGGGTTGTTCTCACAGAAGAGAAAATGTCTTATCAGGTTCCAAGTTAAGCTGGTAAAAACAGTTCTAGAATTATTAACTATTTTTATTACAGACAGTGAAGATTCCAGGTAAGCTAAGCATAGTGCAAACACAGTAAAGCACAGTTAACTATTCCTATGTTATCTCTAAGCAGCTCTATCCTCCATGCCTTGTGTATTACTAGCCCACTTTTATTGACAAGAAATCAAGATTTTAAATATGGAGCAGAGCTGAGAAATACAATCACATTTTGAAGTCCTAGTGGCATGTTCTAATAATCTTTCCCCAAAAAAACTTCTAGTTCCTACTGATTTGAATTCATGGGAAATATTTAATTAAAAAAGAAATGGTGATATAGAACATAATAAAAGTAGAAACACAACCCAGCAGAATTAAATTAATGAAGGAATGTAAGACACAAAGAATTGAGAGGTCTTTCTTGAGATCAGCTTAATTTATTCCAGTCTCTCTCATTTTTATGCTTAAATGGTGTAATGTGGACAGACTGTTGTCATCTTGTGGGACAATGGCAATTAATTAATCCATGTGTGCACACAGTCATGGGAAGAAAGGATTTCCCATTTTATTTAATAACATTGGAATAACCTGTAATACATTTGAATAATTTAGAAGAAGCTCACGTCTCCCTAGTTTGCTGCATAGCTTGATTTTGTGATCTCATCATCTGGACCCTCAGCTTAATAAAGCTTCAATTTGTCCTGGAACTCTCTGAATTCACATTATTATAGACAGAGAAATTTACATGAGGGTGTGAGGGATGCTCAGTAAATAAGATAATACTCATTTTAACCTTATTTGTGTTTTAGGAATAATGTACAAATATGAATTCTGTTGTAATCTTTCCTAAAAGTTAACCTGCCGATTAGCTTGCCCAGAGGTAAAATGTGCAAAATGAGACACAGTACAAGTATTTGAACCCAGCTACATGCAGATTTCAAAGTATTCTCTCAGATGAAGAAAGGCTTTTGTTTTTTTCTTTAAAGAGAACCCCTTCCTTTCCTGAAGAGCATTGTTGATAATGAATGTGCTGACTGATAACACAGAAGTGGCAGGAAAAAATGTGGGTGGGGAATGATATGGGAACTAAGGAAAGCTACTGTGTTAAAAGAGGATAAGCAGCAAACAATAGGACTTTGGCTCAGAAATGAACATTTTAAATTCTTTACAAAAGAACTATTTTAAGTCTAATTGTATCTAGAGACTCAATTATACTAGCACCTATATCAGACAGCTTTAAGGCATTCTAATAAAAAATGAATAATAATATTTTAGTAGCCTTACCTGACGGAGGAAGGTGATTGGTCTCTGTCCCATTGCATGTGCATCTCCAATGTTGGCTTTAATCACTTCAGTAAAGGGTTTTTTGATTCCCTAGAAAGGGATCATTCAGAATGTTTTGTTAGGGCTGTAGTAGAAGATTCTTTTTTAGTATCTGTCATGTGGCTGTAACAGCTACAGTGTTTAATGTAAAGCTTAATGCATTTCTTATACAACACTGCCAGGAAATCTTAAATGGTTTACAGAAATATTGTTGACTGTGACACATTTTTAAAGGCTGGCTTTTATTTTTCTGCTAGCTGCAAGTAAGAGACTGACTTGGCTGGAAACCACATATTGAAGTAGAAAAGATGAAAAAAAGGCATTTTGAGTTGTCAGTATTAGAGCAATTTCTTTGAGACACCTAAGGGAGGGATGGATCAGTCAAGAAGCTAAAAAGACTTGAGGATATTTGAGAAACCACCAATAAAAGAAACCTCAAGACCTTTAGTTCCTTGAGAGTAAAAACAAAAAAGTGCTTATTTATTTTATACTTAGATTAAGTATTCCTTGTATGATGACCGCACTTTTCCATGTAGAGATGGTTCACAAAATATATCCTAGTGAGGCTCTTTATGATAAACAGAAGTGCTAAATAATCACCATGAATATTTAAAAGCTTCCTAGTCTCCAAAATCTGAACAGACCGCCATTTTTCCTGTGAGAAACTGAATACATCATGAGAACACAGGGAAAGAAGTTAATGAATGTTGATTAGCAATCACAGCTCTTTAAAAAGCAAAATAAAATAAGGGCATGAAAAAGGCAAGGCACTGACTGATTCAAAAAACTACCAGTGGTTTAAATAAAAAATATTAACTGAAAGTAAAGGCCAACATTACAAGAAAAATAAGTGAGAGAGGCAATAATAAATTTAGAGTTATTCTGATGTATATTTCAGAGGTAGTAGGGAGGCATCCTAACAGTGACAGAATTGTCACATGGACTAAGGAACTGCAAAATCAGACTGATTAGTTTTCTGTAGAAAATGACCTATAACAACTTACTCTGGGTATGGACTCAGACAGCCTCTTCCTGGTCCATGTACTTACAGCCAATTACTGGATTTGGATATAAAATATGTAGCTGGCAAGCCTGAACTAATTTCTGCTTTTCCACCATGGACTATGGAGTTGGACTTCAATGGCAGCCCAGAAGCCAGATGTGGAAATAACAATAATACAGGTAGTCCCCAGGGACAGAGATTCCCAGGTATGCCAAGATTTGGAGGTTCAAGGCTGCACAATCCCCAGTACCCCACTGGATGGATCCAGTCCATTGTATATCTGAGAGCCTTTGGGGGTTTTCTTTTAAAATTCAGTATGTAGTTAGAAATGGCATTAGGACCAGACAACTGGGCTTACATGATCCTGATTGAAAAGAGTCAATTTTATATGGCCTTACATTTAGCAGCAATTGAAAAAAAAAAGTTCACTTAAAATAATTGAAAGTGACACACTGAGTCCATCAAGTAATTTGCTTTTATGCTTGTTGATCTAAGTGAGCACCCAAATTAAGAGCTGCATTTCAGCTCTAAATAAAAAATTAGAAATAGGGATGTCAGATAGACATTACACTTATCTGAGGCTGAAGTTTAGTAATTTATGAGTAATGTAAACATAGAAAGGAGAAAATGTGAATGGGATGTTGATAATCTCAGTATCAAACTGTAGAGCAGCAGGAAAAGGGCTGCAACAGGTCATGGATTTATTTCACTGCAGAAGGCTGAGCAGTCTTTAACCATGTCAGCAACACACCTGAGCTGAGACAAGTTATGGCCCTGCAAGCCAAGGAGCACACAGGGGGAGCAGGAACTGGGCCACTGGAGTTGTTTTGCTCTCCTCTAGGGGTGCCCCAGCACATCTGGACTCCCATGGCCTCTGTCTGGGTGCAGCCAAGGTGTGCTCCACAGGCAGCCTGGCAGCACTGAAACAGGCAAGGCTTTGCAAAAGGGAAGCTTGCATAACAGGAGCTCTAATAACAAACTCGTGAGCAGTAGGTTCCAGACTGATTCTCCTGCCTTGTGAGGAGGGTAGAAACCACATCAAGGAGGAGAAAAATGCCCAGCCCTACAAAACAAGCTCTGCTCCAGCTCCTGCCTTTGGCGGCACCTCACACTGTGCTCACAACGTGATTCAGCTTCAGCTTGGAACAAGGCCAGGCTCCTGCCACTCCTCTGACAGGGGCAGCAAACAGATCCATGGTAGTAGCCCTTTTTTAAAGCTGTAGAAGCCATCTTTCACCTCCACATGTAAAAGAGAAAATATAAAAACATGTATTGTCTTTTAGTAGGCATCTTCTGGACAATGAAAGGATTTTAATGGAATAAAAGAATCTTCCAGGATTTGGAATATGCTCTTTGGAAATTACTTCCTTCAACTGTTACTTCTGTCTCTCTACTTTTTTTAGAGGAAATGCATCTTTTAAGAAACCTGATGAAACCTGAAGCAAGCCAGACATAATTATTCTAACAACTAAATATCACACAAAGTTGGGAGAAGGGATTTTTATACATGAACTAGAATTCATTAGCACAAAGTCAATAGAAATCTTTTTGCAGTTAACCAGGTTTGGGGAAGTTTCCTCTTCCCCTAGACATCCCCAGAGCCTCAGGAAACCCATTAGGAAAGGAGAACAGTATGAAATGATGAGCTGTCTCTGAAGGAGAGTCATGATGGAAGAAGTGTTGGGAGAATTACTTGATCAAAGAAGCAATGTGATGCCAGAAAATACAGCACCCCAAAGAACTACCATGAGGGCAATGCCCTGCCAGGAGTTTTAGTGTACCTGGAGGTTCCCTTTACAAAGGTACCACCTGACAGTGCTGGCAAACTGCAGAATACCACCGTGCCCAGAAAGAGTAAAGAATGGCCCAAACTGACCTGACACTGTCTTTGTTAAATCTTCAGCAAATTTCAAAGGAAAGCCATCACTCAGGGGAGAGCATGTGTGGATTTGGAAATGGCAATAGGAAAGAATTGAAAAGAGTTCCCTTGAGGAGGCCATGAAAATGTGAGCTGCTTTTAATCCCAGAAGAGAACTGTGGTATTACAGCTATTTCTGAATTTCAGAATTTGCCTGCTCCTGGCTGCTCCCAATTGTCTCATTTTCATTGCCATGGCTTTGTGCCTCCTCTTGATGGGTATCAGGCAACAACATCACACTATGAACCACTGCACTATTTCCTTGAGACTGCTTTTGCTGTGACTTGCACAAACAAGCTCTACAATCAGAGCTGGCAAACCCAAACATTTCAGCATGGCTGAGATCTACACTGTAGTAGCCAAGTTACTTGCTTGCTTTTTTCTCTCCTCCTCTCAAGAGGCCAAGAAAGCACTGCCCAGAGGCCCTTAACTAATAGGGACCTGAAGACCTGAATTAGCATTCCAATCTTTTTATTAAAACAGCTCACAGCAGAAAAATAAACCTGACCTGCTTACCATGGAGTAAGGCTTTGAGTTTGTATTATGCTTGTGCAATTCAAGCTGACATGAGCTGTTTTGGGGAGGAAGGAGAAGGCAAAATCTGGATTTTGACTTAAAATGGCAGTGATGACTTGCATGCCCCTCATATCACATGAGAAAATCAGTGGGACTGACCATTAATTGGCAGATCTGATTCAGAGATTACAGAACAGGACTTGTCCTCAGGTTACTTTTTCCTGACACATTGATCAAAGTGGGTTTGCATTCAGAATTTTTGCCTATATAGATAAACCACTAGATTTCATAACAGAATTAAATGATAGAATTAAAATAATGCTCATTAGAAAGTGATTAGACATTAAGACCCACTTAACTTGGAGAGCTACTGGAAAAGGTCTATTTTAGAATAAATTTTGCTAATGTATTCAACCAGAAAATATCAAAAACTGGATTCTGTGGGTTGCGAGCTTCTGAAAATATGATTTTGATAATTGTGCTCTTGAAACCAGTTTTCTTTCACCTTCATCTGCAGTAGTTTCTGGCATCTTAAAAACCATGGGTTTTACTACAGATTCACTTATGTATGCAACATGTACAGACAACTGAGGAACAACAGTTCTGTCTTAATGAGGTCAGATGCTCTTGCCTGGAAGATACTTCCTTCGTGTGCACACAGTCACGTATTCAAAGCAGAAAATTACAGGATGGTAATTTAAGCTTAGCATCTTTCATTACTGGGTGTACCAGTCAATCTTGTCTCTTTTTCTTGGCATGTTAAATTATATTTCTGCATGTCATTGTCTAAATTGTGTTTTATCTTTCCAAAACTCCCAGGAACACAGTCAACTCACATTTACAATTAAGGCTGGATTCTAAGTCAGATTTTTCTATTCAATTTTAAAGTCTGATGAATTAGTGAGGGAAAAAAAAAACTCTACAGTATTTTAATCAAAATACTTCAGCAGAAGCTGCCTGAGATTTCAGTTACTTAAGTAGAAGGATTTTGGTAGTTTTATTGTCTAAATAGCAATGTAGGGAGTGAACAAGTGGCTTGAATAAACTTGAAACAGGAACCTATTTGCAATAGCTAAGCAAATGAAAAGCGTGGGCACAGGAGATGAATGGACAACCCTTTTGCTGTAAAGGTAACAGAAAAATAGGGCCTTCAGTGTATAGAAAGTGTATAATGCCAGTGAAGGCCCATGGCTCCAGGCCCAGGGTTGGGATGTGTTACCCACCTGTGCTATCTGAAGGAACTCCCTACATGCTACCAATGTATCCCTGCACACCATCCCTCTCCCCCTTTCCACCCTACAGTTCTCTTTCAGCAGCTCGAAAGTTTGCAAGGACCTTGTGTGCCTTACACTGGGCCAGGCCCTGCTTCCAACGTCACCTGAGCTGACCTGTGGATCCTGCAATGCTGTTTGATTTGCACAGGCTTTGCCAGGAGATGTAAGGCAGCTTAACCTAACACAGAACTTGACATTATATAAAACCCAATCAGGAACTGGGGAGAAAAGGAGTGTATAGGTGAAATGTCAGAGTAACAGATATGAAGGGATTTTCCACAACAAGGTCAGTTAAAATTAGCATGAATACAAAGCAACAAATCAGGTATGTGTCCTCCCTGGGTAAAGATAAGTTAGTTTGTCATTGCTGATTAGGTAAAGAGAAGGCCTCTTCTCAGACCTTGCTTTATTCTTGCATTGATTTGTATTCAGGAGCAAATTTCTAGTTTGAAATGTAATTAAAGTCAATACTTGATACAGTGGCCATTTGTTAGCAAGTCTATACAAAGGGGGTAGAAGAAAGGTCTTATTTGAGAGAGTTCTATTTAGAGTGTAATCCTTTATTAAAATATGCCTGTGCCCTAGCTTTAAAAAGTTGCCAGAAACACCAAGGAAAATTTTTGGAATTAGTTCTTTCTGTCATCTTAGTAAGTCAGAATCAGCTGATTTCTACCAATAGCAAAAAGAAGAGAAAAAGGGTTTTCACTTTCAAAGCATGACACAATTTCAAAATTATGAAAAAAAGGCTCAGGAAAGCAATCCAATCACTGATTTTGCATGAAGATTTCCCTCTTGAAAGATTTAATGTAGCTCAAACCCCTGATTTTCCACCTAGATGAATACAGGACACAAGCCAACAAAACTTGTGAAATCCAGGTACAGCATGCCCCACCTGTATTGGGCAATCAATCTTAATCTGCTTTATTGAGTATTTTACTAGTCACTTACATTGGCTTAGTCCCAGGCTAAAACTAATGCCTCACTTTTATTTGTTCTTTTAAGAAATATCCCTTCAATTGTCCAGTCAGAGACTTCTTGAGTAACATTTCAGTCCTTATTTCTGTGTGCACTGTGGAGTTACAGCTCCTGTTGTGATCATTTGCAGTTAATATAGAGAAGCAGCAAGTGCCAGAGAGAATAACAGAGGAGCTGCTCTTTGGGATCTGAGACAGCAGAACAAACCTCAAGGAAGATGAAAGCTTACACTGTGCAAACAGCTTCAAGTAGATGTTTTATAGTCTCCATAACAGCTCTATGAGTATTAACAAGTATGAAGAGTAACCAAATGGAATCAAGTTTAAACAGGGAGAGCCTCTATCACATCTGATTATATACAATGGCTGCTGCATTTAGGGTGCTTTTAGTTCAGAAACAAATTACCTAAAGGCATCTGGGCAGAAGAAGATAAAAGATTTACTGCCATTGCTTCACCCCTGCCTGTTCTTGTTACCCCTACCCACTGCAGTGTTTCCACCTCATACCAGGGAGCCTGTGCTCTCCTGCCTGATGTAGGATGTAGAAGAGTGTTATGGGGCAATTCTTGCTGTTAGTGAAGAGTGGCCATGGATCTAGAGATGCTGTGGGAAATCTCCTTCCTCTTTCCTGAAGTGGCAACCACTTCAGCCTCTTCCCTTTATCCATCAGTGTTAATTCTGCTGGCAGTGCTTGGCCTAACCCTGTGAGCTAAGATTGAGAGGGCTGGAAAAAGCTGTACAACTTAATAAAAAGGAAACAAAGACATGCTATTGATGTGTGAGCACACAGAATTAAATTTCAGACACACACACAAAAAATAGACAATTAGATAACCTATAGTACTTTACTTATAAGGAACCTAGGCATTACTCAACACTGTATGCTTTAGCAGACAGCTTGATTAAACAAGAGAATGAATTAACAGTATTTTTCTCAGAAAAGAGGAATGAGTAACTTGAGAAGTGTGGAAGCAAGTAAAGGATTTCTACTGAAGTTGATTAGTGTTCTCTGCAGATACACTGTCTCAACTTTTGCAGTAATTCTGTCCTCCTTCCCTGCCAGCTGGGAGGTTTGTTTGCCTTACTTGTGTTAAAGCATAGTCACCTCTAGGAATGCTGGTAGCCATTATCAATGGCAAACATTATTTCATGAGACTGGTTCCAGGAAAAAAGAAATTAAATAGAAAATGCCACATAAGTAAGCACAACACTAAACTGACATAAAAATCTTTTAATAAAGTGAATGCCAATGATTTGCTGTTATATTTTTTCAAAAGTGCACAGTAGATTATTCTTTCTGCCAGTGATTCAGCTGGTAACTGGAGTAAGCAGGGGAGCTGGGAGGAGTTTGTGAAGGGCCTTTTATATTTGTTTTGTCAAGTAATATCTCCTGCTCAGTAATGTTAACTTGAAAACAAACATACTCAGGGAGAACACTGGAAGATTTTATACTCTGGAAAATGCATCCACTAGGGAACCTAGTTACATAAACACAATGACACCTTTATAAACAAGTTTTGAGGCAAAAATCAAAACAGATGTTCCAAAATTAATTCTTCATTACCACTCTGAAGTTTTAAAGTGAAATTCAAAAAAAAGAAGTTATTTGTAATAATTATTGAGTTAGACATAAATAGTTGATGCATATACTACAGTGCACTGAAAACAATGCTTCACCTTCTAAAACAAGGGGAAACAAGTAACACTAAGACCAGAGAATCACCAGTTTACTCTCATGGTTAGAATTGCTGTAGCACGTTTTTGTTCAAAGCACTTTACATGAACTAATGAAAATGGTCTTGCAGTACCTGTAATAAGGCATTAGAAAGACTCTCTAAAGCAGTGACAGCATGGAATAATATCTAAAATTATAGAAAAACTACTCTGCCAAATGCTTCATCAAAACAAAAATGTGTCCTTGTGATGAGAGGGGAAGCTGTGGTTTGAACAGCAGAGGCAAAAAGCCATGTCTGTATTGCTAAGGGTTTTTTATTATCTTTTGTTTCAATACTCGAGGAATAAGAAAGAAATATGAAGAGCAAAATAGAAGCACTGACTGATTTGGATGCTTTATTTAGCACATACTGGCCCAAACCCTTAGGATCTGCTTTATTATCTGATCTGCCAAAGAGAACCAACCACCTACAACTTTGGGCAGCGTTACTGAGTGTTTGTGCTCTGAAGGTTTGTCCCCGGGCACCTCAACTTCTGCAACTAAAAAAAAGGAGCATTCTCGGTGATCTCCTCGGATGATCCAGAGCAGAGCTGGGTGAGGCTGCGGAGCAGTGCCTGGAGAGCCGGGCCAGCTCACCTGTCAGGAGCCAGGTGCCTCCTGCCCCGGCCAAGGCAGGATCTCTGAAATCCTCACGAAGGACTCAAACGCTCTATCAGTATGATGAAAGCCGGTCACTCACCCCCTTGTATAACACAAAGGACACGGGATTGCAGCAAAGGGTCAAAGTGGCCGGAGAAATGTAAACACTGCTTTATGGGGGTGTCCCGTATCTGCCTTAGGCAGCCAGTGACACAAGATAAACAGTAGCCGGCCGGAGGGTTCCTTTGTTTCGTGCCTCTGCCGCCTCCCGTGGGAAGGGGCGCGGGGCCGGGGATGCCGCAGCGGAGCGGGGCCGGGCACAGCGCGTCCGGCCACGGCTCGGGGCAGCAGAGGGATGGGGAAAACGCTGCTGTGCTCCGGGAGTTTTTAACTCGGTAGGAAGCCCTGCAGCGGCACTCGCGGTGCCTCCCGCTTTCCCGAGGCTTCCACAGGGTCACGTCTCAGCCCCGCGGGGTGTCACGTCCCCGCCGAGCCCCGCCACATCCCCAGCCGGGAGCGGCGGCGGAGGAGCGCCCGGGGCAGAGCCGGTGCGGCTGCAGGAGCGCGCCCTGCCCTGTCCTGCCCCGCCCCGCCGCCCCTGCCTCACCTTCCGCAGCTCCTTCTCGATCTCCCCGGCTTTCAGAACGATGGGGCCGCGCACCGCGTATTCCACCGCCTTCACTTGCGGGTTCATGGACTCCAGCGTCAGGATCTTCTCCCTGCTCGCCTTCTCGTTGATCTTCACGGCGGAGGCCTTGGCAGCGCTGCTCCAGCGCACCGTCCCCTCCCGCCGGGGACCCCGCGGCTGCCGCCCGGCCGCCAGCGAAGCGGCGCAGCGCAGAGCCATGTCCGTCCTTCCGCCCCGGCAGCCCCCCGGCCCGCGGCCGCACAGCCGTGCCGCAGCTTGCCTGGCAACCAAGACAAACCGATGCATGGTCGTTCGGGTAGCTCCCAAAGCCAGATGAAGGATACGAGCGCTGGGGATCGGTGTGTTTTGTAGTCGGAACCGGGCGCTAGCCAGATGCACGCGAGCAGGAGAAATGCCGAAGAGCTGGCACAGTTACACGTACACGCTCGATCCTCTCATGTCCAGATCCCGCAAACTTAGCTGCAATGGATACAACTGATCTTGCAGCGTTGCGATGCCACCACAGGAGCAGAATTAGAAATAGAAACAACCATTGCATCCGAATAGCGCTGCAGCCCCCTGCCCCGACAGAAGTGCCCGCGCTAGTGCTCTGGAAGAGTCCCGGGCAAACCCATCCTTTTCCCAGCCGGCGCTGGCCCCGGCCCCGGGGCGTGCTAAGGTGTGATTGCACCAGCCGGGCTGCGGACGCGCTGCCTGCCGGGGGCTGTAGTCCCGGCTGCGCCTGCCCACGGCATCAGGTGATGGGCAGGGAACTACCGCACCCAGAGGCCTCCCCGGGCCGCTCCCGCATTGTCTGCAGGGCGGGGCGCGCTCCCGCTGCTGGAGATGCGGGGGGAACCGGGGTCAGGGCAAGCGCGGGGGATTTTCCTACGGGAACGGCAGAGCCAAGTGTTCTCGGTGCTGGGGAGCGCTTCTCTGCCCCTCGGAGCCCGCGGTGCCGCCGCCCGGCCGCGCACAGAGCGCTCCCTTTGTCTGGGTGTGCTTTTCTGCCCTGGCTGTGAGGAGCGCAGCGTTGCCCACGCTGGCTCTTCGCTGTCCGTGGGGGAAAGGCGGCCTGCGCTGCTCTGGCAGCCGGCGTGGTGCTGGCAATGCGGGGCGGTGGGCTCGGGAGTGGGCTTGGGGATGGGCTCTGAGCTGGGCTCGGGGATGGGCTCTGAGCTGGGCTCGGCGCTGCCAATGCAGGGCGGTGGGCTCGGGGGTGGGCTCGGGAGTGGGCTCGGGGATGGGCTCTGAGCTGGCAATGCGGGGTGCGGGGCGGCGGGCTCGGGGATGGGCTCGGGAATGGGCTCGGGGATGGGCTCGGGGGTGGGTTTGGTGCTGGGCTCTGCCGTGGCTCGGTCACCTGTTGCGGGGCTGCTGGAGAGCGGCTCTAGAGTCGGGCAGGCAGCGAGGCTGAACGAGCGCCAGAGCCCCGTCCCTCACCCTGTCACCCTGCCAGGGGAGCATTTGCTCCTGATCTTTGCGTCCCGCAGGAACAAGCCGGTCCTCTTTCACAGTTTCCTCATTGTTTCCAGATGATGAAAATGTTTTTATCTCCCGGGTTCAGTTCAGCTTTCATAGCAAATGACTGGAGGTCTGCCATGAAATACAACAGCAGCAGAATTCGGAGGGAGAGAGGTAAATTCTCTTTCCTCCTTGCTGCTCCTGGGTAGGAGAAGGCCCTTTTTACCCATCCTGGGTGCCCAGAAGAGCCTCCTTGTTTGTGCTCAGAGAGTGGAATAAGGGATCATTCACTCAGGAATATTCCTATGACCTAATGTAACCTCCCTGAGTAGGAGCCTGGGCAGTAAATCAGCCTTATTTGTTAATTGTTTTTGTAGAACCTTCTTTTTACTTTCTCTTTTGCCTCTTAGAATATGGCAAACCAGCTTCCTAATTTTAGGTGCCTAAATTAGATGGTTTGAGACTTGGGTTCTGTTCTGTTTTGGTGTTTTCCTCGGCTGATGAAGAGCAAGGAAGCTGCTTTTGGCGTGTCTGATTTTATTTCATTACATACAATTATGTCTTTAGCTTTTTTTCTGTCTTTACTATTTCTTCTTCCTAACAAGCTTTTGCTTGCCATGGTCTTTAGTTTCACTAGTCATTTGCTCCAGTCCTTATTCTAGTTCAAGTGAAATATTTTTCAGCGCTTGCTTTGTGCTAATTTAAAAATAATTGCTGCTTGAGGATTTTAGTCAAGTCATAGTTAACAAAATAACAGAGATGGAATTTTTTTGTGCTGAAGGAACATTCTTGAGGTGGTGCAGAAAACTATTTTTTTTTTTTTGTTTACAGTCGTTGTACTGATTTTACTGAGAGCTTTTTCTTGTTTACTGTTCAGTTTGTGAAGGCCATGTTGAGTGTTTCTGACCCTGCTTGTCCTGCCTCCAAAATTCTGCCCACAGAATGACCCAATGGAAATTGGGTCTGTTAGAAATTCCTGTTCCAAGAAGTCCATTTTTGTTTACTTGAAGCCGCCGCAGCTGTTCCAGGAGATTGCATCTGATTTTTTTCCCCATAAGCCTTTTTAACTTTTGAAATGTCAGGTTTTGGAGCCTGTATGTTTTGACACTTAACTTTTAAAGTTGTCATCAGTTGTGTATCTGGAAAGCCAAGTGCTCTCTGAATCTGGCAGTTCGATAATTAACAGTGTCATGTCCCTTTTTTTCTATGTTTGATAAAAAGTAGTTCCGAAGAAAATATTTCAAGCTGTGGTAAGACATGTCAAGGCTGGATTTATCACAAAACCAGATTGGATTTTATAGTGAGCTTTTATCAGATCACCTGAAATGTTCAAATTATTTTAAATTCTAATATTTACATTCAGTGGATACAAGTAGATTTCCCAGCTATCTTAATTCAAGTGTATTTCATGGTTCCTTAGAAATCAAGGCTGAAATGCTACCCAGACTATTAAAGATCAGAGTTTAGGTTGTAATTTGGAAGCACTAATTTTGCTGGGGGAAGAACACAAGTTGACCTTTGCTCTTGGCCCACACGCTGCTGTTCCACCCCCAATCCGCCCCCCAGAAAGAGCTGGCGTAGCACAAAGTGTCCAGCCAGCACTGCCCTGAGTCTCCCTCTGATCCCCCACAAGTAAAGGCACAGATCCCCTGGTATCTCTGTCCCTGCACTGGTGACAAGCCAAGCAAGCCTCAGACCTTGCTTGCAAATTCTGTGAGGCTGCTGGTTAGTGTGTAACACAGGGCAGCCTTGGACTGAGGCTCCACACCTGCAAATGCACTTGGCACAAGCCAAATGGGTTTTAGTAGAACATTGGAATAAATATATGCAAAACTGGATTCAATAGTCTGGGTAATTTCTTAGAAAAGCACGCAGGAAATAAATGGGATGAAACAAAGCCTTTCCATGGTAAATGCAGTATGAAGTGGTGTTAGAGAAAAGTATCTCTCTCTTTACATGTGGTAAATGTATCTCCAAAGGTTATTTTAATACAAATGCTTTCCTGAAAGTAAATAGTGTAGGATGAACTTGCCATGTTGAGGCAAAGTTGCTCCTAAATGAATATGCAAATCATATGAACACGGGTTTCAGACAAACCAGACATTGAAGGTGGACAGTGCTGCTTACCGAGGTGCTTTGATCTCCAGGTTGTGTTCCACCTCTAGCCATAAAGACACAAGCTGCTTTTCTTGCAGTTTTAAGAAGCTAAAATAATGAATTTCATGTTGATGATGCCAAGCTAGAGATACAGAACAGCAGCAAGTGCACAAATACATGGAAAGGTAGATGGAGACTTGGAGAAACAAGAGTGATAAACAGGATAACAGCTGCTGTCACATGTTCCATTCTGACAGACCTTCAACAAGCTGCTTTGCCATGAATAGTTGCATGGTTTAAACCCCATGATTACAATAATGACATGTGGTAACTGAGCATTCATTCTGCTGCTGCTGTTCCATTGAAACAAAGATTCTGGATAGAAAACTGCTCTCAATAGCTTAAAATGCCAAAGTCTTTTTAATGGTACTTGGGAATCTTTGAGCATACTAAGTAAATGAAAACCACATTATGAAAACCAGGTTTATTCAGACAAAAAAAGCAAGGTTTTCTGTACTCTGTGTTGTACAAGTAAGGAGGATGGCTTTTTTTTACTATGGACTACTGCTTTATGGTAGCAGTTCAGAATATAAGGAGTATCTTCAGAGAAATGACAATTTCTACTGTTCTTCAAACTGAACATAAAACTTCAAGATTTGGTGCAAAGCTCAATGCAGTCCACTGTGAAAATGCCAGTTAAGCGACTTCATAATTTAATGTTTAACAACTCATTATTTCATGATAAAGAAGGAAAAAAAGAAAAAACAAACCCACAAAAAAAAGCCCAAGCTCCTACCCAAAAACTAAACTCAGATGGAATGTGCAATCTATTGAATTCTCTTCATTAGAACTAATTGAAAAGATGCTCTATGAAAATAATGTAAGCTTTTGGTGAAACTATATTAATTGGTAGAAACTGAACTATTCAGAACAACATGTGGGTTTTAAAAAAGTTTCCCACAAAAAAGGCCTAATATGTGACAATAAAATGTTGGAAGCCTTTTTTTAGGGAACAGTAGGCACTACTGCTATGAGATAGTTTAAATTATTGATATTTTAAGAAAAGCTTCTTTTTAAAATCTGAGGCCATGGCCTTTTTCCCTCAGGCAAGCCTTAATGTGCTCAGCTGAGCCAGAGGCAGGAGCCAGCCTAAGCCTGGGCTTCCTGAAACCAAGAGGCATCAATGCTTATCAACATTGTGAATTTAAAAATGCTTTGTAATTGGGAAACTCTCAATATTTAGCTGTACTTGGAGAACAAAGCCAACATTTGTGCCTCTTAAATGTTGGTCTTGCCCAAATTCAGAGTAATGGGATCTCAAAGGACTTGTTAGGCACGACTTTGATTGCCTATGAAAGGACTCAGAGGGGACTCAGATTACAGCTGCCCTGAAATCCACTGGTGAGAAGCACAGTAACATTATTAAGTACTATAAACTATTATTATTATCAAGATTACCAAAATCAGAATAATAAAATAGGATTGAAGCTTGTCTGTTTAATCAGTGTATTTTTTTATACAGTACTTTCTTCTTGCCAGTTGAATACTGTCCATTGCAATTTCAATTCCTATATGGTAACATTGCAAATATTGTAATCTAGCTCTTCCTATTATTTGTAATTTTGCTCTCATGCATCCTAATCTTGTATTTTAGATATAAGTTAAGAATTCTCTGGACAGTACTTTGGCCGTGGAAAGAATAACACCCCTGCTGACTCTAGCTGACTAATTAGGAAGTTGTTACTTAACCAGGATGTGTTTTATAACCCTTTTGACACAAGGTTGCAGAGCACTTTAGGAATTTAATTTCTCAATTTGCTGTGTTTTGTCAGCACGTTGGGGCTGACAGAGCCCAAGGCTGTCAGCTCTCCTAGGGGACACTGCAGGAGAGTAGGATGCTTCCAAACTGCCTGGAGTGCTGAGCAGAAACACAGCTCAGGAGCGCTTCTCTCTCGCACTCTGAGGAGGATCAGATGTGTGAATTGATCCTACTTTGGAATTTTTGTTTCCTTTGTAAGGTTATAGTTGCAGGCAGTTGATGTGGCAGGCAGTGGAAACATCTCAGGCCCTTGAGCTCAGCTGGAGTCTCTGGTGACAACAGCAGAGAAAAGAAACCATCAGGCACTTACAAAGCCACCTGCAGCTTTTCATAAGATAGAGACATCGCGGAATTTTCTTATTTTCTATTTTAAATTGGTGTAAAAGACATTCTAAGCGAGGCTTGATCTTGCAAAGTGCCTTGACTCTATTAAGAGAGAAAATACCTGTACCCTTAAACCTCTACTCTTATTTGCTGTTTTTATCTCAGTGCTGTATTAAACCTCTGAAATTATGTAAAAGAAATTGTTCTGGACTTTCAGAACTCAAAAGTAATGTGCTAAAAAATTAGAATAACATGAAAAATACATGTATGGTAAATCAGTTTTCTAGCCAGGTAAATCTAGTTTTCTAGCACCTTGTTTGCATTCAGTAAGGAAAACATTTTTGTTTTTATGGAGTAGTTGAACAGCTGACTACTTTATTTACTCTATGAAGAAAAGCAGGGTATTGTCATAGATGTCTGTGAGCCCTCTAGTATATTCATTCTTTTATTTACTAGATACTGTTACTAGACTCAGCAGAGCCCCCTGCTGTTGCAAATCCTCCTCAAATACCTTTCTGTTTTGCTATGGCTGAACCTTATCAATCAGGGAAAAAAAATTAAAAATCCAAATGCAAGCTCAAGATCCTGAGTTTGCATGGATTTGTTCTGGATTCAGGAATGAAATCTGGATGTTGTGCCTACATAGAACATATTTGCTTTCTGGCAGCAGTCACAGTTTATATGGAAAATAAACCTGTCTTGTCTTTGTGTATCTCTGGAGAAACACCTGCGCCAATGGACTGGTATAGGCTGGAAAAAAATATGCAGGGAGAACAGGGAAACAAATCCACCCTCTGAGTCATAAATTAAATACTGAGGAGGAAAGGAAAAGGGTGAGTGAGGCAGTCTGGTACCTGTGTACACAGCCAGAAACCACCACACACATGGGGAGCCCCAGTGCTCACAGGGACCGAACAGGACCTTCTCATGCCCTGTGTGGGAACCAGGCTCAGGGCACACACTTGTGGAAGAGGAGGAAAAAAAAAATCAACAGGTTTTTCTGGCACAGGAGAGGACATTGCAAACGATGTCCTTTGATTCTTTATTCATCATACTGTATTGGTAGTAAGGATGGAGAGGGCTGGCATGACAATGTGGAGGATCCTCGCTAGGACATGCATGAATGCATGAATAATGAATTATGTGTCAGAAATTCCTGAATAGCTGTTCCTGTTGCTCTGGTCCTGGTAGGGTCTGGCAGTGGCACATTGCTGTCTGAGGACATTGTACTCGAAAACATCCCATTTGTGAGCAGAACCCACTAAAAGGCATGGACAGACACCCCGCTTTGGGACCACCGGGCTCCCAGCAGCGCAGCAGGCGATAAACATCCCCCTCTGCTGCAGTCTTGGCTCTTTCTGAATTGAGACGGAAACCGCAGAGGTGGTGTTTGGTGCTTTCTGACGGCAGGCACATTTCTGTCAGGCTCCCTCATTCCTGCTGCCCTCCCCATTCCCGCTCCCCTCACCATTCCCAGCCCCCGGGCCGTTCCGGCTCCCCTCGCCATTCCCGCTCCCCTCACCATTCCCAGGCCGTTCCCGTTCTCCCCCGCCATTCCCGCTCCCCTCACTATTCCCAGCCCCCGGGCCGTTCCCGCTCCCCCCGCCATTCCCGCTCCCCCCGCCATTCCCGCTCCCCTCACTATTCCCAGCCCTCGGGCCGTTCCCAGCGCGGCCGCCAGGGGGCTCCGAGCGCTGGCGGCGCGCAGCCAATCCGGTGGCGCGGGCGGGGCCGGCCGCGCGCGCCCGCGCGGAGGTGGGCGGGGCTAGTCTTCTGTCGGGGGCGCGCGAGGCTCCTCCCGCCGCCTCTTCCTCTGGCCGCCCCCTCACGCTCCTCTCGCCGGCTCCTCACTCCAACTCCACCTCCTTCCTCCCGCTCCTCCTTCTCTGGCCGCTCCCTCCCGCTCCTCTCGCCGGCTCCTCACTCCACCTCCTTTCTCCCGCTCCTCCCGCCGGCTCCTCCCGGGGCGGGCGCTCCGGCCGCGGCCGTGTCAGCCCAGCCACGGCAGCAGCGAGCATGTCCTCCAGTAGGGCCAAGAAAGTGAAGATGGCCACCAAGTCCTGCCCCGAGTGCGACCAGCAGGTGAGCGGCTGCCGGCGGACCCGCGCTGCGGAGGGCGGAGCGGGCAGACCGGCTCCGTGCGGCTCCAGTCGGTGTTTGTGTGAACTCAATGGTTGTTGCCATTGCAGCTTCTGCACGGAATGTGGGTTGAACGCCGCGTCCCTCCGGCAGGGTAGCGGAGTAGTTGTATTGTGCTGAGGGGTTTCTGCGCGACTGCAGAACCTCACGTTTATGTGCTGGTGTTGTTTAGTAACTGTGTGATCTGTTAAAAATACAATGAGCCGGGTGATTTATATAATGCAGTTTGCCCTTTGGATGACTGATGTGACCGGGGCTGGGCGGGAGGGGGCTCAGAGGTCTTGTTTTCCCAGGGGGTGGTCGGGAAGCAGCGGAATGGAGGGAGACCTTGGGTGCAGTTTGTGCCCGGTTCCCCAGTGCCCGCTGAGCTGTCGGTGTGTCCCGCTGCGGGTTCTGGTGTGCACAAAATGGAGCTGCTCACACTCACACAGAGCGGCAGCTGCTTGCACCGCTGCCGTGTCAGGAGCCTGTCTCCGTTTACCGGCAATGATGTGAGCCCTGAAAGCAGCGGAGCTCCGAACAATGGCCCGGCGCTGCAGCGGCCCTGGGGCTCAGCGAGGGGCAGCGCCTGTCACCGGCACTCCGGGGGACATCGGCTCCGTCACCCTGGAAAGGCACCCCCAGTCACTGCTTTAGACGTACCTACAAAAATATAAATAGCCTCATAAAATTTTTCTCTACTTGCATAGCTTTAGAGAAATCGCATTTTTTGTTCTGACTTGCACAGTTTTTACGGTATTCCTGCCCATCCTGGCACAGTTGGGAGCGCTGAGCTGTGTGTGGGCGTCCTTTCATGTTTTAACCAACAGATCAACCGCTGCAAATGCACGTTAGGCACGTCACTGAAATACTATTTCTGAGAAAGAAATCGTGTGCCAAGTTCTGGTTATTCAGTTGGTGAAAGGAGAAACGAAAACGAGGGAGAAATCATACATGAGAGTGGTGGTGTTTTTGTTTGGTTTGGGTTTTTTTTTTTTTTTTTTTTTGATAAATGTAATGAATGTCAAACTAGCAACAATAAGTAAGGAAACACTGTAGGATTTTTAAGCTGACGTGAAAAGTGTCACTTTATTCTACACTTATATGCATACCATGTGTTTTAGTTTTTGTCAATGTAGATTTTCTGTTAGCACCTCCTCTATGGCTTCCATGGATTTTATGTGCTTATATGTCCTGCTCTGGCACACATTGCTCATACTGGAAAACACCTTGTTTTCCACTGCCAAATATTTGAGAGGGAGCAAGCAGCTAAGGCCTACAGTACAAGTCAACCCTTTGCAGATTTTGAGGAAACTCATATAATTCTTATATGACTGTGTCCTGTGCTGGTGTTTCTTAAATTCTTCCATGAGCAAGGGCTTAGCATTTGTTTCTGATTTTTTTCAGTAGAAGTGGCATGCATGGAAATATTTAGACACCCACAATTATTGGTGCGAAATATTGAGTAACACTTCTAAGACTTCAACACATTTTTCTGTTGTAATTTAGATAATATATCATATTTCAGTATTTTCACAATCAAAGCACAGCCCCATTAAGCTGGGGAGCCTCAAGTACTTGCAGTCAATCTGAGGAAATAATAATCACTTCTTAATTTAGCATCAGGTAAAATGTCTTGTATGAGAAAAATTCCCTTTTTATTAGGAAAATGCTAAACAGTGTGAAATAGTGTTTAGGACACTTTTACCTTAATTATGTTGCAGGGTGTTATCAGTGTGGGTCTTCAAAGGGTAACTGATAGTGATCAGCTTCAGAGATAAACCCCTTCCCCCAGGCCCCCACCCTCAAATGCTGCACACCCCTATGTGCTAAACCTGTAACACGAGAACAGTATTGTTCTGTCAAACACACTTGAGTTCCTTGAAAAATACTGACTCTGTTCCAATCCCCTTGGGTGGCTTTGCCAAAGTTGGTTTTTTTAGGCCAAGCCTGGAAAGGTAATTATTGGAGAGACCCAAGTGTTCAGAAATGGATTTAGCTGGAATTCTGTGTCACATTAAGAACACACAAGTTATCTGTGAGATGATGGGGATTTAGTATTGTTACACTGAGGTATGAACGAGGAGACAACCGTGCACACAAGTCTGCTAAATTCTGACCTTTAAAGTTCAATAAACCTCTGTTGGACTCGTTTTTTATGTCAGTGTCTCCATTAAGTGATTTAAAATCCCTAGTTCTGCAAAACCTGTATCAAAAAGTCTATCTGCAAGCTTTTTGTAGGGTGAAGTGCAGGAGTTCAGATGTGCTACAGAAAGCAAAATAATTCGTTTATTCTGAGTAGCAGTTAAGTTCCCATTTAGAAATTCATGTACTAATTTGGCAGGGTTTTTGTGTCAGTAGAACTTTGGAACTTTGTTCTTCCCCGTGTCTGGTTAAATTGAGGGGCAGTTGTGGTTCTGTGCTCCTGTTCGTTTCAGTGGATATTGGCAGACTTGTAGTGACCTGTCTTAAAGAATTACATTTGAGAAATCACCTCCTGCCTTTTTCCCCCCACTATCATGCTTCAGCATGATTCCACTTTAATGTGTGTTATTTAATCTCTTCCAGATCTCTGCCTAAACTTGCTTTGATTTGTGTTTTCAGTCTTAAACCTAATCAAAGCAACATGGTGTATTGCTTACTACTCTAAAAGATCCCAAAAGATCTTGGTACTAAGGTAATGAGCTTTGTAATTTATCAGTGTTGCTTTTTTTAATTGCTCTGAGTAGATTTTTGTTATTTTTCATATTAAATGTGGCATTTCTTGTTTTACACTGTTATTTTCTGGGGGAGCATAGTGCTGCTGTCTGCTTAGCTGCTCAGAGGCACTGTATTCTCTCAAACTCCGGGGCCGGCAGTCAGTTCTTGCCTGCCTGGGCTGGGTTATTTGCATTTTGAATTAACGAGCTCCTTCTGTACCCACCCGGCCTTGTCTGCAGCGCTGGAGCAGAGCGTGCTGCAAATGCATCTGTTTTGCTTCAGGCTCTATTGTGCCTCTAAAGCTGCTCCTCTCTAAAGGAGCTGCTTTCAAATGCTGCTGGAAGTGAATGCATTCACAATGTACTGACGGTTTTAACTCATAATTATTTTTTTTTTCAAGTATATAGAGGAAGCAAAACTGGAAATGTCTGACTGATTTCACTACTGATATTTGAGAGCTCTGAAGAGAAACGAATTCTATTTTAATTCAGCCTTCCTTTAATGCTCTCTGCTTTCCCCCACCCCCTTCCTGTCAGTCTGGGGAAAAGTAGTGCAAAGCAATCACAACAGCTGTACATTTCAAGCTTGAATTTAACAACTGCATAAAGAAAAGGCTTGGTGAGTGATTTACAGCAGAATCTGGCTTTATTATGTTTAAATACAGTAACAGGACAGGCTGTAGTTTGCCATACACACTGAGCTTGAAGAGCTATCTCTGAGGACAAAATGTGAGTTACTAAGTGTGATTTTTCTTCATGAGACAGGAGTTTGGTCATAATTTGAAATTATCTGAAAAAACTGTCATTTGTTTTCCCAGGTTCCTGTTGCATGTAAATCATGTCCCTGTGGCTACATATTTATCAGCCGAAAACTCCTGCACGCCAAACGTGCTGAGAGATCACCACCCATCACAGGTAATACTGCCAGAGTGGGGGAGAAGGAGCAACAGTTCTTTCCCCTTATTTCCTGGAGGCAAAAGATAGTGGATTTTACTTCTCTCTGTAAATTGATTGTTGTCAGTTCACTTTCCCTTCCATTTGTGCATGCTAGACTTCGAATATGTTAATTTTTCTTGATTTTTGAGGAGAAGAGGGAAGCTGGTGTTTTCAGTGTTCCTTTGTACTCATGATGTTGGCATTTATTCTGTGTATGTTCTAGCTGCACACATTGATCACTATGCAGAATAACCCCTTACAGAATGCTTTGTGTTAATCCTGTTTTGAAGCTAAACATGTAGAGGTCCCAAAAGGATCTGATTTCAGAGCGCATGCTGATGGAAGCTGGGTTTTCTGAAAATACAAAATTGGTCATAATGTTTAATCTAAAACTGGGTGGATCTTGCTTCTCTCTCCATGATTAAATTAAATAGTGCTTTTTTTGTGCCTGACTTGTGTTTCTTTTGTTGATGGACAAAGTAAGAAGTCAGTTGAATGTACTTTCTGGCATGAATAGCATTCTCCTTGTGTTCATTTATATCACTTCCTGCAGTAGTAGGAATTCGTTAGAAAAAGCCTGACAAGAATGATATATATAAAAAAAAACCCAAAAAAACCTGACCCAGCAAATCCCAAAACCAAACCCAACAAATCCCAAAACCAAACCCAACAAATATCTGATCTATAATAGCTACTTTTTAAAATGATCTACCAGACCTACAAAATGGAAGTCAGCTATTTGATGTTTTGTAGCAATGTTTTGAAGGATACCACTTGTGGGAGTTAGGCGACATTATGCTGACAACTGAGCTTTCAGGGTAGAGGAGGCTAAGAAATGTCTCTGGTAGATTGGAAGTGTTGATCAATTTTCTTTCCTCCTCCTGCTTTTTTGATTATCAAATGAAGCTGAAGGCCATGATCTGGTTGTATAATTCAGTTTTGCACAAGAGGAAGTGCAGCAGGGGAGGCAAAATCCTGCTGGAAAGCAGCTCTGAAAGTGCTTTTTACTGTGAGTGTGACCAAGCACTGGCAAAGGTTGTCCGAGAGGTTGTGGAGTCTCCATCCTTGGAGGTGCTCTAAAGCCTTCTGGAGATGGTCCTGGGCAGCTGGCTCTTGGTGGCCCTGTGTGAGCAGGGGTTAGGCAGGCTCTGCAGAGGTTCCCCTGCTCTACCTCACCCTGGCTGTGCCACTCTGAAGTGCAGGTTCTGTATGAGCCTCAGGGACTGGAGCCTGCTGTCCAGCTTGTCCCTGTGTCTGTACAAGATCAATGGCACAACCGCAGCCAAAGGAAATCAGTTCCCCAGAGAGAGATACAGCAGCAGACTGTCTATGTCTGTATTGTGCTCCTAAGGTAACCACAACAGCTTTTACAAAATGTTGTTCCAGTATTTTCAGCAGTGCAGCTACTGTGGAGTGGTGCTGCAGCCTTACAGATGTGCAGCTAATCCATGAGTGTGCTGTGGTGACTGTACTGTATTTGGTACCCAAGCTCATTAATTCATGCTTAACTTCCAGATTAAACTCATGGAAATGCTCCTTTCCCTGACTGACTTGGGTGTTGAGGGGAACAATACCTGTTCAGCAGTGAGCATGAGGGGCCCTGTCACGGGCTGGATGTGGTGGGACACGTTCACTGTGTTCTGAGGTGTTCACTGCCAGCACCACTGACTCAGCATTCAATTTGTCTGAGCAGCAGTAATGGTTTCATTGTTAGTGTCATTGGAAGCCCCAGTGCTGTGGTGTTTGCTGTATGATTTTCTAGTGGAACAGATCCAGAATGTGGTGTCTTAAAGGCTGTGATGTGTGCAGTTTGTGTTCCCATCTTATTTGGGAAACAGCTTCTTGTGTCCCAGCAAACATCACAGGCTGCAAAATGCTTTTGAAGTAATTAAAGGCTTGATCCTTGGAATCAAGAAGTGAAACACCCTTCTGGATCTGGCACCTTAATTTCTGCATGGATATCATGCAGATGCAATTGTTCTGTAAAGGTACAGGCACCTGAGCACTTGAAAGGCAAAGGTTGATTGGGTAGGGTAAGCATTAAGAATAAGTTAAGAACAAAGGTGAAAACAACCCTGCATCATACCATTTCTGCTCATTTGCACAGAAAACAAGAGTGAGGCCAAAAGGAGGCGGACAGAGAGAGTTAAGCGAGAGAAGATAAATTCTGCAGTGAATAAAGACTTAGAAAACCGCAAGAGATCCAGGTCCAACAGCCATTCAGACCAGAGCAGACGAGGAAGAGGAAGACCTAAGAGTGCCTCAGCAAAAAAGCACGAGGAAGAAAGAGGTATGAGAGCTGCAGAAATCTGTTTGTTGGATTTTCTGTTTGTATCTTTTGTAATCAGCAAACCTTTATACCATTCAATAAGTAAACTAGTTCAGCCAGTACCTGATACCTTAATGTGGGGAAGGGACTGATTTGCATGTGTAGAGACCTCTGGTTTTATGTTTCAGTGTCTGATGAAACGAACTACAAAGATCTAAATCTGTATTTTTAGCCACTGTATCAAGTTTCAACATGTAGGTTGAAAGCCATTGGACTGGAGTGTTAAGTAGGTTTTTGGTGGTTTTTTTGGGTGATTTTTTTAATTTTTTTTTTTTTTAATTGAGGTGCTGCTGCTTTGTATCACAAGGAGAACTGTATAATGATATCTGTTGTCAGAGAGGAGATTAGGATGACTGGATTACTTTAAAAGTTTCTTGAAACCTTTTGGGGGGCCAAAGTAAAAGGGGCATGTTGAATCACTACTATAACCCGAATTTTAGTCCTGTTTCTGGAGGAAAGAATGTCTCCTTGTCTGTTAAGGTTCCTTGGTGACCTGCTGGTTTTAATCATTATACAAAATGATTAAAGAGGCTGTTACATAGCTAGAGTAATTCTAGAAACCCTCAAGAATGTAACTGTCACTTAGGGTTCCTCTTGTTTTAAGAGCCTATTGACACTGCATTTTCTAGCTGTGTTTTTGGAGATAGTAATTTTCGACCTGAGTTATGAATCCAAAACTTAGCATGGGCTTCAGAAGGTTGGAAGGCAGATAAAAGGGGAATGATGAAACTTCATACAAATATTCAGCAGATATTGTTCCTAAAACTCCTGAAATCTTGAAGTATATCATGTGCATAATTCAGAAATGCGATTATTTCTTCCTTTCCACCTTACAAAATAAAAAAGGGTGTTAATCCATGTTGGAAATTCCTTCAAAACTTCTCAAAACCAAGTTTGATATCTCTGCTGTTTAATGTAAATCTGTTTCTTAATGTTTCTTTAATGTAAAAACCAAGTATAAATTTGGATTTGTTGGGGGTTTTTTAGTGCTTTCAGTGTGGAAAAAGGAGGTGGAATTTAATTCTGTGCATTTTCCAGATGGCAATTGTTTTAGTGTAATAGAAATGCGCTTGGTATTATCTAATCTCTTCACTATTGTGTATGACTTATTGATGTCAATAAGTTATAATAGCTTCCCTATTTGTTAGTGACCCAAGCTGGACTTGTCTGGTAGCTTCAGGATCCTTCCTAGGCATTTAACTGCCAGTCTAGATCACAAGCAGCCTTGGTTTTAAAATTCCAGCAAGCTGGTTGAGTTGCCCTATAAAAGTGAATCTTCTTTTCTGTCTCCTGACAAAGAGGAATGCAAGTAAGCAACTAAAGGAAAAGATCCATTTCTTAAGACATGTTTTATAGTTTCCAAAAAGCAAGAATTTGACAGCAGGAGGGATATTAAGAGAACAGGTTTTCCTGACCAAAACTAGGGTGAATGTTTCTAGCCTCTTGCTGCAAACTCCAAAGTGTGACAATGCTGCAGTGCTTGGAGGTAGAAGAGTAGAGATCTAGGTGTAGTGGGATCTTTGCACAGGAGTGTGTGTGGTGGGCCTTTTTCTTGGTGGGCCTTTTTCTTGGTGGGCCTTTTTCTTGGTGGGCCTTTTTCTTGGTGGGCCTTTTTCTTGGTGGGCCTTTCTTAAAGTTGAATCTTACTTGATAAGATTGCCTTCATCTTCTCGTGCTGTTTTTACCATGCCTTTACCTTGGTCTTGTGATGGCTGTCTCTTCCTCAGCCTCTTGTGTAGGGATTTGGCTCATAACCAATTGTCATTGTCTTTGCCCCAGTGCAGCTCATTTTATTGTTCAGGAGTAAGTAGGCTTAGAATATTCTTTTACTCCTGGTTATGTGAGATTGTAGTGTGTGTAGACCACTGTTACGATTATCAGACAGATTTAAAAAAAAAGGTTTTTCTATAAGGCTATTATGGCTATAAAAATAAATTCAACAGGGAGCTCATCCTTTTGTAATAATTACTAAAACAAGTTAACATTGACCTCTCCCTTTTCAAGTTGCTTACAAAATTGAAACTACTATGTGTGGAGTAATTGGCAGGAATTTTAGAAATATTATTCCTTTCCCACATGTGCTGCTTGATAGTGTTGTTTGTGTCTATTAAGCAACTGTAATTCTACTACAGTTAAGGTGGTTTTTGTGTGAGTGCTTGCTAGTCCTTTTAGCAGCCTGTATGTGTTGAAAGTCAGCTCTGCAGTGCAAGGTGTCAGTATCTAATTTCCTTGCCTGTTGAATGTTTCAAGGACATTTTGGGTATTTCTTACTTGCCACTAGAGGTTGTGCTTTTGCCCCAAAGAACTGAAAAGAAGCCATTGCTTGCATGGTTTAGATACTTGGCTCCTAATGCATTCGTAGATTGAAAAACAGGCAGACAGAAAACACCTCAGTTGTATTAACATGGAAGAACAGATTATCTGTACATTTGAAGACCATCCAGCTGTGAAAATTTCCTTCCTAAAGACCCCAGTGACATCTGTAGCTTTGCTTCCTTGCTTGTCATGCAATTCCATACACACTGTGCCTGTTCCCAGTTGTGTCTGTGCCTTTGACTGGTTCTTTTGTGTCCTTCGTGACTGGCTCACATTAGAGCAAAGAGCTGCAGCAATTAAGAAGAATAGAATAAGCAAAAAGGCTTTTTGAACAAGCTATTTTCCCTGCAGATTTAGCAAGAAGGAATGGAGGGGGAGGAAAGAGGAAGCAGATGTAGATTGAGGGGATATGACAGTACTGGGACCCAGAAAATGATCCTATCACATGTTTCAGAGGCATGTGATGACCCTGGAAAATAGGAACTCCTCCCTGCAGCCTTGGCTTGTCAAAATTGTCACTTAATTTCTTTGTCAGATGTACTGCAATGTATTTTGAAAGTACAAACACACCATAATAATTGACTCTGATTTTGTTGTGGAGGTGTGTTCTTTGTTTTATTGTGCGTACAGCTAGACTGGTTCCCAGGTTGCCTTGTTATCTGGGTAAAAACCCTGATTGTAGTAAAGCAAACAAAACCCCTTTTATACTGGGGGAAGTGGTATTGATTGTTCTGAAAGAGGTTACCAGCAAGTAAGTCTCAGTAAGAGTAGTAGACTTGCTGAAGCAGACGTGTTACTTAGCAGGCCAAATCTTCATAAAGGTAGATACAGACATTTCAGTATCCTGATAAAACTTAAGCTGAATACATTTTCTTGATGCAAGTTTTCTTTTTCCTGTAATTTCCAGCTTCATTACTCACACATTTACTTTGCCAGTGTGGATATTTGAAGCAACTTGCTATCTTGAAAAATGAATCCATACAAAATTTGTGAAGGGGGAGGTCCATATGTGATTTATACATAATCACTGTTTTAAGGGCTGCAGTATAAAGGGATTGCAGGAGATCTGGGGATACAAGAGACATGATCCAGAAAAGCTATTTTTGCCTAAATAGCCTCTCAGTGGTATAGCAAACCCCCTAGTTTTTAATGTCTTGCTGGCTTGTAGAAACACAATACTGTTTTTCTTTTGCTCATAATAGAGAAATGAGTCAAAACTACTCTCAGTTAAGACTGAAGTGGGAAAGTTTTCAGTGTGTGTGTGGAAGCTGTGGTATCCTAGGAGTAGTGTATGACAAAATGTCACGCAGGTGTGAGCTCTTCACTTGTTACTGATGAGAACTGCAATTGTCCTGAGAGTGCATGAAGCCTGCACACCTGTGTTAATCCCTCATACTCTTTGATATCAAGATTTCACTAAGCTGAAGTCTCAGAATAAGGCTGATCTGGGAGGAAGGGAACCTAAGAAGTCCACAGTCTGTTAACAGCAACCAGGGTGTGGTGCAGGGGGAGTATTTTTAACATATTTGCTGATATGTTCAAGTTGTGGCTGGATTCGTTTGGATCAGGAAGTATGAATCAAGGGGTGGGGCTTAGATATGAAAATAGAAAAGGTTAATGTGGAATAACCAGTGTGTGTAGTGTCTGTACTCAGAGCTGCTCCCAGCATTGTTAATTTTTAAATGGTGAGAGGGAGGAAGTGGAGCAGCCCAGAGTGTACATACAGAAGCTGATTTGTCTTAAACTGTGGGGTAGGACTGGCAGTGAAACTCACTTTGAAACTCATTTCAAACTCAATGCACTGGAGGATATTGCCTTGCATAGCCAGGAAGTCAGCAAAAAGCTGTTTTCTGCTGTTTCTGTGTCAGTAAATCAGAACACAGTGGTGAAGGATTTTGGAGCTTCTCCCACTCAGTTGTTGAGCACAAGCACTTGATTTCACACGGCAGGCAGTCTGCTGGAGTTCTCTCCATAGCTGCACACAAATGTGAAGCCAAATAAAACCATTGCCATGAGTGTGAACCCACTGAAGGGTAGCCCTGTGGGTAGGTGGAGATGGGACCTGCTGGGATCTTTGTTCCTGCTCGTGCTTTCTGTTATTTTCCAGTGCTGCCTTTTCTTTGGCTTTCCCATGCTAGTTGGGGTGTCTTGGTGGAGCAGTTGCCAGAGTGTGGGCGTGTGTGAGTGTGTGTTAGTGAGACTGAGGGGTCTCTCAGGTGAGCTTTGTGTTGTGGCTGGAAATGAGTCCAGGCCATGTGGAACCTGGATTAGAGATAGAGTTGCACAGCTGAAAGCTCTCAATGTATTTCTCTCTTCCTTCTGTCTGCAAGCCTGGTCTCTTGCTGACAAAACTGTTTCTTTGTTGGCTTTATTTTCTTAACAATTTGTGTCAGCTACCTGTGGCTTGCTAAACTGGGATAGAACCAGTCAGGATCTGGAGGAGGTAGTATTTATGCAAGTGGTATTACTCAAATTATATTATTTTATTAATTTTTGTGGTGTAACTTAGTTTATTTGAGCCCTGCAGTACGGAAACTTTTTGATGGCTTCCTGTTTGTGGCATTGAAGCAAGCCAACATCAGCACAGGGAACTGATGGGCTTTTACTTGCTCAAGGAGGTGTGTTAGCATTGTTCTACAGCTGGGATGGGATGGAAAGTCTGCAGTGTAGAAAGTCCAGAAATGTGCATGACGGTAAATTTGGAGCCTGACTTCATCCGAGTGTCTGCTCTTTGGCTTTGACCCTGTCACTAAACTCCTGGGTTTCTTTCATGTATCTGTAAAGTAAGGGGGCAAATCTTGTGTTTAATTAGCATACTGTGAAATAACTTTGTTTTCTTGGATGGGAGGTGGTCATGTAAAGAAAAAAACTCAAACCACTAAAACCAAAAAAAACCTGAAGGAACCCTTAAATACTTGTTTATCTTTATGTTAACAATTCATTCTTCCTTCATTGTTAAAGAGGAGAAGTTCAGTCATGCTTTTGGCTGACTCATTCTGTGGCTCTTCCAGCACCTTTGTGTGCCTCTATTACTTCCTCCTCTTTCTTACTCCCTCCGTGCATAGGAATTGATTGTCTAACTTCAATTCCACTACTTCACATAATTTATTAATTTCTGTATAACTTGCATTAACTTCAAATAATAGAAAAAGCTTCTAATAGTGACTTTTTTTTCTTCTACAGAGAAACAAGAAAAAGAAGTTGACATGTATGCTAACCTTTCAGATGAAAAGGCCTTCGTGTTTTCAGTGGCCTTGGCGGAAATAAACAGAAAAATTATCAATCAAAGACTTATTCTGTAACTTGTGAGCACAATCTGATGCAGTTTTATGCAGGATGGCCAGCAGATTTCCAAGGTGCCATGGACTCTCGGAAAGTGTGTTGTCTGCACCAACAAGGACCATAGCATTTCCTGTTCAAAATTCTACTGCTGTTCTTGGAAATCGAATTCTGTCTCTACAAATCAGAAAAAAAGTGGTCACAAGATTGTGCTGTGAAAAATCAGAAAGCAGATATGTTTCATGCCTTGAAGACAAATGCACAGAGAGACTGCACCCATTCCAGAGCACTTCTTTTGAATTTGCTGCCAGAAATGCAATATTTTAAATATTTTCAGAAATAAATGATTTTCCTTTAAAATTATATATTTCAGATTTTTCAGCTATATTGCAGTTTACGTATGTACAGTTCACATAACTTTTTAATAAATTGATATTCCAATATTTTATTGAACTGAGAATTAAGTACATTTGTGATACTCAGGGTGTGTTGGTTTTAATCCTCTTAAAAATCTGGTATTCATCCTAGGTATGACATTTTGTAATAGATGTGATATACTTTTGGTAGGAAGAAAATTACAATGGTTTAATGTGGGAGGATTGTTTTGTTAGACAGCTTCCTGTTTTTTATGAATTATCTGTAGAAGATCATTTCTTGCTCCATAGAGTTGTTTTTTAAAAATCATATACTTTGGGGGTCAGACTCCTGAAGTTTGAGAGCCAGGTACTTGTTTTGTGACAATTATTTGCTGAGTATCTGCCTTGTCCAGCTGGTAAGTTCTTGTCCTGTACTCTTTCTTGGCCCATTATTTACTGGAGAGGGAGAGAAGGAGACATCAGAAATGTAGATCTGCAATTGGCATCCTGTGACTGGTATTTCCAAAACATGCTGTGGTAGTTCATTTAACTCCCCATAGCTTTTTTTGACTGTCTTTTAAAAGCATAATTGTTATTGGTCTTGTGTTTGTATTGCTGACTGTAAATACCAAAGCAAAGTCTATCTGAGTGTGCAAAAATGAGCTGTTTTGATATAAATAGTTCTGGGGAAGATATTCAACAAAGTAGTCTTTCTTAAAGTAATACAGTGCAATTTCAGCCAAAATTCTTCCTTTAATAATTATATGGAGACTTTATTTTACCAAGAAAAAACCCCAAAGCCTCAAGCTGTGTAAAACCCTGAAGGAGGAGGTGTAGGAGATAATTGCATTCATAAAATCTGACACACTGGGATTTAGTCACCTTTAATTTCCTCTGTTCTAGGAGGGGAAATGCAACTGAATGTCTTTTTCTTCAGTATTACTGGTGTTTTTCAGTATCACATTGAGTAATGGGAATTGCCTAACGAGGTTCAGCTACAGGACTGATCTCTGGGTGGAAGCCAAAATGTTTATTAAAAAAGCTGGACTATCAGATACTGGCTGTTTATTAGTTACTGATTAACAGAAGGAGCTGTGATAGCTTCAAGTTAAGCCACAAGACACTGATCAAATGCAACCTGTGTAAGTGAAAGCAGGAAGCATGGAAAGTGGTTTCACTTCTTAACTCCTAAGGAATTATTTCCATCCTTGTTAATACTGGATGAGAGAGATGGTGTGTGGAGATGGAAATGTGCTTAAGCCACTAAAACACATTTGTCTTTATTGCAGTAAGTGAGAAATTGCCAATACAGGACCTACTTCTGTGCATCATTGAACTTGTGCTTCCCAGAACTGTAGCCTGTCACAGATACCAGTAGTGAGGACAGATGAGTCAGTTAAGGATAGAGAATTCATTTGCATGGTAAGTTACAAGTCCCAGTGACAAAAGGGAAGTTCTGACTTAAGGGTATGGTCAGGCTGGAATGAGATGTGCTGTGTTAGGAAGGGACAGGGGGAGGTGCCAAGGCAGTCTCTTGGTGCTCTGACTGCTTTCCTACAGGTTTCTGTCTCTTTCTGCTCCTGCACATGGAATTGGTTTCTGTCACTGGACCAAAGTTAATGTTGTTGGATGTGACAAAACTGTAAGTTAATTTCTACATTAAGATTGGTGCCTTTTCTAATCAGTACTTCTGAAAAACACATTTGTACCTCTCAAATGTGCAAGGCCATTTATTTGCCTTCATTGGTGGAGGTTCTCCTGAAACAGTGGTTGAGTTCTATTTCTGTATTTCTTCTCTTTGTATTCCCCAGGTCTCTTCTGTCATCCCTTTCCCACATATCCTCATGCTACTTTTCCCTGATGGCTTCCAGTTTCTTTGAGAAAGCTGTGATGGGAGCAGGTGGCCTTGAAAACACTCTAGGGAGGGAGTGGGTCTTTGCCAGGGGATCTGGCAGAGCAAGAAACCTGAGTTTCTCTTCCCACCAACCAGGAACAAGCCATTCTTTCCAGTATAGACAGGACATTTCAGCCTCTTCCAAAAGCCCTGGTAACTGTGGTTGTGCCAAGACAGATTTCTTGGAACATATTCAGTAACTGAACTGGAAAGTGTCTGCTTTGTACAAAATAGGCATCAGCATGATGGATCTCAAGAGCTCTTTCTTTTGTGTGTTAGAGATGATCCATGGATGAAACACTGACAAATCACTGTAGATTATAATTGTAAATTGCATTTGTTCTCCATCTATGAAAGTAAAATAAAGCCAGTGACAGCTGAATGATGAAAGAGTAAAATTCTGTGTACTGCAGCTCTGACTTGCTTGGAAACTGCATAGTTTCTGAGAAGCAAGAATAAATATGGTAAGGCTTCAGGAAGCTGCTTACATGAAGGTTTTCTTGTGACTAGTTTCAGTGTAAGAATTTTAGGCTCTGCCTTTGACTGTCATTGTGGCTGACTTCATTTATTTCACTGCATTTTTTGTAGCCTGAAACCTCACATGGAAAAATACTCTTTTAGAAAAAGTGAATTAGGCTGCAGTTTTTTAATGAAAGGAAGAAGATAAAGTGCAGTGCCACTGCACCTCTGTACATGTTGACTTGCCTTACTGGATAAACTGTTTGTTGTGAGCCAAATAATTGAGGATTGTATTGGGAACTGTCTGTTTGTAAACCACCTTTTAACAAGTTCTGCTTTCTGCCGCTTCTTATCCATTTTTTCCCCTGAAGATCTGTGCTTCCAGTGTTTATAGCTTTGTGTAATAGCATGTCTGACCATCAAGTGGGCTCACGGTTCAAATTTTGCCTCGAGATTTCTCTGCATTTCCCCTTCTCTGCTCCTAGATGGCAGCCTTATTCCAAACAGCTCCCTGGTGTTCAGGCATTCTCACCATGGAGACCAGCAAAAGGGAGTGTTCAGTTTTCAGTGAGAGCAACCTGAAAGAACATTTTTCTTTAGAACATCATTCCTACCTAGCAAGGGAAATGAAGATCCGGCTAATGGGTGTTACTGGCTGTCTGCACTGAAACATTGCTTCATCTTTTCTGGAGGTGTGAGGATTGGTGGAGTTGGATAATTTGTCAGGACCAGAAAATTCTGAACTTTAAATTGGCAATCAAATAGAAAATGGTTTAAGGAAACTTGTCACTTCCCCTGGAAGTCCCCTGAATGCTTTCTTTGGTGAAATTCTACAAACATTTTTTAATGGTCCAGTTACTTTTGTTCTGATACTGCTATGGTTGATTAAAAAAGTTGCAATTGGGACAAGGTATTGGGGAGTACTTTGCAGATTATCATTGTCCTGTGGCTGGGCAGGATTTATTGAGAAAGAAACTAAAAATGAGATACTGGCTTTGAATATCAGTTCCCAAAGAAGATTGATTTTATATGGTGCTTTTTGATTTTTTTTCCTTTTGTAGTTTTTCTAGATTTTGGGGTATTTTAGAGTGAAACAGTGATCCTGTAGGCTATTAGCATCTCTGTGTCTGTTCCTTGTATCTTGGACTGTACTATGAGGGATGTTTAGCATCTTACTGCCTAACAGGACATGGTGCTTGGCTTCTGATAACCTTTAAGGTATTGACAAGCTGTGATGAAAGCAGAAAGCTGTGTTAAGGCACAGTTTAGGCTGGGCCTGTTTGAGAGGGATCCCTGTGTGTGCATGAACAGGTGCAGGTGTGCTGGAACTCTGAGTGTCTGTGCAAGGGCTTTTGTTTGCTTGGGGAGTGTTCCAAGCACATCTCATGGTACTCTGCACCTCCAGGGCTTAGATTTGCATCATGGGCCAGTCTTGGGAAGCAGGATGGACAGGGCTCCTACAGGAGAACTGGCCTGGCAGGCTGTTCAGCTGTCAGTGGGTGTTTGGTCTGCAGGACCTGGGCTCCTTGTAGCTGCTGCTGAGCTCTCAGTTCCAACTGTTCCACCCCACAGATCTTCCTGCTTGGTATGGCAATACAGAGAGCCAGTGTTAACAGCCAGTGCCTTCAGGTGAGTCTAAAAGCAATTTGTCCTTCAAAGTATTGACAGTGCTGTCAGTGTTTTTTCTCATTAATTTCACTGTGGGTTCTGGCAAATAACCTCTGGTAAATCTAACTGCAGCATTCCAAGGCATTGCTTTCCCCAGTTATTTGCCTATGCTTTAAGGAGGTTTCCACTTTGGTTGCAGTAGTGGTAGGACAGCTCTAAAAATAATAGAATAAATTTATTTCCTCTTTTTTTTAGGTTACCACTTTCAAAACAGGTTACAGAATTTTAAGTCTGGTTGTCCCAACGTTATAAATGATTAAGCAGGTTTTTTGGTTGAGATGAAAATCAGTTTTTCTGCATTACGGCAAATCAGACACTGCATGATTTCAACAGATATTGTGAGGTCATAATGAAATGAAAATATCTGTGAATCAATATACTAAAATATTTGGGTTTTTTTCCCTGCACTTACTTCATAATGGTTTCTGGCACTGCCAGCTGTTGGTTAGGATGTGTCATCTAAGTAAGAGGCAAGGAATTGATTAGGCAGGAGGCAATGAAACTGGATAAATGTCTGTATTTCTTTTTTTCTGCAGAAGAAAACCTAAGCCTGCTTTCACCAATGTTGTTTAAAATTTCAAGCCCAGAACATGGTTCACATGAATCATGTGGTGTCATCATGCAGCATTTCCCCAGGAAAAGATCAGGTACCTCTTCTTCATCTTCCCTTCAGTCCCCCTCATAAGTTGCTTTTTTTGGTGCTTCTTAACTTTGTACATCAAACCTGAGCTCTGCCTTTGGTCTTCTACTAAGTGTTATTTCTCTCAATTATAACTTACTAATTTTGTTAATCACAGTTAAGAATTAAATACTATTTTTAATCTTGGACAGCACTGAGGACCATAAAATGCTGTTAAGAACAGTGAGTGTTCCAGATACCAGGAGTACAAATATTAATAGTCTGGAAGCTTACCAAGTTTCTGTGGTTTGTTTTGTCTTGGAACAAACAACTTATGAATATTTAATGGAAAACACAATGCTAATAAAGAGAAACCTTCAGACTGAGGTCTGAGTTGCTTTTATTCAGTGAAGTTTTGGAGCAAAAGGGGTGTGGCCATGTGAGCAGGTGTAGTGATGGGAGGTTGGAGTCTCTGCTGTGGAGGTGCTCTGGGCCCCAGCTCCTGGGTCTCAGCCACACCAAAGAAGTGTTTCAGGTCAGTGAACTTGCTGCAGCAAGAGCTGACCCAGCAGTTCTGGTTTTCAGTAGAATGAATAAATTATTTTACTAGCACAGCAGTGTAGTGTATTGACAGTAGTGTTTATTGGGGGAGTTGAATTCTTCAGCAAATAAAGAATTCTGATGTGTTAAGGATATTTTTAAGGAATGGCATACAGCCTATTAACAGCAGAGCTCAGGGATCTTTAGATTTAGACATGTCATAACCTGCATGAGAGTGCAGTAGGTATGAAATCTGTCTGTGAAACCACACACAGTGTCCTGGTACAGGTTTGGTTGTACAGACAGAGTCAGAGGAAAGGCAGGAGTGTAAGAAACTCTGGAAGAGAACAGCTGTTCATTTTGCATGAGTCTCTCAGCTGGGGACCATTGAAACTGAACCGCTGGTGTGTAACTCAGGTGAATGAAGTTAGAATAAGGCTCAATTTGTTTAAGTTCACTGAGGAGCTGTGGACTGAGGCTTAAGGTAAAAGTGCCTTTTTTTGTAGCTTTCTGAAACAGTGGAGGATAAAAACTGTTTCCTGTCATCTTAGAAAACTAACAGAGATCTCTGTTCTTTAGGACAGAGCAATTCCAAAGAAGGAAAAGTGGTGCAGTAAGTTAGGAAATGCATAAGACAGAGGTATCTTGAGTCTTTGCCAAGTACTGATTCAGAGCCTGATCCTGAGATAGTTTTACCTCTGATTTTGTTACAAACAAGAAACTAAATTAGAAACTATAAAAAAAAAAAGTATTTTTTAATTGCACAACTAGAATTCCCTGCTAAACTGTGTGGACAAATCTATATTAAAATTAGAAGATGAGCATTAGAATTTACTTTTTAAGATTTTTTTTTTATGGTGGCAGGTCTGGACATCCAATGAAAGGTTTTCAAAAAGGCCTTTTTAAAGCAAACTTTTTATTTAGCTGAATGATCACAATTACTATTTCTAACACTTACAAAGAGGAATGTTTTGAAAATAGTACCTCAAAGCAGTGTATAATGGGCTGAGTGGAAATTGAGCAAGAAGCCTAATTTAGAGAAATACTAATAGCTGCATTCTGAAATACAGCCTGAGTGCTCTGATGGGGAAAAGTGTCCCACAGCATTAGGATTACTCATGAGTCTGGTCATCTCCAGATCTATTTCTCTTTCATTGTTGCTCACACCCATTTTAAGAAGATTGGGAGTCTCATCCAAAATATTTAGCTTACATTTCTTGACGCTGAGCGAATTCCAACCGTGGCAGCTGTGGTGCTGTTGCTTCCAAGAGTGGCAGGGCAGGCTCTGGCGCACAGTTTCTTAGCAACAGGGAAGCTCACGTTTGCTTACAGCTCCTGCGTGTGCATCTAAATGTAGTTCTGGAAAAAAAATAAAAGGTTAAAGGACTTTGGAAGGGGAAACAGATACTTGAACAATTTGTACTGTTCAGTGGTTGAGACTGATGGCAATAGTGCATAGGACAATTATTCTCAAAATATTTTGTCTTTTAAAATCTTTCTTAGACTGTTAATATATTGCAAAAATTTGAAATCCAAATGAGCAGAACCCTACTCCTACCAACTACAGAAAGGTCAAAAATAAAAATACAGCAAATGGTAAAGAGCAGGGGGATGTTCTGTTTTGAATGCCTGTGTTACAAATGCATTCTTTGGAAACAAGAAGTTTCATTATTTGAACGTTGGGAATCGGAGGAAGTCATAAAAATTATGTTTTGTGTGACTAACAGATGGGTTGAGACTATATTAGATTAATTACTACTGATTGTTGATTGTTGCTTCTCAGTTCACCAGTGCTTTTTTTGCTGATCAAGCTGTGAAATCTTAATGGGTTTTTGACAGCTTGCACTCTGTGACTGCAATAATACTCAAAAGCACAGTGACTTAAAAGGCCACTGTCAGCCTGTTCTTGGGTTGTATTGTGGTTACAGTAATCTCAGTTTCTGGGGTTTCAGGCTTGCAGTTTTCCTTTCTAGCCAGCACTGGAGCTGCAGTGGGGTTTCCTTATATAGCAAAGGCAGGAAGGTGAATGCAGCTCACTCAGACGTGAGGGGGAGGCAGGGACCAGAGAGAGCATGCCTGGAGTGCAGAGGGTAGGAAAAAGACAAGCTGGATTTGGCTAGGGAATGGAGAAAGGTCTGATGGTGGGAATTAACAATGAGTGTGGTCAGGCTCTGAGGAGAGTGACCTGGAGACCTGCAGGATGTCACTGAAGGAGCAGTGCATTGCTTCAGCAATGGAGCTGGAGGAGGAGCAGGGCAGTTTGGAGAACAGGGAGAGTGACTGGAGAGGTGCTGCCCTTGCAGAGGAGTAAGGATACTGCTATTCCAGCTGCTCCTGGAGTTGGGCAGTTCCTTTATATCTAGAAATTCAGTGGTTGGAAAAAGGAATTCTCCAGAGGCTGTGTTCTTTTGTTCCTGTGCTTGGTCTTCCCCATCTGTACCCTTACTTGTGAGTTTACTGGGCTTTTCTGTGGGCAACAGATTCAGACATGATATGGAAGATGAACAAGATCCACCACCACTGGGAGTGGGATTGAGAGTGTTAATCCTTGTTTTTCAGAGCTGAGTCAAAATGGGGAGACATCTTGTGAAGAAGGTTTTTGAGGGCTAGAATGAACCTGGTTAGGGGACAGTGATTTAAAAGTCATCAATCCAGCCTGCCAAAGTTAAAGCCCAGCTAAAATATTTACCTTTGAATTTCATATTCAGTCTAGAGGATTCTATAATTCTGATTTCCACATGTATATTCATGTGCTTCATGTGTACTTTATGGGGCTGACTCATTTAAATGATGTCTCCTCTAGTTAATGGACCATTAAATGAGAGGCTGTAATTACTACCTCTGTGGCTCAGAGTGGGCAAGAGGATATGTGTTAATTCTTTATAAAAATGACAGGACTGTGCATCTGCAGGATAGGAGCTGGATAAAAATCTTTCATCCCCTGCAAGTGTCAGCCTGCTCATCCCGTGCTGGGAAACGAGCCTGGTCTGCTCCTCTCCCTGCTGAAGGCTTTTTAGAAGGCAGGTAGAAGAATGATGTAAAATAATTTTGTTTCCAGTTACCTGTCCATGTTTTAAACTAATAGGCTGTTGAATATGAAATCTGTGCTGCAGCAACTTCTACCTTTTGTAATGGTAAAATGAGTAAAGTTTGCTTTTGCTTTTGCTGTTCCTTCCTTCAGTAGTGGAGACTGGAAGGATCCAGGTGCTGTCAGGTTGACCTGTGTACCAAGGCTTGGGGTTTCACAGAAGGAGGAGACTGCTACCCAAAAATTAGGCCCTCGCCCTTACAGAGAAGGCTTCAATTTCTTCTCCTTTGGACCTTTCTTCTGACCATCAAAGCCAGGTTTGCTGTGTAATGTGGTAGCTCTCAATGCAAACTCATCTACATCACCCACCCATGTTTGCCAGATGACAAAGTACATACAGAGTCACTTTGTCTCTTAATTGATTTTTTTTATGTGGTTGTTGCTATTTTCAAATCTTCCCTTGGTAAGTTGTCTTTTGTGAGTTTATTCAGCTGCAGACATTATATGCACTTGCTTTGGCAGCTGGAACAAAAGCAGAATATTGACAGAATTAAAATTTGCTGGCAGTTGTATTTGTGCTTTGCAGGCAGGATTCGTTGTAGTGCAAATCTTTGTGGGCTAATGAAGTTAAAGCAGGGCTTTAGATAGAATTCTTTTCAACAAAAGCAGCCTGCCTAAAGCTGTCTCTGCTAGTGTTTTCCTTCTGAAACAATGAGAGCAAATGCTGCAGGTTTAAAAATGGAATATAATTTATGAGGCATCAAGCCTTGGGCATGAGTCCTTGTGTAACTGGAATTTAAAATCTAAAATGAATATTAATGAGGTGGGGAGGGTTGCAGACCTGTCCTTTAATACTAATCCATTGTGAGTGAAGCAGCTCTAGCAATGAGCTGATACTGGCACAGAGACAACCAGGAATTGACTGCTCTTAGAAAATGCCTCATCACTCAAAGTCTTCACAGGCTCCTGAATACTTGTCCTGATCAGATACAGAAGGGCACCTGAACATTTCTGGTGTCAGTTCCCTGCTGATCCTGTGTGCATTTCCCTGGGGACACTCCTGTGCTGGCTTTCAGCTCCAGCCCGAGGTGTGGATGGAAGCGTAATGGAAGGGTAAGTCAGCAGGGCACTTTGGAAGTGCCTGTGGAAGAGAGCTGGGAACCTTCAGGCTGATCTTTAGGGCACAGTTATGGTGACTTAGACTGGGTGACATCAGTGTTAGAAGCTCCCTGCCCCTGATTATTAATGACAAAAAGGTTCTCAAATACTTAAGTGATTTCATAACTCTTAAGTGTGTGTAGAAGAAATGTGCCAAGTGACTAAAGCTTCCCCTCATTTTCAGGAAAGAAGGTACTTTGTATTAACTATTTGATCTAAGTCATGATGTTCAGAGTATAAATTCCCTGAAAATGAATTTCCTCCTAATTCACAGAGGCTGATGATGCTGGGAGATGAGAGAGGTTGCCTCAAAAATACTGAGCCCCTTCATTTTACTCTGTAGTTAGGGCAGGAATTGGAAAATCTGTCAGCAGCTGGCTGGAGAAGCCAGTTAAAATAAACCTCTCTACCTCTTGTCTTGGTCTGTGCTCCAAATGCACTGATGTGCTGCATCCTCTCTAGTTTGAGAGAGGAGTTTTGGGGTGTAAGTATAGCAGGTTTGAAGAGTTTGTCTAAAAGTTGAAGTACTAACCTTGATCTTGGTTTCATTTGTTGGATGTTATGTGCATGAGTTTTGGTCAAGTTCTGCATTTATTCTATAAGTAAATGGTGTCTTGTGACACCTACAAAGCCTATACTCAAAGTGATCACTTTCCTTGCCTCTAGCTCAAGGGCAAGGCACCAAGATCGGTATTTCCTGATATGTAAAATCCATTAGACTTTACCCAGGTACTAAAGGTAATATACTCCTGTGTCCATTGTCACAGAAACACATTTAACTTTGTAAAAAGTGGAGTATTTCCTTGTTGGGGATTGAAAGTTACATAGTTGCTACTAAATCCTTGCCTTTTAATACCTACAGAATCACACAGTCCAGAACTGACATTATGAGTTTGGAAATTAAACTGAGGGAGAGAGAAGCTCCAAATTAATTATTTCTCAGAACCTAAATGGAAAAATGCAGCCAGTGAAACTCATCATAATAATTATATTCTTAATATTAATTAATGCAAATACTGCAGGAAGGTGTTGTTTTACACTATGGTTCTGTATTTAGATCTGCTAATGGAAGGTTGCAGGCTGAGCATTGCTCATTCCAGAGTTCTTGCCAAAGTTTCTAAAGGATTCTCTTTGTCATGCAAGCTTTCCCCTGTGGCATGGTGCTTGCATGCTGTACATGCCTCTGCTGCCACATGAAGTAATAGTGTCTCTTTACTAAATCTAGAGTAACTGCATGGTTATTTGTGCTATTGGAAGAAGTCACAAATATATAAAAATACTTCTTTCCCTCCCTTGGGTCTAGGGTCATTGTCAAGCCCTGCACCTCTTGAGCAGTTCCAATATTTGTTCTTAGGTACTGGATTGGAGTCTTTAATTCCCACAATCAGTTACATGGTAGTAAAAAAGCTGAAGGCCATGTTGAAGAGCTTGGTGTCCATGGGGATGGTCTCCTGTTCCTCTGGGAGTGGCTGGGTGCTGTTCCCAGTGCCAGGGATGCTACTGGAGGTGCTGCCTCAAGGCCAGCAGCATCCCTGCCCTGTCCATGTGGGATGGCTCAGCAGGGGCAGGGCTTTCAGCTCACAGGGCACCAGTATTCCTGTGCCACTGCATGCACCAAGCTGATGTGTCTTAAAAATCTCGGGGCAGTTTTAACCTAGAATTTATGGTTTACTCTTGCCCTTTAAAAGGGCAGAATGATAATAATAGATCCTAAAGCTGTGAAAATATTCTATAAGCTAGGAAAGGTTTAAGTCTGTTTTACAGGTGGAAAAGCCAAGGCACAGAGATTGAGTTAGGCATTGCACAGGGGTGTGGTAGTTGAGACTGGTCTCATCTCTGCAGGTTTAAGTCCAGCATTGAGGCAGCCTCAGGTTGCCTGTGTCCCTTTAGCAGGATGTTACACTACTAACATCTCTAGAGCTGTGCTGAAGTCACCCCAGGCAACCCCTGTTCTGTACTTGTCTGTTAAATAGCCTGAAAAACATTCCCTGCCAGGCAGTAAAGCAAGCATGGCCATCTCCTCCCTGGCTTTTGCCCTGCAAGAGTTCCTCACTCACTTTGATTCTGGTTTTGTCTGTACTTACATTGGTTTAATTTCATTTTTTAACAGCATATTTGTTACTTTGCTGTACAAACCCAGCTGGAAACACACCACTTGTTGTTGCTGTGAGAGGGGCAGCCAGCTCTGTACCCCCACGTCTGGACCTGACATCTCTTAGATCATAATGCTAAAGGTACAGTATCTTATCTCCATCACTGGCCTGGCTGTTTCAGGGCAGGGTGCACCCCTGCTGTGGTGGGACACACTCCTGTTGGGATTGAAGCAGTGAAGATGTGGCTCATGCCAGGCCCTGCTCCTGCTGCCTGAGGTGCTTGTCCACCTGCTCAAAGGCAGAGCCATAGTGAGAGACTGTCATTTGTGTGCCCAAGCCTGATGGATTCATCTTAATGCTAGATCACTTGCAGCTTGTAATCAGAGATAATTCTATTACAGCTTGTTGGCTGAGTGAAAGAGGAAAACAAAGATTAAAACTGAAAGCAGATTTCCTTCTACTTCTCTAGAACTAATTTCCTTCTTAGGTCATCCAGCATCTTCGTATCTGTTCTGTTTGTGTGTTTGTCCTCCATGGACACAAACTTACAGGTAAGAACTCTTTTTAAAAAAAGCATATCTTACACAGGGTAAAATAAAAAGGAATTCATTGGCTGAGAATCAAATGCATGAGGAGCATCATTTGGGTGCATTGTGGCTGCATATTTAACTGTGTAGGTAGAAATTAAAGATCCTAGATCTAGGGGGTTCACAAATATGCCTACATGGCCTTCATGGCAACATACACTTGTGCAAGTAAGTGAGGTGTTTAGAGACTGAAGGGAATGGCTCTGTGTGCATGTAGAGACAGTGCTTAAGGCATAATAGGTGTGTGAATTCTGATGGAGGATGAACCCTCCTGAATGGTCATTTTGAGTCCATTCATTGTTCCCACTATTCCTGTGCTTAAGAAATTGGGCATGCAAGAAATTCCCACATGTGTTAGATTTGTGTTGTGTTGAGGGCAATATCCTGCAGCAGTTATCAGTGTCACTGAAAAATAGAATAGCACTTGGATAAATTGCAGTCTTGTCACTGCTTGGCTGAAGCCAAAGTGCAGTCCTTAAGTTACAGCTACAGCAAAGTAAAATTGGATTAAAATAAGTGAAGGAACAAAGAAATGCAGAGAAGGGACTGCTCAGTGGCTCCAGAGGTCTGGCTGTCATCTTGTATTGTTTCTGTGCCCTGGAGTATCTGTTATCAGTGATTCAGGAAGTGAACTGCAGGGATATGGACAGAACTTAGTACTGTGATAAGGCAGTGAAATGACTGAAATGCCTGGTGTAGTGTCAGATAAGATGAAATGCCTGGTTTATCACACAAGCAGAATTCTAGCAAGATCCAGGGAGGCTGTGCAGCTTTATTCAGTGAAAGGCTGCAGGCTACCAGGGTGACCACCACACAAGACAAACAGAATGGGGACTTTATATCAAGAATCTGCCCTGCACAGATCCCTACGTTTGAGCGTGGGAGGATTTTGTGTTTCAGATTACATAAAGAGATTTACGGTAAGGGACTCCTTAGTGCTTTATTGTGGGCCTGGTTTGAAACTGAAAACTTTCTGAATGGCACAGAATTGGTTTCTGTGCCTTTTGTAACATGCTGTGTGTGTTTGACATTCTTGGCCAGCTTGTGCAGCCTGTTGGCTTGCAAAACACCTGCCAGCCTCAAGGAGGTGTTTCTGAAATGATGACTGCAGGCTTTGCCTTTGTAAATAAATTTACTTTTCATGGGAGCCTTGGCACGTTCAAACTTTTATTCTGACTGGAACATTTATTGTATAGGATGGTAGACTGATATTCAAATGATGTGGAGGTTGGTTGTTAGTGCTTTTTGCTTTGCTTGCCATAGCTCTGTGTGTTTTATACAGTGACTCTGTTGGGCAGGCTGACCCCGAGGTGATTTCATGAGCAGCCAAGTTCTGCATGAGCCCATCTGACCTGTGGTAGAAGCAGTGCAATCACCTTGAGTGGTGGCACTCAGTGCCTCAAAGGGTGCTCTGGGGTCATCCTGGAAAGCTGTGAGATCAGAACCCCGCAGTGCACAGGTCTGAGGAGCAAAGCAGAAGAGAGCTCTCCCCAGAGCTGGAGCCCTGATGGACAGAGCACAGACCCTGTGAGCACAGAGCTGTGGAGACACCACTGGTGAAGGGAGGATGGGAATCTGCTTTTCTACCTTTGTAAGCTACCTATTAAAACCCACTGTGCTTTCAAGATGCCTGTGGGCTTCAGTTTCAGTTGCTGTTGTGGCAGAAAGTCTAGGAAAAGTATTTGTTTTCAGTAGCCTGTTTGCATTTACCTACTTTTTGAGCTGATGAAAAGAGCAGTAGCAGAAAATGTACTTAAGCAACTTTAAAAAGAATTCCATGGACATATAATAATGTTCAAGAAATTTAAAAAATATAAAATTGTAGGAGTTGCATTTTAATTAGAATAGATCAGATTGTTGTGGGTTTTTTTGAAACTGTTCTCTTTCAAAATTTTGAAGAAAGGATTTCCTCATGTATTTTGTCCAACAATAGCTGTAATGGCTTTTCTTAAAGAGCCTGTATTCATAATCATCTTTGTTTTTTAAAGAGCCAATGGAGTAAATGAACTAAATCAACAGCAATAAACTGAGTTCTGGCTCAGTTGAAGAACAGACAAAATTTTTACTAATTTTGATAAGTAGGATATTGTTCCAAAGCTTTAAATTCCTCTAATGTAACAACATGTAATGGATTTAATAGGCCAGAGTATGATGATTTTTTTGAATCATATCTTACATAAGAAACAGGCTCAGTTGACCAGACACATTTCATATCGTAGTGACTGCATGTTTTGTTGTCTATTTATGGCAACATAGCAGAAAAATGTTTTGGTTTGTTCATTTGAATATACTGCTCATCTGTTGTTCTTGTTGAAGAGGTAATGATGTGTTTAAATTGTTCATTTCCAGCTTTTTGTTAAAGGTGATAAACAGGCTGAAATACATGAGATTTTCTCTTGGTTTTTTACTGAAGGAGTGCAAATGAAAGAGATTTTCAGGACTACAGAAGGTGGCCCTAGAACCATAAAAACAAATGATCCAGGGTTTTTTTTGACTAGTCATGTCTTGGGGCAAATAAGTCAGTACTGCAGTTATCTGTCTCCATGGCATTCTGTGGCTTGGCTCTGTGCAGATCAGAGTTAGTGTTTTGCAATGAAGACTATAATGAGATTCAGAATATCTTGTTTCTCTGTAATTGATCTGTTGGGTGACTGAATAATTCTTTCATATTCATTACTTCAATTTCCTTTTCTGTAAAATTAGTGATAATGGTGCTTCTCTTCTGGAAACACATTAAGGTCCACAGGTAAAAGTTATCTTAGCTTTATTTTGATTTATTGGTTTTCCTTGTCCTCAGTGCACTAACAGTCAAAACCAGCTTTGTTTTGGATGTCTCGCATTGGATTACATCACTCTGGCCAGTTTACCAAACTCATTATGTTTATCTCTTGGAAAATCATCCTTTGTTTTGTTCACAAAGCTAGTACTCAAATTCATGGAGCATTGCAAAGGAAGGATACTTTTGGAGGATGGGACTGGCAGAGAACCCATAAGGATGAATAGTCTTGGACCACATGTGCAATTCTTAGTAAAGCTGGTGAGAACTGCTCTAATGTGTAAGGTTAATATTAAGCCTAGGGAGAGCTCTCTTTTCCCAGTGTCAGCCTGCAGGTCAGGTTTGAGCCTGTCCCAGCAGGATCTGGTGGGTGTGTGTAAGTTCTGATGTCAGTGGCTGCAGGGGGAATCTGTTGTTTGTGTGTTTGTGGGCTGGAGTCTCCTGTGCAGTACCTGGGGTACTGTGCTGTCCTGCTCTCAAACAAGGGGCTGGCCCAGCTACCTGGGCTCTTGTGGAAGGACTCTAACCCCAGGCAGCTCTGCAACAGTGCCCTGCATGTTCTCACAGACTGATTGGAAATCTGTTATTGCTCAGAGGTACAGTGGAGGGGAAAGTTGGTGCTCAAGCAATAAGATGAGGCATTTTTTTCTCTGAAATTAATTGGACTCTTAGGAGAGGCAGTGACAGGAGTGTTGTAACGTGTGCCTGAAGATCAAGGCCCCTGTACTTCCTTCAGGTTTTTCCTTTCTGGAGCTGAACAGCTTTGATATTCACCTAGATCAATCCTTTTAACCTTAGTGCTGCTGCTGTCTTTCTTCTGATTTGCTGGACCTGATTCATTTTTTATCCTCTTTTAGGACACAGCCCTAATGAGGGCTGTGTCCTAAAAGTTAATCTTGATGCTCCTCTGCTCATTCATGTTTGTGATTGGGGGTATGTGTCTCACTCTGTGGGGTTTTTCTGGAGGGCTAACGTCTTGCTGCTTTTGCTGCTCAGAGATATTTTTCTGAATCCTGTGTAGAGTTATTTGGAACTCCTCAGGTGCTGTTGGTTCACATCCTGAGCTTCCTGTTCTTGCACTGCACAACAATTACCTTTAATTTCTTTTAGCAGTTGTCTCCTGTTTTCTGGAGTTCATGCTGGGACTGCAGAGCTGCAGATGGAGATCAGGCCTTGGCACCTGCAGTTCAGGCTCCTGCTCACCTGGGAGTCACTCTTCTCTCTCCCCAGCAGAGCAGCTCTGGGATGCAGGCTCTGCACAGTCCATGTACTGCAGGGCCCAAAGAGCCCTCCTGGGGTCCACATTCTTGGCAGGCTGTGTGCACACTGCTGTGGAGAGCTCACAGAGGCAGACAGACTGAAAGAAATGAATGGAATTGGTAAACCATCCTGAAGGACTGGGATTTTTAGAAAAATACATGATTGACTAATTTCTGAGTATCTCAATTATTAACACTGTCTCCCCAGACTTTGTGGGAGCTCAAGAGGAAGATGTCATGTGCTCCAATATAAATTTTGCACCATAGTGGTCTGCAGTCTAAATATACTCTATTGAGTATCCTTTCAGACAGTTCATATCCCAGAAACTAAAGTAGTAAACTATATATAGTCTGTGACATTACAAACCAGGTTTGTTTTCACCTTCTCCATGGCTGAATTGAGATAGCAGGAGCTAACAGGTCCTCCTGCTGTTGTCTTCTATATTTGTGGCTCACCTTTCACTCTCTCATTGGTGGCTTGTTTTGTTGTTGAGGCTTGAGCAGCCCATGTGCTTTCTGCTCACCTATCTTAGGCATATTTCTGATTTCAGGTGCTGAATGCTTCCCTTCAGAGACCTGATTCCTTCCAGCACTGCCATTGCATGGTCACTGATACAGTCTGGGGCTGGGCAGAGTTGAAAAGAAATGCCCTTTTTCTATCAATAACTCTGTTCTGGATGTTTTCTTGGTGGGTTCCTGTTCCCAGTTTCAGCTAAAGTCCCCAGGAGCCCAGTGTGGGAAGCTTCAGGGTTCTGGTTAATTCCAAGCACCCCTTTAGGAATCAGCACAGCTTGGTTTGCATCTCCCTTGACCTGTCTTGCTATAAAAAGAAAATAGTTTGCTACAGATTTGATGACTGGCTGACCTTCTTGTTTCTTGTTCTTGATGCAGAATTATCAGGTTTAGGGCCAGAACACATTGTACACAAGCTACCAAATGGCTGTGGGTCATCCCACTGTGTGAGGCAGTTGTCACCTTGGCCAGCAGGGATGGCCGGTCTTGGCAAGGCAGGTAGGAAGCTGCCAGTCATTGCTGTGGGACACTGAGCTTGTTTTGGGGCACTTTTATCTGTTTTATGGTCAGTGCAGAATCCACTCTTCAATGGATTGATTCAGTGTACACAAACTTTGTCAGAATTTTCCTGTTTCTCCTTTTGTGGTGGAACAAGAGCATGAGACCCCTGTATTTCACCATTTTCAGGGATATTATGTAGGGACTCTTGCCAGGTGGAATGTGCTTACCTCTCTGGAGAACATGACAGCAGTATTTTCCAGCATCCAGTGGATGTGTTTTAACTCTTCTCCTAATTTTTTGCACTGGAAAGGTCTTGATGCACTGTTACTGGATTTCTAGCTGGCACTGCCCTACTACCCATTAGTGGCAAATACTCCTGGTATCAGCTAATATGAAATCCAGACCATTTATATCCTGGATCTTTTATCAGCACTGTTATTTGCTTGCTTTCCTCTGAGTGATTTTGGCTTTGTGGTGCCAGGCCTTGGGGCTGTTTTTGTAGTCCAGCACTGATAATCAGTGTGTCTGTTTACACTACAGCTGTCTCTGCAATGCAGCTGGAGATTAATTTGTCACTGATCTAACAGCAGAATTCCAAAATCAATGATTTATTTGTTTTAATTCAGGAGCCTCCTATGAGTGCAGAGAAATGTCTGTGTGGTTGAAGAAAATGAATGCTCTGGAGTCTGTTGACTGCTGATTTAAGGTAGCAAGGTGGTTCAGAAGCAAAACTTGTGAGTCCTGATAGAAGCCCTGCAGGGAAGCACGGAGGGGTATTTGCTGTTTTGGGAGTGGAAATGGCTGTACCAAATGTGCTCTGAATTTCTGTTCTTACTAGATATTTGTGCTGAGATACTAACCCCAGATGGAAAGATGGATCTCTGTGCTCAATCATAGCACTGGAGCCCTCATTCAAGGCTTCTAATTCACACCCAACTGTTCTTAAGCTATCTGCTTCAGAGAGATAAACTTAAAAAATTGCCTTCTTATTCCATGCTCTGAGAAACTTGATTCCTGTTGTTAGTTGCCTTCTGCAATTCCACTGGCATGTGGTATAATGTTCCTTTAGGGAAGCTTTTCTGTAGATCACATTCTTTTGTTTGTTTCCTGTATACTTCTTCCAACCTGATAAAAACCATTATAAGTTTAGCTGGAGATGTTTTTCACAGCTGAGATGGATGCAGCAATTTCTCTGCTTTTTGCCAAACATTGAAACATTCACCTCAAGGACAGCAAGGGGCTTCTATGTGAGCTTTGATTATTGAGAAGAGTTTGCAAAACCACTGCTTTTTGTACACAAACTCCTTTATTCTGAATCTTTTTCCAAGCAGTTTGTGTTGAGACTGATGGTTATTAAGCCTGAAGTGATGGTTATTCCTGTATTTGTGAATGATGTCAAAGCAAAATACCAGAGATCTAAATCAGCAGGTGAATATAGCACATAACAGACTTCATTATAGGGGACATAAGTATTTACTTGATCTAAAATTTTGTTAACATGGTGTTTTGGGTTTCAGTGAGAAATAGCAATGGCAAAGAGTTCTTACTTTAAAAAACCCTATAGTTTAATTCCTGCAAAGAGCATTATTAGCAAGGAGCAGTGAATGCAGTGCTTGGTGTTTGTTGTACCACAGCTGGGAGCTGTCAGGTGGGAACGTGGGCGAGAGAAAAAATCAGGGACTGAGACCCCAGCTTACACAGGCCTGACATGATGGCAGGAATTGCTTCTGTAAACTCCACCTGGGAGGAGTTCCAAGGGTGTGTGGCAGTACCAAGGGATGCTGGAGTCCAGTTGGATGGTTTTGGAGGCTGCCTCTTGCATGGCTGCCCATGAACACTTCTGTCTCTTAATTGCAGTGCAGTCCAGCATGATTTGAGGTGCTTGTGTGTTTTACCTGTCAAAGACCTAAACCACTGCAATGTAAAATTGTGCTGAGGTGGTGATACCTCAGTGTCCAGGAAGGGGGGCTGGAGGACAGTTCTTGCCCTTCAACCTTGGGAACGTAAGTGGAGAAGCAAAGAAAATAGAATGATGTGTTCTTACAACAATTGTCAGTCATGGTGGGGTGAAAGGTGGAGTTGGAAATGATGGTAACAAATGAACAAGTTAGAACAGCTCTGAGTGTGCATTTTTGTTGTATCTTTTCAGATTTGAAGCTAAAAAGATCTTCTGAAGTAGGAAAGGAGCAGAAGCGCAGAAAGTGCAGTTAGGGCATTTGCATCTTCTCAAACAAAAGCATGTTGCTGGCAAAGTAGAGGCTTTTCTGAGGGATTTGATTTGAAGCCAGTCAAATTTCAAGTCAGCAAGAGCAATTGTGCTGGTTTTAATGTGTTTTGGAGCAAACTCTGGATTATGTAAGTTTGTTTTTCAGAAAAGTTGACTGTCTAGAAATAACCCTTTCTTATGCAACAGGTCTGTTCCCTGTGTGTGTATCCTGAGAGCCCTATCTCATCACTTCAATGAGGAGAATTTGCTTTTACTGGTTTTATTCCTCTTGGCATTACTGCACAGCCAGGGTCACTCTCCTGTTGTGGCAGATCCCAGTGACACACAATTTCTTGTACCTGAGCAAACTGCAGTGACACAAGAGCTTTTGGCAGGTGTCAGGTGGGCCTCAGGGCTCCCTGCTGAGCTCCCAGTAGTACTGAGAGAGCATCTTGTGAGTAAGAAGCTTCTTGACTCTGAGGGGAGCTTTTGTGGCTGACCCTTAAAATCAGCAGGCTTTATGAGGAACTGACTGCATTAGATATAGAACCACTGAAATTCAGGGGAAGCAGGATCAACATGACTTTTTGGTTCAGTTTCCAGAGGAGAGGTCTTTGTTGGAGGGTGTGGAGGAGTGGGAGGCTCAATCCTTACCACCACACTGAGGAAACATTCTCAGTTACAACTCTTCTGCTCCATAGTTTAATAGCTGCTTAAAAATAAAATAAATTGAAAGGATGAAAATTTCAAGTAATGAGCTTTCTAATGTAGTTTCTGTGAGTAACAGACCTGGTGGTGAGGAATAAGCTCTGGGGTCAAGTGAGTGAACATGGATAGACAGCAGGTGCCATGTTGGCATCCTGAGAGGCAGAGTAACCTGGTGGAAGGACTGTGGGCACATGGTAAACAGTGTTATCTAGAAATCTCATCACTTTGATGTAAATGAAATGTCATAATTGATCTGTTCAGCTCTGCTGTCAGCTGCCTGGCTGAGATGCATTACAATAGTGCACATGGTATCAGGTTCAGTAACCTATCCCTGGCTCTGCTGCTCCTGCAGACATCCTTAGATTCAGTTGTCTGGAAAATAATGAAATGGAAGTGGGGAAGGAAGGCAGGACTTGCAAGGGTATTTCCTAATTGACTGTGTTAGCAGTTTTCTCTCATTCAATACTAGAAACCCCAAGTTTCCATGGTGATTGATGGGGGTACCTGGCACCAGAGCCATGTTGTGACAGAGGCAATATTGAGTTGTTCTTGCCAGGGTCACCTGAGGATACCAACAGTGTTCCACAGATCCTTTTACTGGGCAGATGGATTTCAACCAACAGGGCATGAGTGATGCATTAAATGTGGGGTTCTTGGCCTTCTAAAGCAGCTGTGGTCCAGTTCTCAGGGTGAGGAACTGGACTTTCCCCTGGACCCAGCAGGAAAGGCAGCCATGGGCTGGAGGGATTTATCCAGGCTGATGGGCATATCTTGCCTTGGAAGTTACTCCTCTGAGTTAGAGCCACTGCCTCCTTTGTGCTTGCTGTTAGATTTGGTCTGTTGCTGGAGCATTACTCTGTGGATATAGTAAATTGACCTTTTGTGCTGTTCATGAGAAACTAGGTTTAGTATTTCAGAAATTTAGATACCCTAAAAAGGTTCAGTTACCCTTTCATTTGCTGTAGAGAAAAGTGGGAAATGTATGTTAATGAGCTGCAGCAATTAGATGTAGATTAAGTGGATTTTTATTATAACTTGAAAAAACTGACATCTGGTTTCTAAATATGTAAAATACAGTTGTAAAAAAATTTACTTTTTTTTCTTGCCTGAGCAGTGTTTATCAGATGTAGCCAGACTGCTTTGAGTTTATTTGCTTTGGTTTTTCCTTTTGTAATCTCCTGATGTTTTGCCACATTACATTTTCCATCTCCTTGGAACTCTATTGCACTGCAAACTTTTCCCAAAGCCTTTAAGTTCTGTATTAAGCTTTGGCTTTTTATGGGCCATATAAAAAGTTATTTTTTCACTTTCTTATGTATTGTCAGCCATCTCCAGTTTTACAATGTTGTTGGAAGCAATGCAACAATCTAATGAGATGATCTGTTTGAGCAGCTGGTTTTAACCTCTGTGACATTTCTCATTTGGGGTATCAGTCTCTGCTGTCACTTCAGTACATGGTGTAGATTTTTTTTTTTTTATGTTTTATTTTCTATTCACTCCATCTTTGAGGATTTTTTCCTTCCTTTGGGTCAGACCTAGCAAGGAGGAATGGTAACTAAACTGCCATATGATAGGTTTTCTGTGTTGAATCTGAATTTTTCTCTTTGTTTTCTGACATCTCTCTCCCAGCTGGGAGTGTGTGAGAGGTGTGTGCCAAAGAGGAATAAACTCTTCTCCCCCTTGAGAATAGAAGTCTCTGTGGCATCATTGCTTCAAGGTCACTTGTAGTTGTGTTTCTCCAGCATGTGTGTTCCTTTTCTCTGTCTTCCTGAGGTACCTGATACCTTGGAGGTGTTTTAAAGGGACCAGAAAGGTTTGTTTCAGTCCAGCAGACAATGGAATCAAGGCAGTTGCCTGCACACTCCAGATCCCAGTGCTCATTTTTTGTTAGCTGGAAGAAATGAGCAGAAACCCACAGGAAACCAATTGTCATCAGAAACTTTGTTCAGGTTACACCCAGACAGTGATGGAGTCTTGTGGGTCACCAGTTTGGGCAGTGACTGAACATAACTGTGCTCTCTGGCATTTGTTGTTCACACAGCACTCTGTAAATTTGGGGGCTGAAGATGAAGCACCCTGTGTTGTGGTATCTAAGTGCAAAATGTCCTTTTAAGCCACAGCTCCTCACAAAGCAAAAGTGACTTTGATAGGCTGTGGCACTTATCACAATGTGCTTTTTTTTGGTGTCAGGCATTTTAGGATTTTTCCCTTATTTTTGGTAACTATTAAAAGGCTTGGGACTAGCAATGGAAATAAATGCTCTCTGCAGGCTGCTCAAGCAAGATCTGAACACTGGGCACTGAATCAATGTTCTGAACAACAGTTGCCTGCTTTTGTAATTCAAAGCAAAAGGAATAAAAGGATTTTTGCCAGTATTTGAGCATATTATCATCCTGAAGGAAAGACAAACTGTTAGACTTGCCAGAGCCATTTTTTTCTGATTGTGTGTTTGCCAGCAGTGCAAAAGGAGAGAGAGTGGAGGAGAAAATGAAAAGAATAAAGAATAGCCGACCTTAACTTTGTGACAGGTGTTTAAAACTTTTTACTTTGGTCCAAATGACCAAATGACCAATTCCTTCTCTGTCCTTCATCCCATCTGTAATTTTGCAGTTGTTTATGGAGGCACAGTTTGATGTAAGCAGTATAATAGGTTAAACAGCTGTATCAGAGTAGGAGGCAGTTATGGCTGTATCTTCCCTGTTCCTCAGACAACACTAGCAAGGAATGTTTGCTGCATATTTTTAGCAAGAATTCTCTGTAGAGCATTCTTTCAAACATCTCTCAGTGCACTGTGTGAGCAGTTGGGTGATGAAATCTCTTCCATGTGGCTGGAATACACAGTGCATGTGGCTGAATCCAGAGGAGAAAGGGATGGGATTTTATTTATTTTTTTTTGAAGCCCCACTTTTTGCTTTACACAGCATTTACCACAGTAAGTGAAGAGGATTAAACCAGCAGTTACAGGAATAATAACACTAGATAATACAATTGGGCAGCAATCATGCTTTTTGCTCTCAGTTGTTAAATAACTTAGAGAGCAGCTCAAGGTTTTGCAGGACTCCTGTTTGCCCCCAAGCACAGCCAGTTGTGCTCCTGGTTGTACCTGCTTTGTTTCCTGGCCCTGTGCTGTGCCTGGAGTACCACACTGGTGGTGGCAACTCGAGTTCTGTGTGTGCAGCTGGGGATGACTTTCTGTGGCTAAGCTTCCTTGTTGAAGTATCTGCTGTAAGTTGTCTGACTTTAAATACAACACTCTCATGACTCTGCCACTTTCTTCTTGTTCCTAACAGAACAACATTCAGCAGGTACTCTTGATTTAGTGAATTATGTTGGTTGTTTTTATCTTTTGTCATCAAGCATGTTTGTGGGCTTGAAAGAATTAATTCTTTGGAGGCATTTGGCTAAAAGCTCTTGATTCTTTAACTGCAGTAGTAGAGTTGCAAGGCATTTATTGTCCATGTCCTAAACCTTCAAGACAGAGCTGAATATTTTACTGTGTTGTATGAGATATCACAAAACTTACACCATTCTATCCCAGACCACTGTGAAAACCCCAGTGACTTTAAAATACCTTTTTGGTCAGGAGAAGTGACATGGCACAAAGTGCCAGGTTTTCTTCTAAAGTCATTGCTTGATATTCAAACTCTCCTGGGAAGGTGATGAACAGTCCAAGTCTCACAGCTTTGGCTGTGTTTGGTAAAGCTGGTTATTTGCCTCTAAATGTCACAGAAAAACCAGGTTGGCTATAATGTAACACTTCTTTTAAAGTGTAAATAAAAATTCTCATCTTACAGAAGTGGCAAGGATCCAACATTGTCTTGAGAGAGTAACTTTAATGCTGCTACTACTCTGTGGGAAGGGGTTTAATGCCTAGAATGTTCTGTGTCATACAGGAAATTCACTTTAAGAGTGACTTTTTTTTTCCATATACCATTTACAAAAAATGAGGAAGGGACTGGAGGCAGAGGGGTGCTGGGGATCCCAAAGGCTTTGCTGTGGTTCCATTGTTTCTCCTCCCTGCTCTGCACTCAGCAGTGCAGAGGGAACCAGGAGAGCCAGACACAGTCGTGTGACAGGGTCACATCTGGCATGGGACAAACTGCTCTCTCTTGATGCCACAGTTCATCCTCTGTGGCAGAGAACTGACTCCCCTTCTGTGTGCTATTGTAAGGGTACATTCATTAATGTTTCTAAAGCATTCAGAGCTGTGGCAGTGGAGCCTGTGCAATGTGAAGTGACTTTTTCTGTTCTCTAGTGACTGTCATTTGTATAGTAGTTGTGCTGTGATTCAGAAGTGAAGAGCAAGTCAATAACAAATCCTTTAAGATTTATGATTTAATAATTTAATTGCTAATAGTCAGACTAATTCTGCTGTGCCTTCATTATGATTTTTTTTTAACTTGGTTCATTTTTATAACCTGGGAGAAAGATTTAATTTTAGAAGTTTCAGTTGACTGAGACATGCTGGTGCTAGATATGTATTTCAGGTCATTGTCATTGTACTCTATTTTTAAATTCAAGTGCCAGCCAACTGAAAGAGCACCCTGTGTCTATGCTGGGCGTTCTGCATCCGTGCTACAGAGCTGAATTCTTCCAAGCTTCAGCACAAGGCCAGCCAGTTTACTTTTATTTTTTCTCCTGTTTAATGAAGGGAAATGTTCTAGCACCTTTTCATTATCACAGAACTAAAACTGGTCATGAAAACAATCCCCCTCCCTCCAGAGGCCTGCGCAGGCATTGGCCATTGTTAAGATGCTTGCCTATCAACAGCCACTCGAGAAAGAATTTTAAATGGTTTTGTGACGTCAAGGAGGCACAAGAAAACACAGTCTGGTGCCAAACTGCCTCCATCATTGCCTCCATCACAGTAAGAAACAGATAACACAGAAATAAATCTTTTGTGCAGTAGCTATCTCACGATATGCTCTAGTGACTCCAGTAAGTGAGCTTGTCTGGTGTAGGAATAGCTGAAGAAGATGAACTTTCAGAGCCTCATTTTCTAATTTATGATTAATGCAAAGGCAGCCTAATCTGTCTGACTTCCTGCTGTCTGGACACAATGTCTGTGGGGAGCTTGGACCTCGCACAGGGACACGCCCTGACCAAGTTTCAGCCTCCAAAAGTGAACAGTTTGAGTACGGTGGACAAAAAACTCTATCTTTTGAATGAAAAGATGGACAGACTGCTGCATTTCCAAGAAGACCTGACAGGCAAACTGCAGCAAGCGGACAGAGGCATTGCTGCTGTAGGAAATGGCATTAACAAGCTCACAGTATCCCAAGCAGCTCCTGGTGGCACAGATGCAGTGCAGAAAGGCCCAAAGGAACCGGACAGCGCTGCCCAGGCTGACGTGCACAGCATGTGCTCAGAAGTGTTGAATTTGATGAAGGCTGCCCAGCTAGATGCCTCCAAGCATAAGGAGAGGCTGGCAAAGATAGAGAAAAGGGTTGATACCCTGGATAAAGTTATTACATTTGTGGGAGAAGTATTAAAAAATTCTAAAGTAGTGGATTTCATTCTCAAAGGCATTGTGCCCTGGAAGAAGGGGAGTCTGCTGGAAATCCCTCTTGAGGTTGGTTTAGTTTTACTGTTCTTCATTTCACTTTATGACATAGCAGGGCTTTAGGCTCTCCTGTCAATCTCTTGCATGATATTTAATTCAAGTTTTCCTTTCTGTATTGCTGGCACAGGTTACTGCTGGGACCTTTGAATTGCAAGGCTCTTAAGGCAGGGAGTAAGCTCAAAACAGTGTCTGAGGTTCCTGAAGGGTGCTGGGCAGCCCTGGAAGGGCTATGAGGAGGAGATTGCTACTGGAAAGGAAAATTCAGCTTCTACCAGTGCTGAAAGCTCAGCAATGTCACCCAAATCAGTGACTGAATTGAGGTCCCAGTGAAAAGTATGAGTAACATACTAGAAGCTTTTGGGTTTTTTTGAGGGAAGCTTCTACTTCCTTGTTCATTCACAAATTCTGAACACAGCAGCAGTTCCTGAGACCTGTGCTGGTTTATGGTCATGTTACTAAGCAGATTTACACATCCTTTGACATCTTAGTTGTCTTTAGCTACATTTTTGTGATGCAGCTGTGACTTCATCACCTCCATTGACAGCATTCACTCCTGCAATCAAGTAGTTCTTGTGTTTGCAAGTTCCCAGACATCAGTTCCCAAGCATTTCTTAATTACTGAGGACAGTGAGTGAGGAACAGGCAAGAGCAGTACTTAGCTGATATGGTGTTTGAAAATAGATCAGCCTTGTTTTTTAACAGTTACAGGCATGTGGAATTAGTTCTAGGTAATGGGATCTTCCAGTTTTCACTGTGGCTTCTACCCCACCATGGGAATGGAAGAGAGGAAAACTGCAATGGCTGGAATATGTTTATTCATTCCAGATCTGCATGTGTGTGGAGATGTGATTACAGTCAGGAGAATTTAGCTCAAATGACAATGTCCATTGATATCTAATGCAAATATTTTTCACCAAAGCTGTAAAATCCTTTGATGGGGAGGTACATCTAACCCATTAGAAGAACAGGGCAGTGTTTGATGACAATGTAACTTTCCAAGCTTTCAGTGCTCTCCTGGTCTCCCTTTTTAAGTGCCAGAGGCTGACAAGTGAGCTGGCCTGTTAGGAGACAGGAGAATTTATAAAGTGCTTCCATTAGTGTTGAGAACAATAAATCATGCATTAGTTATCAACCTTAAATCTGGATAGAGATAAAGCTCAGTTTCAGTTGTTCTAGCTTCAGTTCTACAGGTTTTTGGAGACATGGGAAAGTCTGATGTGTTTTGGGTAAAGCTGTGTTATTACAGTCACTGCAAAATGCCTGGAGACAGATACTGTCCTTTGCTTGATTTTGTGGATAGGCAGGTGCAGATTGAGGTGGAATGACCTGCTGGTGACAACCTGGTGCACTGGGAGGGGGTGGAGGTCAGTGTCCCAGGCTCCAACCTGTGCCTTGGCTGGAGAGCAGTCAGGGTGTAGTGGGCGAGCACCTTTATGGCAAACCCCAGTGTGACCATCATTGTCCTCCTTTGTTTCTGGTCATGAACACTTTTTGAAATTGGAGCATGAGGTCAGTTATTAAACCTTAAGTCCATCCTTTGATCATAGACTACTGAGTGATATCTGAACTATCTTGAGTTAGTGAGGCTGTGTGTGAACGTGACCTGGCGGGGAAACGTGCAGAGAGCACAGGTGAACAAATTACCTTGTGCTGAGCCATGTGCTAACTTGGGTCTGGATTTTGCAGCCTGTTCTGTGACAGCAGCACAGACATGTCCAAAGAGCTGCACAGTTGCAGGGGGAGCACAGAAAAAGAACTTGCTGCCTGCTTATTCCTGTTTTCCAGCCTTTGCTGTTTGTCCCAGGGCTCTGCTTATCACGGGCTGGGCTGGGAGGGGGGAGGTCCTGTTTGCATTTCTGGGTGAAGCTGTTTGTGACAGCATTCCAGGCATGCCTTGGGAATGCTTATGGAAGAAGTTTTGTGGGCTTGGAGTCAACAAAGACTATGAATTGAGCTTCCTAAGTTCCAAACCTCTAACTTCTTACTTAAAAACCAGAAAAAAACGCACCAGCATTAAACTGTCACTTACCCAAGGCTTTCTTTGCATGTAGGGTTGTGCCAGAATAATGTTCACCCTGGTCATTGTTGCAGGTTTGCTTAGAGCTGTAATAAAAAGGGTAATGATTTTTTTCCTACTTTTGCTCTTTGGGTGTTTGGGGTTTTTTGGAATGGGAGGTGGGGAGACTCTGTTCAGTCTGTAGGATTGGTGCATGAAATCCTTAACTGCTTTTACTAACAGGTGAAGGGCTGATGTGCAGCTGTAATCAGTTACCTGCAGAAATACTTTGTGTTGCTTATTTGCTTGAACAAATCAGGATAGGAGGCTCGATCATCACTAGATTTTTAACTGTATGCCAACCACAGGAAATATTATGCCTTTCCCTAATTTTGTGTAATGCTTTTTGCTACACAGAAGTCAGCTGTAATTTGATTTCACATGTATTGCTGTGTGAGGTCTTTAGTAGTCTTGTTAGAAAATATCCCTCCTCTCAAATTAATTGGGGGGAAAACACTGCTTAAAGATAAAAATCTGCTTCTGTTTTTAATAATTCTAAAGGTGACATGTGAAATGTCAAGTGCATACACAAGCGTTGATCTAAAACTTGAGGTTCTTTTTTGGTACCACCTCTTATCAGGTCAAATAATGAATTTTTAGGTACCTTGAGACAAATATGTTTTGACAAATATATTCAGAAACATTACTTTTCATTCTGTCACCAGCCAAAAAGCAACAGAAATACAGCATCATTTCTTTTTCTACTGTTTCATGTTTCACATGTCATACTTTTTAATCAATGTGAGTAGAGATGACAGGAGGCAAAAACCTTGACAGTGAAAATGTTGGAAAGCAGTGAGCTAATTTATTAATCTGTTATGTTGTTTTAAAAGGATGCCTGCCTGCAAAGGCAGGGTGAGACTGGAGGAAAGAAGTAAACAGAGCACTGACTAATAATTCAGAAGAGGTGTAACTGTCCATTTCACAGACTCTGAATGCCTACATAGCTGCAGGAACCTAGTGGGAAATAGACACTCTTGGCTGTAACTGTAATTTCTGTGTTCCCCTGTCATTTTTAGGCCAAAGATAAGTCTGAGGAGAGTGGTGCAAAACCTAAGCATGTGCTTAGTAACAGAGGAACCCAGACTGAAAGCAAGAAGCCTCTGGAAGGTATGTATCACTCCAGGCATGCTGCAGGCTCTAGAATGTGCAGCAGACAAACTGGAAATTAATAGCCTGCTATTTCCCACTACCTGAATTACTCAGATGTAACTGAGTAACTTTGCCCCTCAGTACTGGGAGAATAGAATTGTTCTCACCACCTTCACATGATGATTTGTCCCCAGGATCAAGCACTACAAAAAGCTAGAAGATTAAAAGGAGCACTTTTGTTTAGCTGAAGAGCTGGGGCTTTTTGAGTTGGGTTTCAGTGAGCTGAATTCAGAGAGCAGAGCTTGTTTGGAGGTACTGTGAAGATAGTGGCCCTATCACATAGCAAACCCAATAAGTTCTTTTCCATTAATACCTCTGAAGCAGCCCTCCCTCTTCCCCCTCTCTGAAAAAGGGATGTGTTGACACTGGAATATCTTTTTTTGATCAGCAAGTTTCACTGGTGTGTCAGGGCCAGATTCCTATTTAGGGTGCATCTGTCAGGGCACTGCCCTGTTGCATCCACTGTCAGTGCCTGTGGAGCTGCAGCAGGGGTGAAGGTGATGTTGAGCAGGCCCTGTCATGCTGCTGTCTTCACAAATTGTCAGTGAATCCTTTGCCTTATGGGCAGTCCCCTTTTTAGCTTCATGGCTTTGGAAGTGACAAAAACAAAGCAAATGGTCACAATTCTGACCCAAAAGCTACAGAGAATTGTGAGCAAACCTAGGTTGCTGGTGATCTGGGCATGCTGAATGTTAATAACCACAGCCTTTGTCATGGGAAGGTGATGGAGAACCTTTTAATCCTTTTGTGCTAACTGCAAGTTGGGTGCTGTCTCATGCCTCAGTGTCCCTTGGAGTCCTGCTGGGTATGTCCCTACCCCCCTAACTGGGGAGAAGGATGTATTGGGTCCTGCAGGATCTGCAGTGCCTTAAACTACCTGTTATATTTGCCCACAAAGTGATTTCAGATTTTAGATACAATGAACTTGAGCCTTGCAGGTTTTTGGTTTTGTTTTTTTTGCTTTAAGGAATCCAAGTCCAGCAGGTGAATCTCTGGGTTTAAGCCATGAGCATGAGTAATATCTCCAGCCTGATGATGTAAGGATTTTAAACCTTCTGGGGGATTCTTGCTATCTTTTCAAGTGTAACTCTGTAGGTTATTTTGAGAGGTGTGTTGCTTTATTCCTCCTCTGTTTTGCCATGACTATTGCCAAGGATAGTTTATTAATGGATTGTTTTATTCAGAGACAAAAAGCGTGAAAAAGCTGGATGAAAACAAGGGAGCATGTGAGAAGGTGAACACTTCCAGTGCTGTAGCCCACAAAGCTGACTCCAAACCCCAGCTTAAAGACAGGACAGCCCAGCAGCAAGGGGCAGAAGGTGCTGGCAAAACACAGAGCTCTAAGAGCTGTGCACAGCAAAAGGACATCGATGTCAAAGCTGTGAATCAACACAATGGTCTTCCCTTCATACATCAAGATCGTGCAGGCAACCAAAATGCTCCTGCTGAAGCCCAGAAGGGGGACAGAGCCCCAGGCCCTGCTGAGTGCCACAGGCAGCTCGTTCAGCAGAAGCCTGGCAAGAATGAAAGCAAAGCTGCAGCGGCGGGCGCGGTGTCCCGGGAGGCTGCGCCCTCCACATCCAGGGCCATATCTGACACGGGCTGTGAAGTGACTCACACCAGGTAATGGCCTTGGTGGTGGCTTTCTGGGGGACCTGGAACCTTTCCATGGCTTACAAGGGAGAAAAGGAAAGCCAGCCCATTAAAGGAGGCAGCTCCTGTGTGGTGGGAGAGGAGGAGAGACTCTACAAGGGTTAAGGCAGGAGGCTCAGGGGGTCCTGAGTAAAGTTCTGTGCAGCCCAGGGCTCAGGTGGGACAGAGGGGTTTGAGGTGGCAGCACTTCTGTGTGCTGACACAGAAACCACCACAGAGGAGCTCAGGTAGTTATAAACCACTCACTCAAACCACTCCCTCCCTCCCAACTCCTTGGTTTCTATAGCCATGGGGGTGAAAGGAATTTGAGATGTTTATTAGTGTGTGACGAAACCAAAGAATTTGTGTTTGTTCTCCTCAGTGTTTTCAGTGTTTTGGTCACCTAAAGATTGTTCATTTATTCATCTCTATCAGGCTAATATTTTCCTCATACAGGTGTTTCATAGTCCATTTTCCTTTGGATTATTTATCAGGGATTTTATTTTAATCCCTTTTATTTAAAATTTTAAAAACCCACATGACAAAAACCAACAAAACCCCACAACCAAAAGACCCCTCCCAACTAAACCTGAACAAATGGAACTTCTGTGGCAGATTTTAACTCCCAATGCCTCTCTGTCTGTGTGAGTGGCTGTAAAGTGCTTTATATGTGTGTGGGGGGGTGACAGACTCTCATCCATACACACCCACAAATGTATGTATGACTTTGGGTGGGGAATTTCACCATTGTTCCTGTGTACAAATTTGGTGTCTGAGCCCCAGGGATTGGTTTGGGGATGAGGGAGGCCAGCAAGTAAGTGGAAGGCAGAAGCTGGAGTAAACCCCAGGGGCAGCTGCAGCCCAGCATTGTCATGGTTTGGAGTGGGAAGTCACATGAGGGTGGTAAACACCTCTCTAAAATGGATGCAGCTTCTAATGAAGTTTGTAAGCCCACACAGAGGCATCAGAGGGACATTGTGTTCCCCTGCTTGGAGAAGTGCCCGAGAGTCCCACTGAGCTCAGGCTTGTCTAGATAGCAGAGGAAGTGTTTGCTCAGAGCTGCCTTCAGCTGCTCTCCCAGCTCACACCAGAGCAGCACCAGGGTGTTAAAGGTGCAGAAAATGAGACATTTCACACTCTTGTTTTAAGAAAGCAGAACCATTTTCTTTTAGAACATCTTTTGTAATGAGGTTGCTCCAGTGGAAGAGGCAATTACTTTTGTGAAAATGAGGTCTGTTCTCTCCCAGACATCAGAAGCTGGCTTCATTTGCCATTGTATAAAATCTCCTTTACAACTTCACAAGTTTCAGTTCAGCCTTGGTAAAATCAGACTGCTCATGTCAGTCATACAGTTGGAGCTGTAACAGTTGACTCAAACATTATCACTCAAATGTCTTTGATGGAGTTTAGGAGCACAGAGAATTGGTTCTAACCTGTACTCTTTTTAGGCAACACAAGAGGGAAAAAATCATTAAACTTTTCCAGTAGTTAAAATGTCAAGGAAAATAGTATTGCTGGAGTGAAAGAGTTTATCAAAACCAGATTTTTAAGAGAAAGCTGTGGAAAGAATGCTATCCCATCAGAAGACCCAAACACAGATGGCTGAGTGTGCAGGTCAGCCAGCTGGAGGAGGACACAAACCATCAGGTTTGTAGAGCCATGTGAGCAGGCAGCCATTTAGCTAATCAGCCTGTAATTTGTGCAGGCAATCAGTATCTGAGTGGTGTTTTATTAGACCAACTGTAATAATTGCAAAAAGTGGGTAAGTTTTCAAATGTGGGATTAACTCTTTGCAGGGTGAGACATTTTGTTCAGCAGAGGGGCAGACATGTAGAGAGAGGAGGACACAGAGAAAGAGCCAGTATGATTTTTGGTGCTCTCCCCTTGGTGTTCCTGGGTCATTCCCAGCAGGATTGGTACAGTTAGGTTTTATCCATACTATAGAAATGTATGGGTTTGGAAACAGATTTTTCTTGCCCCACAAAGTTACAAAACCCAGGCTGGCCTCCTGCATCAATATCAAATGTCTCCTGTTTGCTCTGCAGGATATCCATCAGTGTACATATGACTGACATGAAAGAAAAGATTGAGATGGCCAAGGAGGGAAATGTAAGTGACAGCAGAGGTAAAAGTTCCAAAGTGAAATCCACACCTGCAGACTTGAAAGGAGTCAAACAGCAGCCTGACAAATTAAAACAGCAACAGAGTGCTAAAAACATCAGCTCCAAGCCAGATTCAGAAGTTAAAGGGGACAATAAGCAAAATGAACTTGCACCTCAAACAGGAAAGCAAAAGCCATCCCTGAGCAAGCCCAAACCAGGTGAAAAAGCTGAAGAGAAATCAGAATTAAAATGTGAGCCCATAACATCAAAGAATACCTCTGCAAAGGAGCCTGTGAAAGATGCAGGGGCAAAAGTGAAAATCTATCAAGAAACAGCAAAAGCAGAAAAATCCCCAGCAGATACCAAGTCTGAGAGGAGGGGATCTGAGACTGCAGGGGGAAGCAGACATGATGCTCAGCAGGGTACAGGAGAGGCACCAGAGAAGACCAAATCTCTGGCAGTTGGCAGAGCTCTTCCCACTCAAGGAGAAATCATTGGTAAGTTGCTCATAATTGCTGTTGAAACTTGTACATTGAGGATTTTGTTCTATTCCTGCCTGTTGTACAGACAGCAAGAGCAGGAGCAGTGCTCAATAGAACACCCATGTCTTACACTTCAAGGGCTCTTTGCATTGGGTACCTTTGGCTATGTGAATAACAATTCACAGATTCTTTTAATAGTAACTTTCCCTTTAAAGTGTGTTTTGGGGAAAAAATTCATTTAAAATAAAATAGCATGAAGTGTATGTGTGATGAGAAATATGAGAATTTTGAAAAAAACAATTTTCTTTTGATGAAGCATTTGTTCCTTCAGATAGAGGGTGCAAACCAAGCACACTTCAGCAACTATGGACTAGAGATCCAGAGCACAAAAAGTACTTCAGGAAATGTTCCTTGTTGTGGCCTGTTGTGTTGTTGGCCACGGATCTCTTGGTTCCTGGGGGAACACTTGGTTGCTTTGTCTCAGGGAATGCTCTCTCCTGGCAGCACGTGTGTGTGTATGTTCCAGACTGTACAGACATGGGCAGATGACCTGACTGCTCTGGCTTTCTGAGCAGGGGCTGGAGATGAGTTGAATACATGTTAAATTGCAGCTTGAGATACCTGGAGATTAATTCTAAAATTGCTTTCAAGGGGACATAAAAAATGGGTTTAATGAAACTTTACCCTAGAAAACCTTGGACATTGAGTGATCATAGTTAACTAATTTAGCTTACCACAAACAGACTAAACTTAGTAGTTGTAATGCTAATAATTGCAGCTTTAATTTGGAAACTGTCTGCAAAATTCTTGCTGCTAAGAGGAACCCCATGATTTTATCAATCACTGTCCTCACTCCTCAGTGCTGTGTATTTTTGCTGGTTTTTCTGGCTGTCACGTAACAATTAAAAGATAAGTGTAATTTTTTTCAAACTTTCAGGTAGTATTTTCTGGTGGCCCTTTCTGTTAATGCATAAACTAAGATGTTGGTCTCCTGAAGGTGTTGTCCAGTGGGTTAAAAAAACAGAGTGGAGGTTCAGGAGATGGGATGCTGATCTCAGTTCTGGGACTGCATTCCTTGTCTGTGCAAAGGATTTAGCAGTGAAAGCCCCTCACAGGCTGTGGGGTGAAATCCACGGTGTGAAGAGGTGGAGCAGGGCAGTGGTGAGTGCAGCCATGTCAGAGCAGCCTGTGTCCCCTGCAGATGACAGCCCCTCTCCTCCGGCTCCCTTCGAGCACCGCATCGTGAGCGTCAGGCAAGCGGAGGTGACCGCCAGCTACTCCGTGTGTCGGCACCAGGTGCTGGGGGGGTAAGTGTGCCTGTCCCCAAGCTCTGGGAGCCTGCAGCTGGCCCCAAGGGCTGGGTGTGAGGGACAGAACAGCTCTCGGCAGCCACAGGGGGTGGGTTCATCCTGGAGCCCTTGGGGTGATGACAGCTGCTCCTACATCAAGGATGTCCCTTAGATGGGTGGTTTCTGCCCCAGCCCCATTTTCAGATGCCTCACTGCCATCCTGGTGACTGTTCTTTTCATTTGTTTTAATAATCCTGGCCTCAGTGTTGTGGGAAGAACCTGTACCCTTAAGGCAGACAGATTCAGAGCATTTGAAAAGTCAAAAAAGCCCTTTGGGCCAGGCAGCGTCCAAAATCTTTTTTCTTTTCTGTGCTGAGCTGCACATTAAAGAAAACTAAAGAAGAGTTATAATTATTTTGACCTTATGTTTAGTTTTCACTCATAGGAAGTCTGCAGCTGCTTCAGCTTTTGTATTCCTGTATCCTTACTTATGTGACAAGAAGGCTTGATTTACACATGGATCCACATACAAATATGGCTTAATAAGCATAAGCAATGTGATGCAACAGCAGGGAAGATGGTGGTTAGGAATCATCCCAAGGGGCATTAACATATCTGCATGACATGGGGGAGAATTTACAGCATGCCAGAAATGCAGGCTCTGGAGTGGCTACAGTTACTGGTCTTATGGTCATTTAAAAAGTTCTGGGATCAGGACAGAAATATCCTTGTTAATAGAGCCACTAACATATCTCTGAAGGACAGCAAGGGGGTCCAGTTACAGAAGGGAGCCAGAGCATGGCCAGGCCATCATACCTCAGCAGGACCAGTGGGGTTTAATATTTTAATGTAAGCACTGAACAACTGGCTGGAAAGATAAACCTAATCCTTCATAAGCTGAGAGAAAGAGGAGCTCCATGCTGCTGGCCACCCGACTCCGTTCACTTTGTCCTGGGCTATTTTTGCTCATGATAAGAATAGTTCCAGGAGAGGTTTCTGTGCTGAGCTGCTTTCCCATCTTTCCCATCTTTCCCATCTTTCCCATCTTTCCCATCTTTCCCATCTTTCCCATCTTTCCCATCTTTCCCATCTTTCCCATCTTTCCCATCTTTCCCATCTTTCCCATCTTTCCCATCTTTCATCTTTTCCTTGGCATCCACAGGGGGCGTTTTGGGCAAGTCCACAAGTGCACAGAAATATCGACGGGGCTCAACCTGGCAGCCAAAATCATCAAAGTGAAAGGAGCCAAAGAGAAGGTAACCCCACTGCTAGGAGCTCTGAGCCTGCCCTCCCTGCCAGGGCCAGCACCACTGCCCCCAGCTGCCCCATGAGGGGCAGCTCATCCTTGGGTACCATCAAATACTGCAAAATCTTGGGCTTGCTGTGACTCATCATCTCCTGTATTCATGATTAAACCCCCAGTCCCCTTGAGATCTGTGATGTAGCTGTTGTTGGGCTTTATAAATAGTTCTGTTTTGGTATGTTGGAATTCAAGGAGTGTATTTTGCTTATTTTTTGTTACTTTGTTATTTTTTTCAGGAGGAAGTAAAAAATGAAATTAACATCATGAACCAGTTAAATCACGTGAATCTGATCCAGCTTTATGATGCTTTTGAAGCCAAAAATAATATCACTTTGATAATGGAATAGTAAGTCTAAATGATCTCAGGAATTGTCAGATGTCTGGGTTTTCTCAGGTCACTAAAGCAAATAGGGAGTGATAATTCTGAGCTGTGAAGAAGTGAGTGGTTTCCCAGCCTAAGTGAGAGTTAATCTCACTTTCAGAAGGAAGAAACAATGCTTTAAAAGTAATTTCTTCAGGTTAAAAGCTTGTCAGAGCTTTATCTCTGAGTCATTTTCTCTTCTATGCAGAATTAAGTTCAGTGAAACAGATTTCAGTTTGAGAAGTTCCATGTAGTAAATTTTGTAGGTTGAAGACTTATTTTCCCATGACTAGTAAGATGAGAGAACAACAGACACTTTAGTACTCTCTGTAGGTTCTCCAGGTCCCATAGGATCACCAGGTCATGTGGGTTTGGGTTTGACATGTATGCCCCAAATACTAGTGCCAACTTTCCCATTTTTGAATTTAGATTGATACTTAATTTCAAGAGGAATAAGTCTCTTGAAGTCATTGAGGCTGCTGATACACTTTATATTGGATGTTCTGTTAGGATCCTCAATTACAGAGCCTAATTCCCAATGTGGAAATAAATTGGGCTAATGCAAGATTTTAGGGTTTTAATGCTTTTCTGTGTGAAAATTTTAGTCTTGATGGTGGGGAATTATTTGACCGGATCACAGATGAAAATTACCACCTGACAGAGCTGGATGCCATCCTGTTCACCAAGCAGATTTGTGAAGGAGTCCACTACTTGCACCAGCATTACATTCTGCACTTAGATCTGAAGGTCAGTTTGTGCTCTCTGTGCTTTAGTGGGGCTGCTATAGGCACCACAGAGTCTCTCATTACTGAGGAGTAATTTCTCATTTCATGGACTCATGTCATAAAGGAATAGAATTAATGACTGCAATGAATGGAGCTGTAGAGATTCATTACCTTTTTCCAATTTCTGTTCATTAGCTTGCTTGGAATCATCAGGATTCTGGGCTTTTGCCTTTCTTAAATCAGATGCTTTTCATTCTCTGTAGCATTAAACAATTCCCTTTTATCATGGATTAAAAAAACCCACCCAAAACCTCCTTGGCTGGAAATGCCCACAGTCTCCCCTCTATTTGCCCTTCCCTGTTTAACAGTGTACAATACCTGTTCAATCATCTTCTATAGTTTGTACCTTTTACTGCCTGGAACCAACCTGCAGCAAAATTGCAATGTTTTCCTAATAGTCCCTTAATAATGGATATTTTTAAACAGAAATACCAACTGGTTTTCTCCTGCCTGTTTATAGAGCACCTTACACAAATGACATTAAAACCAGGCTGGCTCATAGACAGTTCTGCAGCTGAACCCCATCACCCCCCTATCCCCACCTAGAAAAACATTCTCATTGGGAAAAAAAATAAAACAGGGTGCATTTGTGGCTTTTTATGGAGGGAATTTTATACTATCTTTTGCTAGATATCTCTCTCAAACATTTAACTCAAAATATCCTCTTCTCTTTTTGTAGCCTGAAAACATCCTATGTGTAAATCACACAGGAAACCAGATTAAAATTATTGACTTTGGATTAGCAAGGAGGTAAGAAAGTTCAGTTGTGAATTATTTTAAAAAACAAAACCAAATCAAACTCACCAAATCAAACCTCTGACATGTTTCTGGTAGTTCTTTGGTGGGGGGTAGTGTTTTGATGGCTCTGTAATAATTCTGTGTGAATGAGCTAAACATTATGCTTTTGCAGGCATGAGTTTTCTGCTGTGTGCATTAATTATCTAATTACTTTTTCAAATAACATTTCTCTTTACTACTGTTCTAATTATCTCAAAATTATTCCCCATGTAGAGCTTTTACTCTAGGGACTCTGTGAAGGCTCCCAGAGACTTCTTGACTGCAGCGTTTCATGGTGCAGGTTCTAATTGTAGAAATTATCTGCTAAACTCTTCAAGTAGTTGAGTTGATTGAAGGAAAAAAAAAAGAAAAAAACAACAGCATGTTTGAGCCATCCCATGTGAAACAGGGAAACCCTCAGAAAAATAGGAAATTTTCTCCATTCTTTTATTTTGCTTGCATGAGTTTAAAGAAAAGCAGTGAAAGCATAGGTCAAGTGCCCTAGAATAAAAAGGAATTATTTCTACTATTATTAGGACAGTAAGAACAATAATATTTCTCTAATTATTTTCTAAATCCTTTGAGATTTTTCTTCAGATAAAATATGGTTCATTCATGCATATATATATATTTATGTGCTTGTATACAAGTGTTCAAGGACTTTGTTTCCATAAAATACTTGTGAAAGGAAAGAAATGTACATTGAGTTTGGAGTTTTATTTGGTTGGTTTGTTAATTGGGAGGGCTGTTTTGGGAACAAGATCATCCAGGAGAAAGGGATTTCCAAGCAGTGCTGTAGTGGTTTGTTCTGTCTGAACACAGATGTGACTCCAGCTGCCCTCAGTGGCAATTGTTACTGCTTCAGTTTTGTAACCTTTCCCTGGTTAGCAGTAGCAAAAAGAACAGGGTCATTTTCCCCTCTATGGGGTCACTGTTACTTGTTCCCAAGCCCAAATAATCCTCCTCAGTCCCACCTCAGTTACATTGAGTTATATCTGTGGTGCAGATGTTCACCCTGAGCTGTAGCTGGGGACATCCCACTAATCCACTGCTCTCCAAATCTTGTATGATCAAAACTGCTTTGTTTGTTTTATGGGTTTTGGACAACATCTGGAAAGCATCCTGTGGTGTCTGGCTACCACTCTTTGGTAAAGCTGCTGCCACTCTTTGGGGGAGCCCTTTGCAAGGTCTTGTTCTTCCTCATGGCTTTGCTCTGGCAGAGGGACAATGCTGGAATATTCCCCTGAGGTCACCCCAGAGCTGCCCTGGCTGCCAGCACTCAGCTCTGCTCCCCTGCCATGCTCCCAAAAGCTGTGCCTTGCTCTTCCCTGGGGGGATGAGCTCCCAGCTCCTGACTCATGGCTCTTCTTCTTTTGGTACAGGTACAAACCCTGCGAGAAGCTGAAGGTGAATTTTGGGACTCCAGGAGTTCCTGGCTCCCGAAGTGGTGAACTATGACTTTGTGTCCTTCCCCACGGACATGTGGAGTGTGGGTGTGATCACATACATGCTGTGAGTGCCCCAGGGCTCTGCAGGCCAGGCTGCAGCAGCCCCTGAGCCCCTCTGGCTGTGACCCCTCCCAGTGAATTCTGCTAAAACCCCCAGCTTTCCATACAGGGGCACTTCACTGTCTGTCCAAAGTTCTAAACAACAAGTGAGCCTTTTGATAAATATGTAAATGTTCTTCTCCCTTATCATCTTACTTAGATAAGGTGATGGTAAATGGGTCAGGTATTTTTTTTTACTCTGAAAAGTTGCCCAAAACATGTGAGAATTTTAATTTTTGAGGACTTGAATTAATTTTTAAATTTGTAATCTGATCATTTTATAATCTTAGACTTGGTGTGCATCTTCTCAGGAGGATTAATATGATCTGTGTTGTGCCATGGGTCTACGAAATGACCTGTCATGAATAGGGCTAAAACTTTTCTCTGACATCTGGATGGCAACCATGGACAGCTTGTCTGTCCAAAGTCTCTACCTTCTGATGAGCTTGTTTTGCATCCCAGAATCTTTCACAGGCATTTTTTGTGAACTGGATACATTTCTGGTTTAAATTTGTATGTTAGCCAAAACCCAATTGAATGAAGTAATAAATGATGGAAGCAATAAAGATGGGCTTAGAGAATAACTGTAAAAAGTAATTTATTGTTCAGAATTCTGTTTAATTCAAGCCACATAAGGAAATGGGCCCTGATTTGGGAAAGCTCTTGAGTCCCTCTAGTTTTCCTAGCTGGGAAAGCACTGAAGGATGTCCCTAACTCCTCACTGAATCCATTCCTTAGGGATCTATTAATGGTACTCCCTGACCTGAGGGAACTGCTAGGGGGTAACACTAAATTGCAACACTTTATTGCCCCAAACTGTTGCCTTATCCTGGCAGGGACTGAGAAGTGGAACCCTCCATAAGATAACAACAGCTACACAGCAGAGGATTCATAGAAGGAAAACTACACCCTGCATATGATAACTGCTCTTCTCCCCCACCCCATCTTTCTTTTTTTAAGGCTTAGTGGCCTGTCCCCATTCCTGGGAGAGACTGATGCAGAGACAATGAATTATGTAGTCAATTGCAGCTGGGATTTTGATGCAGAAGCATTTGAACAGCTCTCAGAGGACGCCAAAGACTTTATTTCCAGACTGCTTGTGAAGGAGAAAAGGTACCTGGGTCTGATTGTGAGCACAGTGGCACCAATGATATTAAATTCTTACCAGGCAGTTGTTTGGATTGCAGCCAACAATGAGAAGTTGCTACGTGACATTTTTGTGTGCTGGCTCTGGGCTTGCTGTGCAGTTCCTCAGTGATTCAGAAGCCCCCATTTAAAAGGAAAGTGTCTGTGTACCCTTGCTGAGGAAAGTTGCTTTGTACAGTAGCATCAATACAGGCAGAACACAGGAAATCTGGAAGGGTTTGCAGTATAGGAATCTATCTCTAAAGCTTTTGCTTCTCTGAGCAAAAACTGTTTCACTGTTTCTATTGTTAGTTTGGACTGTCACAAGCCTTGACAGAAATTGCAAAAATGCCTCTTGAATGCCATGGAGGATAAATGGAAGCTGCAGCTGTGAAAATGTGCATTGTTCTCTTCAAAAGTGGTTTACAGGCTTTTGGGAGATACTAGGGAGCATTTGGGACTTAACTCTGCTTGTGGCTTCTCATTCTTGGCTCCACTGAGATCCAAAGTGATTGCAGATATGAAACAATACAGAGAATCAGGATCATATTGATGTCAGACCATGGCTGGGAGGTTGGCTGGGAGAACAGAAATTTTTCTCTTGCTGAGTAGTGATACAAAACTAATCAAATCAGGAAATGATGCATACAGTAAAACAGATTGTGTGTTTGAGGGGAATTCAAAGGAGTGCTTAGAATATTAATAGCTTCCAGATGATTACCTAAATCAGACAAATCAGTTCTAGTACTAATTCCATTTTGAACAATAGGTTGCTATGAAAAACAAAGAATTAAGTGAAATTTAGCATATTGCTAGCAGGAGACATCTAAGGATTTTTTCTCAGACTGTAATGATGATTTGCTGTGAGACTGTAAACTTTGGAGTTTTCAGTTCTTCTGTGCAATGGGATTAGGGTGTCCAGAGGCACCCTCTCAAAGTCTGGTGAGGAGCTGTGAATGAAGGGAGTATGTGAGAGAAGAATGTTGTCAGTGAGTGGCAGAGCAGGGATCAGCTGGCCCCGTTGTTCACAGGGTGTGTGGCAGCCCCAGCTCTCCTGCAGCCCAGGCACCTTTGCCCTGCTGGGACCCTGGGTCTGGCCTTGGGCAGGACCTTCAGCCCCCTCCCTCCCTTCCTGACTGCTGAAATCAGGGTGGGCAGGCAGGAGTTGTCTTCTCATCAGCTCAGACAGAGCTCAGGAGTTAGGTATAGGTTTTTGATTTGAAGAAAGGCAAATTGAACTTTGTTCTCAACAGCTCAACCTCAAGATTTCCTCTGTTACCATATATTTCCCAAACATTTTAGGATAGGCTGTGGCATTTGGGCCCATTGTTGGATGTGAGGATATTAAGTATGCTTAACTTGATCCAAGTTTAGGGTGAATAGACAATTGTGCTTTTTAAATATGAGGCACAGAATATGTTTTAAATACGAGGCACAGCTAGTGCTGTCAGGACAGACAGATAACACCACAAATGTTACTTTTCTGTTAGCAAAGTTGTGAATTTGCATAGCAAATTGATACATTAACTAAAGCACCGCTCAAGCGAGGCACTGCAGAGCCAGCAGCCGTCCTTCATCCCGCTCACCCCTCCTGCTGGAGAGTGCAGGATGCTGTCAGGATCCCGGGCACGGGCATTGCACCCGTGTTCGTTCATTCGGGGCAGTTTCTTTATCCCTAATTGTCCTGGTTTAGGGCAAATTTGGGAGAAAATCTCCGAAAGGGGGCCCCTCCAGAAAGCAAACCCACACGGTCTCTACCCCCACCGATTCGGGAAGGATTCCTCAGAGAGAAGTGGAAAGAACCTGTTTATTTAACAGGCACAGCACCCCCAGCACACAAAATGAACAATACCGGATGGCACCACTCTGTCACCGCTCTGACAAAGATGACAAATTCAGAAAGTCTCTCTTGGGAGTGGTCGCTCTGTTCTCAGTCCGTCCTGTGCTGGGGCAGCTGCTGCAGCCACAGGGTGCAAACTCTTGGTGTTCCCAGGTCCCAGTCCAGAGCAGGTTCCAAAAAAAGGGGAAAGGAGAAACAGTCCAGGAAAAAAATTGGACTGCTTAGCTAAACTAACTAATGAGCAGAAGAAAAAGCAAGAGCAAAGCAGAGCAAAGCAGAAGCAAGAGCAAAGCAAAAAGCCAAGCAAAAAGCAAAAGCAGCACCATGTACTGCCCTGGGTGTCCCACCAGCTGTGGGGGAGCGGCTGATAGCAAAACCAAAACAAAAGTTTCACTCTTCAGAGCCAGTCTTGAAGGCACAGAACATAATATCCAGCATAAACAGAAGATGGATGGGGATACAAGCATCATAATGTCACCCTAGGACACTAACAAAGAGGAGCCCGGGGCTCCGAGGAGGGGAGCAGAGGGTCGGGCTCTCACGGAGCTCTCGGGGAGCGGAGGGCCGGGCTGTCACGGAGCTCTCGGGGAGCGGAGGGCCGGGCTCTCACGGAGCTCTCGGGGAGCGGAGGGCCGGGTTCTCACGGAGCTCTCGGGGAGCGGAGGGCCGAGCTCTCACGGAGCTCTCGGGGAGCGGAGGGCCGGGCTCTCACGGAGCTCTCGGGGAGCGGAGGGCCGGGCTCTCACGGAGCTCTCGGGGAGCGGAGGGCCGGGCTCTCACGGAGCTCTCGGGGAGCGGAGGGCCGGGCTCCCCGGCTCTCGGGGAGCGGAGGGCCGGGTTCACGGGCTCGGGAGCGGAGGGCCGGGCTGTCCACGGAGCTCTCGGGGAGCGAGGGCCGGGCTCTACGGAGCTCTCGGGGAGCGGAGGGCCGGGCTCCACGGAGCTCTCGGGAGCGGAGGGCCGGGCTTCCACGGAGCTCTCGGGGAGCGGAGGGCCGGGTTTCACGGAGCTCTCGGGGAGCGGAGGGCCGGGTTTCACGGAGCTCTCGGGGAGCGGAGGGCCGGGTTTCACGGAGCTCTCTCCCTCTCCCCACAGCTGCCGGATGAGCGCCACGCAGTGCCTGAAGCACCAGTGGCTCTCGGACCTCCCTGCCAAGGCCCAGCAGTGCAAGCTCCGCCTCAAGTCCCAGCTGCTCCTGCAGAGCTACATGACCCACAGGAAATGGAAGGTAAATAAAGCTGCTTCCACAGGGAAATCACACCACAGGCACAGCCATTCTCTCCTCCTGTGTGGTGGCTCACTGGTGCCCACAGGCTTCTTGGCTGTAAGTACCAGATGTGAAGTCTGTTTTTGCTGTAAATGAAGTGTTTGGTCCTGCTTCTATTTCTAACAAGTTTGGTTTCAATTTTCACACTGACTGCTGTTTACAAGATTTTTCATATTTCTTTCTACGTGCTCAGAGGCTTCAGATGCAACTTTATATTAAAAGCTCATTCTCTTACACTTTTTCCATTGCTAGCAGTTGCACTGATCTGTTGTCACTAAGGAGGAGGGATATAACTTAAGGCAGTTTGTGCCTCCCTCTGCAGTTCAGGTTCCTTCTGAACTAAGTTTTTATGAAGTGATAGGTAATAATTTGTGTTTGAGTCTCTATTTGATTGTAGATAATTGATCCTAAAAGGTGAACACAGTGATCTTGTTAGAAGGAAGTCTGTGGAATTGTGAGGCAAACTCAGGATCATTTCCTTCTCTTCTGTCACTGGGGAGTTGCATTTCCTTGCCAAGGAGTTAAACCAGAGGCTTACACTTCTTTCAGTCCTGCACTGCAACTGCTTGGTGGCAAAATTCTGCACTTGCACTTTAAAGATGACACAATCTAAAGACCTATCACTGTACAATTCATAATAACACTGCAGAACCTCAGTGCTGTGCAGGAACCTCTGCAACCCACACAGGCTGGGGGTCACTAGAGGGAAATGGGTTTACCAGGAAGAGAAATCCCTGGCAGCTGCAGGGAAGTTCCTTTACCTTGGTTGCACTCACACTTGGACTGTTCTGTTCTGTTCACAGAAACACTTTTATGTGGTGGCTGCTGCTAACAGGCTGAAGAGATTTCAGAGTATGTCTGTCAAGCTTGCATGAGCTTGGGTGAACCTCCTCCACTCCTGGAGATGGACATGAACGTGGAAGGGGACTCAGTGTCTCCAAACATTTCTATCCCTGTTTTATAACATAAGGTTTTGGGACTGTCTTCCTCAATTATTTTGTGTGTTAGTGCTGTGGTTCCAGAAGAACCTTAAGGAAGAAACACAAGATTTCTAAAAGCAGAAGCTTTTTTTTGTTTGTTTTTACAAGTTTTTAGTTGTTCTATACAGTGGTGGAAAAACATGGCTGTTACTGGGGCTGACTTCTTACTGAAGGCTTTGATTCTGCAGAGTATTATTGGTGTGTTTATAGCAGAAAACCCCTGGCAGTTTTCTGGTCTCTCACACCAAGCATGGGATCTCTAGACTTTTTTTCCTGACTGATGTTTGTGAGTTACCAGCTTTAGAGAACTGCCACACAGTGGCACAACATGTCCCTCAGGTGTTTGTTACTTAAACAAAAGATACAGACATTGTTTTCTTCTGTATTTCTTTCCAAAAGGTAATTTCCCCACAACATGAAGATGCTTCAGTGCAACTCCAGCTTGGATGGTTTTGGTTTGTTGTTTTGGTTTTTTATTATCCTATTCTCCTTTAAAAAATAGTCACTGCATAGTTAGGAACTGTGAGGAACCCTGGTTTGAGGTAACTTAAGTCAGTCCATTGCTGCAGTTTCTTAGGGCAAGTTGAATTGAGCTGAACTGATTGAACTTCTGGAAGGAGATGTGTGAAACTGCCATGCATACAAATCACCTAATGACTGTTGGGTCTATGCAAAAAGATCTCATGTTGTAGAGAAAAGAGGAGAGTTCCAGAGATTTTATGTTTTTAAAACTTGTAAGTGCGTTTCATTGTCCATGACTGCAGCACTTAAGTTGCTATTTTGCATTCTAGTTTGAGGATTTGTTTCTCCTCTCTGGAAATTTTAATGCGGTATGAGAAGCTGCTATGGTGTGACATGCAAAGCAGGTTTCATTTCTGATAGGTTCAGTGACAGGGAAACTGTTGCCAGACTCTGCCTTTAGTCCAGTTAGGAGGTTGAAGCCCTTTTTTCCCCCCTCACTTAGCTCTTGAACATTAAACCTTTTCTTCACAATATTAACTTATTTTGGATTTTAAACTCTTATGCATAGAGTGGGAGCCACTTACAATCTCTCAGATAAAAGTACAATATTATTTATTAAACCTGTGGTTTCCTGTTCTGGATTCTGCAAAACTCAGTGTGAACTAGATGGGCTCCTAGAAAAATGGAAACTAGTATTACTGAAAGTAGCTTTTCAGCAAAGGCACCTGTAAAGTTCCTCTGAACTTTATGGACTTTGAGAGCCCTTGAATTTGCAGAAGTGTTGGTTGCTAATGATGAGGTTTGTAAGATAGCTAGACCAGAGTAAGGCAATCTTTTCCACTCAAGTGCTTCTCACTTTGCAAAGTCCTGACTTTTTTTGCAGCATTTCCAGAACTGGGACAGAGAAGAATCTTGATAATTTATCACCTTCTATGAAGGCCCACTTTTGTTCATGTTTTCCTTCCACAGTGTTTCTGCATGCTGAATGTCATTGTATTCATTGGTCTGTATATTTCTGAATTAATACTAATAAATTTCATCAAAGTGGAACAAGAATATTCGTCAACATTGGTTTAAGCCCCGCTGCCAAACAAACCTGAAAGTATTTCTGGGTGGGTCCAGAAATACAGGCCAGGCAGAAAACATACAAGAGAATGGAACAAAGACCTCTTCTCTAAGCTTATGACTGCGAGACACAAAAAATCTGTTGCCCAGTCAACATCCTTTCCCTCTGGGTATTTGCCTTCTTAAGGCACAGGCATCTCCTCTATGTTTCTTATTTTGCATTCCAAGTACCTGTGCCAAGAAGATGTCATAATACAAAGCTTTTCTTTCCAGTACTTGGAATATTTGGGACCCCTTACAAAAGCACAAGAGATTTCATTCCTATACACAAGAAAATAAGTCAAATTCATTGACTAAACAATATTTATTTAAAAAACCCAAAAAAAACCTAAAAAATAAGGCTTTATTTTTCTGCTGGCTTTGCAGTTTAACAAGGCACTGTTAGTCCCTTTCCTCTTATTTCACTGACTGCTTCCAGCCAGGGGCCCAAGGGCCTGTAACTTATAACTTATTTACACTTGAAGCAGCATTAGAATGTTACCCTCTTCTTGTAGCAAGAGAATTAAGCTATTCTACCCCTAATGCCACAGCCTGTGAGCAGTCACACACACTTCTGTAAAATCCCACCACTCCATGGTGTCATTTATTAAAAATAACATTCTTAAATACTTAAAACCTAAATAAAATCAGCTGTCTCCCAGGCAGCCATCATTCATGTGCTACTGGGTCTCTTGTTAGAGCAGAGGGAGAGTTAAAATCAAGAGCAAGCAGCAGTTACATTACTGGGTGGCATTACAGAGTCAGTACTCCTTGTTTCTTTTGCCTTAGCAGCATTTTCCAGGATTTTCTTTTTCCATTCCTCATAGTCCTGATTAGTTTCTGTCTTTGACTGTTTACATGGCAGTTCCTCATCCTCTTCAGAGCCTGTGAGGAAACAAGAAAGCCCATGAGAGGCCATCATGGGCAGCATGCTGCTGGGGATAGCAGGCAGTGAGCAGATGGACAGACAGCAGGAAGGATAGCACAGCTGCCCTTCGTTCTACTGGTACTATCCAGGATAAACCCCGTGTCCTGCTGCCAGGCTCTCTGTGCTCCCACAAAGCTCTGCAGGACTGAGAGCATCATGGCCCATCACACAACTCCAACATGAGCAGCAGGAAAGCTCAGAACCACTCCAGTGAGGTGATTGTGTCTCACAGCTAAACACAACTCACCATCTTCCTGCTCACACTGCTCCAGGGTGCTCTGCAAGCTCTCAGGGGTCTCCGCAGCCAGTGGAACAGCCTCTAAAAAAACAAGTAAGTTGCTTTGCTTTTGAATGGTATTTGGAGCTCCAAGGGTGGCTTAAATGTGAATCTTTGACAGCAGTGCCACCTTCCACAAGTACTGTTGTCCAGTCAGAGCAGTTCCTTGGTCCAGACTGTTGCTTGAGCTCTACAAGAGGTGCCAGCACTTCAAACTGGCTGCTTTAATTAGCAGGCTGCTGCATTGGTAACCACACTGACCCACCATGTTCATTGCCCCAAACCACACTGCTACTCTTCTAGGTCACTCAGGCAGGATTATCAATTCTTTCTTTCCTTTGTATTCCATTCCCACTATTTTCATAGATACCCACAACAGGCAGGGAGCTGTGCAGGTATACAGATGCACACTTCTTCCCTGAATTCTTCTGGAAATTCCCAGCTGTCTTTAGTTGTTTTAGGGCTGGGTAATGTTTGGGGTTTTATGGGGCACATGCCTAGGAGAAAGTAGCAGCTTTTGGGGTAGATTCAGGCAGCATGTTGCAGGAAACATCAGGGTATGAAGACACAGGGAGAGAGAATAACTTTCAGTGGGAAAGTAAAAAAAGCTGGAAAAGAAAAAGGAGAAAGAGGAAGCAGCAGAAATACAAGGACATTAGGGCACATATTGTATTTCTCCCCCACAAAAGGGAGCAGAGAGAGCTGCAGGCTCAACAATGGGCAAGAAATATTCCTGACATCTGCCCAGTCTATGAGGAGGGGTGGTGCCAGGGAATGGCTGAGTTGGTAGCAGAGCAGCAAGGCTTATGTTTGTTAATCTTGCAGTGGGGGAAAGGAGTGAGTCAGCCTGAGAAGATGTTTGTGATAATTTGTGTGCCAGGTTGCCATGTTAACAGGATGCAGAAACCAGGCAAGAGGGAGGAATCCAAGATAGGTCAGGTAGTATGGGAGAAGCAAGGAATAAATTGCAGCAGCAGAGACTGTAAAGAGCAGTGAGCATTTGAGAAGAGAGGAAAATATTATTTTTGTCCTTGCCACTTTTTCTCTGGTTTTGTTCTTGCTAAGCTATTGCAACTTCTCCAGAAGCAAGGACTGGGAGTGGAACTGGGCTGCAGGAAACATGTTGGAATGGAATGGAAGGGCAGATTTGGCTGGAAAGGGACAGCTGAAAGTGATCAGACTGAAATCACCAGTGTAACAGGACGGGGCCACTGTGAGGCCAAAGCCAAAACTTACTGCTGAGTTGCTGGCTTATCTTCTCCATCTGATTGCACAGCCGGTCAAATATTGCTTTTTTCACTCCAGATGTAGCCACCATTTTAGTTTTGTCCACTTTTAGCTTCAAACACCTACAAGAGAAAGTTATCTCTGTACAAAGCAACACTCCATCAACTGTCACTTAGGTGAGGTGGTAATTACTGTACAAACTGCCTGTGAGAATGAGGAAGGCAGGCCTGACTTTTTGTCAGCTATCCTTGTGTTATTCAGAAACAAATCTGGTTAAAAACCAGACCCTGCACTACTCAGTCAATACAGCTCAAATGAAACTCAGAGTGAGTTCAGTTTACATAAGGACTTGTTTTAGGAAAAGGTAACTTTTCAGATTTTCAGGGAAACCAGGACAAAATGCCACTATAACAAATAGCTGAATGTGACTGAATGTGTCAAGAGAGCCCTTGTCAGGAGCTGTGCAACTACACAGCACCTATACTCTGAATAAGACTGTCACAAAGTGTAATAATGCTGAGGGAGGAAGATCTTTGCATACAAGCAAATTCTTTTTGGGTGCTGGCTGAGTCACACACCTCTCTTAGCTGACATGGGCCTACAGCTATCAGAGCCATCTCCCAAATGCTACAGCACCCTCGGGATGGGATTGTGTAGCTCTTGGGGATTTTCCTTCTTCAGAATAGCTGCTTCTTGGTGCTCAGAAGCCCTTCTTGCAACTTGAGCAGCATTTCACCAGAAGCCATATAAGTTTTTGCTTTGTGCAGTGCACAGTGAAGACTTCACTATGAGGAAAGGGCTGGTTTGCCCCAGCTTTGCAGGAGCAGGGCAGCAGAATATGCTAAGCAAGACCCTGAATGAATGAGCTGCTGCACTGGCTGGTGTCTCAGCAGGTATTTCATTTCACCAGAAGGTCTCTGGGCTGCACTCACCTGCATGCAGTGCACAGAGCAGCTGTTACAAACAGGGGTTTGGAGAAATCCAGGTCCGCTCGCTGTGCTTCCGAGAGGCTGCACTCGTACCTGGGGAACAGCAAGAGACCCTTGGACCGGGCATTTGCCTCACATGAAGCTCTCAAATCCATCTGTCACTCTGACCTTGGACAGGTCTGCTGGGCCACCTGGGCCTCTGCAACTCACTCAAGCAGAAACAGCTGCTACTGCCTGAGAGGAGCAAAACAGGTGAGGAAAGGAAGGGGGCTGGGATGGCCTCCTCTTCTGGAATTAGAGGTGTTTCAAACCGGGGATCTGGAGCAAGGCATGTCACTAAAATCTACTTATTGTGCTCCTGATCCACACAGCACTTTTAGCTCTCCCTAACATCTTAAGATTTACAGTGAGATGCTTTCCATAAATCCATCCTACAATAGAAGCAGCATTACAGTTTCTTTGTTCCCTGGAATGTTACAGAGAGGAAGGCTTATAAATGGAATATGACAGAGTGGATGTGCAGCACTGAAAAATGTCATTTTTTATTGTCCACGTGCCCCAGGCTATTTTTTTCCAGTTTGTATTAAGTGCCACCAAGAAGGCACAGCCTTTGTGCCCTAACCTAACAGCATTAAACATGTGCTATCAGGGGGACAGCCCTGAGCTCTTCAGGGACTGCTCTGCTCAAAGCAGATCATACAGAATGGGAAATTTTAGTTAACTCTGCTGAATCTCCACTGAAGTGTTCTAGCTATTGGTTTCACAGGTAGAGTGATGTGTATTTTAAGAGATCTCTATCCCCAAAAGGGAGGATTTATTTCTACTGAGCATTACTTCTGAACTGTGCTATGATCAGCAGTTAAATGGATGACAGTGTGATGCTATGGGCAAATACAGGGATTTAGAATCCTTTATTTTTTACACTATTCCCAGCTGAAAAATTCCTAGTTGGACAATCAGTTGCTGAGATTCACAGACTAATCTTTCTAATAGGTATTCTAAAAAGTGGCCCAGCTCATGGCTGGATTTTCAGTGCTAAGAACTCACCTGAGTGCTCCAATCAGTAGGAGATATCTGGCCCTTCCAACCATCAAGCTCTTTACACAGCTGAAGAGCTAAGAACCCTACTTGTGGTTCCCAGTGTGCCCACCAGAGCTTCCTCACCTCTGCAGGATCTCTGAAGCCGTGTTCACTGCCTCTGAGCAGCAGAACTGCACAGCCAAGTCTCGCATCCCCAGCCTTTGGTTCACCCCTAGCAAACACTCCAAAGACTTCATGGAGCTCTGGTAGGTGGTCTTGTTCAAACCAGAGAGTTTGACACAATAGCTCTGTCAAGAAGACAAAGACAAGCCCCAAGAATTAGCAAGAGTCCTTTCTGACATCTTAATCAGGCAACCAATATAACCATTAAGTTCAGTTACTACACTAAACAAATTTGTGCAATGAATAATGTATGTTTTGACTGCACACAGAAAGATTAACCACCTAGGAATGCCACATCTTTTAATGCAGTGATATTTTTAGGCTGTTTCACTGCGATTAAGTTTTGACATTTCTATATATGAGATGGCCCCTTCATCACAAGGTAATTAGTGACCAAAATTACCAAAGCCTGGGTTGAAGACATGAGCAAGACATGACCTTCACGGAGTCAGGTCCAATTAAATTCTCCTCTGCTGTAAATGGACAATCAGAATAGGTTACCAGGCGTTATTTTGACAGCTCCGTCCTGTTCACCTGGCAGATTTACAGATGGAGGTTTACAGGTACCCCTGCAGTGAGAGATTTCTTAGAGCAGCTGCTTTCTCCCCACAGTAAAAGAGACATCTTAAATTTAACATCTTTGTTGGTAATCTATTTGTTACTACAAGAGTTCAAATCAAACATTGGTATAGTTCACACTATACCAAAGCAAGCTTACTTTGTGAAGGGACTATGATGGTGATCCCAATTTTCACTGTTTCAAACGGAACAGTGAAAGGTCTACCATAGCAAACTGCGGGCTTTAGGGGCAAGTTAGTTATTATTTCCCATTCCTGCTCCCAGCACACACTACAGAACAGCGGTTTTGTGGAGTCAGGCAGAATGCACCAGCCAGCCAAGTCACACGCTCTGCCTTACTTTGTCAACCGGTTGTTTCATGAAACTCGCCGCCAGGTCCAGGCACATCACAGCACTGCTCGTCGCCGTCATTTGAGCCATTAACCCCGTGCACTTCACCTGCGACAGCCGCAGATACTCCTCAGCTTTTCTGCAAAACACCCAGAACACAAAGCCCTCGTCAAAACCACAGCTACGAGGCACAACGTTCCACAGGATTCGACCCAAGGGTCGGCAGTCCGGCTGCAGCACGGCCTGAGGGCCCGGGGCGCTGAAGCGGCACGGCCGCCCTTCCCTGATGCTGAGCAGCAGCAGCTCTGCAGGGCAGGGCCGGCAATGCTTCACCGAGCCCGCGGCTCCCAGCGCATCCACGAGACTCAAGGCGGGCGCTGCTGCGGTGCCAGGCACGGCGCGGGGGAGCGGAGCGGGTCAAGTCGGGCCGGCCCGGCAGGACCCGCTGTCCCGGGCGGGACCAGCAGGGAGCCGGCTGCGGGCAGGGCAGGGCAGGGCAGGGCAGGGCAGCGCGGGACGAGCGGCGGTACCTGAGCAGGGCAGGCTCGGCCAGGCCCAGCCGGGCCGCCATGGCCCGCACGGCCCCGCGCTCCATCGCCCGCCGCGCCTGGCGCGCTCGCAGCCCATTGGCCGGCCGCGCCGCCAATCACCACCCGCTCCGCCAATGGGCGCGCAGCGCGGCCCTTCCTCTCAGCGGGCCAATGGACGGCGCGCGGTGGCGGGGCGGGGCAGTGCGCGCGGCGCAGTCACATGACGGGGCGGCGCTGGCGGGGGCGGCGGCGGCGCGACCATGGTGAGGGTGAGGGGCAGCGGCCGGGGGGCGCGGGGAGCCGGGAGCGCCTGCCGCGGGCGGGGCTGCGCTGCGCTGGGATCGACGGGCCGGCGGCCGAGGGACGGGCCCGGGACAGCGCCCTGAGCCGCCGCGCTGGGCCGGCGGCGCGGCGGGCCCGGCCGGGTGCGGGGCTGCAGCGGGCGCGGAGGCCGCACGGTCCGGCCCGGGCGGGGCTGGGGTGCGGGCCGGGCCCGCTGTGCCCGCGGTAACGCGGCCCGGGCGCGGTCACCGACTCGCTGGGCTCGGCCCCTTTGCTCGTAGGGGCGCAGGGAACGGCGGTGTTTTTACCGCGGAATCGCGGCCGTACAGCGGTCAGTTCGGTCAGTTCCGCTCTCTTTGGCCGTGCTGCCCCTGTGTTAATCCCGGGTTTGTGTCATTGCCGGTTCTGTGCACGTGTGCTGTGCTTGTCCGCCTTGCAGCCTGCGCTCCTGAGCCTCCAAGACTGCTGTTGTAGGCTTACCGAGTTAAGTTCCTTTCTTTTCCGGCCGAAGAGGTGGTTGTGCATTGGTGGGCGCAGCTCCTTAGCGCTCTTTGCCGCAGATGTTGGTGTATGTTAGGCAGGGAGGCAGCCAGGTGAGGCTCAGCCTCTTCTCCCAGGCACTTAGCAGTGGGACATGTGCCGGGGGAGGTTCAAGCTGGACGTTTGGAGGGATTTATTCACGAAGTGGGTGATTAGACATTGGAATGGACTGTCCCCCGGAGGTAGTGGAGTCGTAGTCCCTGGAGGTGTTTAAGGAAAGACTGGACGCTGGACATGGCACTCCGTGTCTTGGTCTGGCTGACAAGGTGGTGTTTGACCTTTGCAACCTCATTCATTCTGTGAAACCTGAAATTTCCCCATGGAAATAATGTATACTGAGAAATACTTTGCAGTCATCAATGAAAATAAGGGGACAGTCAATTTCCTAGTAAAACTCAAGTGTCTTTAATGTGCCTTCAGTGGAATGTAATATTCCATAGAACTTTAGGCAGCACTTGCTGTAACCACCACAATGTGTAATTAGCCTAAGTGTGGCATGTGAACAGTACTAACAGTACAGATAGTGGGGCAGAAAATAATGAATGCTTCATAAACAGGGGATTGCTCAGTTCTTAGGCTTTTGGAACAGCCTTTTTAAAAAAAGTTATATGTATGTTGATCTCTAGGCAAAACTTGTACTGTTACTTGAAAGAGGAATGTTAAATCCTGAATTGGGTGAATGAGAAATGCAAAATTACATAGCCACCAGTGTCTGTCCCCTACACAAATATTTTGTGCTGGTCAATTATTCAGCAGTGCAACTACTTTCCTTTGCCTGTCATTTCCATGGGAACTGGCCAGACACTTGTCTGGTCTCATGGCTTCTTTCTAAGAATAGCTGTTGTCAGGTGATACAGAAAAAATAAAGTTACAGATGTTGAACATGGGATAATCACAGGTGTTAAACATGGGATAATTCCCTCTACCAAATTAGGCTCTCCTGTGATTTCCTGTGGCTGAGCTTGGTTTAAACCTTGAGGCTGAATGCTTAAGTACCTTGGACATGACTTGTTTTAAGAGGGCTCTGGCTGCTTTTGATCATACCCTGAATGAAAAGTCCATCTCTTTAATACTTAATAGTGTCTTGCGGCTTCCTGTAGCAGTAAGTACCAGTTTCAACACGTGAAAAATGCTTTCATCTCTCTGATTTATCTCTGAGCTCCTATACTGTGAGATGTGATAGAAGTTCTGGAGCCTGCAGTGTTGCAGAGAAATGCTTCCTGTACGGTATAAAATGCTTATGCTTTGGTTTTTGGTTTTTTTGGTAATATGTTAGCCAGCAGTGCTGTGTGTGCTGCAGGCTGGCAGTGTCCTGGTCTGCTGCTGTAGCTCAGCCCTCCCTCTCTTGGGCAGCCCCATCTGAAGCGTCTCAGCAGTGGTGTGGTGGCAGGGAACAATAACAGTGGGAGGAGGCAGGAGAGCCTCCCTGGGTCACTGTCATTGGGTGAGCAAACAGAAGGAACTGCCATGTGGAACAGGCTGTGGGCACATCAGTTACCTAAAGAAAAGGACTTCTGGAGATTAGGTGAAAATGCACTTTGGAGTGGAATGGAAGCACAACCTTTTACTCATTATTATTTATACTCTGCATGCAGCTTGAGGCACCTGTGTGTCAGAACATGAGCTTTTAGGCTTGACAAGCTCCATGGAACTCTGCTGTCTTTCAGTTCTGTGTCATTCTTGAGTACTCCAAGGTACCAGTTTTTTAAGTGAAATAAGTCAGCACATTGGTTATTATTTTGGGCCCTCTCTGGAGTGCAGCTCAGTGTCAAACATGGAACTACAAATGAATCTCATGGAACTGAGTGTTAGAAAATGAGTAAGTCTTACACAATAGGTGCAATGTTTGCTTTGTACGTTCAGGAGGAACTGTTATGAGGAGAGTCATCATCTAGAATAGTGTTTATGGCTGCAGTAATACACTTCCCTAATAGTTATCTGCAGGATAACTTGTATTGACTATTCTGCTCAGCTGGTTTCAAGCTGTTTTGGATTTAAAAAAATTGTTTTCCAAGGCAACTTACAGTTTAGTTTAGTAGCCTTTATTAAAAAAAAACAAAACAAACAAACAAACAAAAACCAAAGAAACAAAACCTGAAAGGAATGAAAAATACACAAAAAAAAAGCCTATACCAAAAGCTAGCTTTCCTTAGCCCCCTTCCAAATTCATCTGCTGTGAGTTTTGACTTCCATAACTTGCATGTGGTAACTTAGGCTGGCGCTGTGCTCACAGCTAGCAGGAGGCTTCTGTCTCTTGTGCTGCTGGTGCACCTGGGGAGGCAGTTCTGTCCCCTCCCCACTGCTCACCTGCTTCCTCATTGCTTCAGAGCCAGAAATGAGCAAAGCAAAACCCTTCACATCAGCTGTCCATTTTTTCTCCAACATTGGCAGTGTATCTTTTTTTTAATAAAGTGTGGGTATAGCTCAGACATTTCTAAATAGCTGCATCATTAAAGCTGTAAGTTGCTCCTCTTGTGCTCAGGCAGAGGTTTGTACCTTACTGTACGTGTAGTTGACAAGGCAGGATGTTCTGCACTGCTGCTTTTGCCCAGGGTCACAGTGTCTTCCACTTCAAAAGCTGATGTTCAAGATTGTTTTTGTAGATGGATCTAGGACTCCACATTGTTTTTTGATAAAATGACACTTGAAAATACCATCTTATGTTGCTAGGTTGGTAATTTAAGTGTAAGATAGAGAACATAAACAGCTTTATTCAGCATGGGCTCTGACAGAGCTGTGTTCTGATTCATTGTGTGCCCTGCTGGATCTCACTGGTAGGCTTTTGCTGCATGTTCTCTTTCCTTCATTTGCCTTCTGTCACCACATCCTCAAACTTCAGGCGTGTGTTAGTAGCATGTGTGTGTCTTGATGTGATCTTGTGTAGCACTTGATAATAACCAGGTTATGTTTGGGAACCCCTGCAGTTCTAAAGCTGAAAGTAGCTTTCCTTCTGGGGTTGGAAGAAAAGGGTAAGCTGATACATATTCAGACTTGGAAAAGTAAAAGTTGGAACTTGTTCACTAGTGCTGTTGTTAAGATGTTTTCTATTCCTACAGAAATAAAGCTGCTACAAGCAACCCCTCAAGTGACACCACTGCTCCTGTGGTATCTTTTTGACAGCAGTGTAGGTGTTTGTGCTACCCCTGCCACTGGAAAATGCTGCAGTTGTCTTTTCTTAACATGGAGTACAGTGCCCTTGTTGTAATTTAGTGGATCACCTTCTCAGTCTTCAAATCAACACACATACGAATTGAGTTCTCTTCTTTCTTAATTCTCCATATATTGGAGAGATACAGAAGAAATAAATTAATATCTTGTGTTAATATGAAAGTGCTTCTGTTGATGAATTCAGTACTTAGTCCCAGTGTTGAATACAGTGTGGGTCCTGGCTGTTCACATTCAGAGCAGAACTGGAAGTATTCTGTCTTCTGTTGATGCAGACAGAGTTTGATGTAAAGCTGACACTATAATTGAATGAAACTCCAATTTTTCCCCAACTGCTGCTAAACTACAGTGGCTAAAGTTCTCTAAGAAGATACAAATGTATCTGCTGGGCTCATAGCTGGTATCATGAAAAGGATAGTTCTGAATTTGCAGCCATGATTCTATAACCAAGGTGTTTGCACACCAAAAGTAAGGAAACCAATGCCCATGGACTCAGCCAAATACTTCCTGGGGCTGTAGTAAATATGTGTATGTTTCAGTAATGCTTTGACTTGGTGTTGCTGTTAAAAAGCCTTCTTTTCACAGCCCTACTTGCAGTGTTTTATGTGGCTTTAGGCTGAACCAGGTAAATGGTAATCCATTAATCAGCTGGGCTTGCCTTACAGCTTTTTAGATGGTTTACAGCCTAACTGCTCTCCTAGCACTGTCTGGCCCCATGAACAGCTGGGGGTGGAAGAGCAGGGCTGGTGGCTGTGTGAACTTAATGCCCATGAGGACAAGGGGGCTTGGGAAGCTGTGGTCAGTGTTAGCATTGCTGCATTGTTCCTGTGCTGTGCTTTAATAGAGATTTGATGTGCTCAGAGCATATGGCATTCAGCTCAGTAGTGATTTACTTTCTCTAAAGCACTGGTATGGATTCAGGGGACTGTAGAGAGTAACTAGTGTTCTGGCAGAGACATAATTCAGCAAGTCTGTAATGTGATGTTCTGATATTGATTACTGCACGCTAGTCCCTGCACTGTCATTTCGTGTTCCTTAAAAGTCTGATCTGCCATTGAATAATTAAAGCTTAGCAATTACAGCAAACTTCTGCTGGCAGAACATACTTGTTTCACAGTTTGAGGTTGTCTAAGGGTTTGTAGCTATTGAATTGCATGGGAAAGAGGATCATCTAACCATGGCTGCTACTTTTTCTTTATGCTTAAATCACTTTTGGAAGACCTGCACATTGATTAATTATATAGAGAGAGAGCTTTGTGAGAGGTGGAGTCACTCTAATTAGCAGAGATGGCATTTTTGTTGACTAAATACATGTCTTAATTAGTTATTGTGCATAGTTGGAGTATTACTGAGGCACACTGACTCACAGAAGTGTTGGTTGGAAGGAACCTTTTTCTCATATAACCTCCTTGAAGCAGGTGTGTCACCAGTGTTGGATCAGATCAGCCTCGGTTTTGTCCAGCTGGGTGATTGAGGAGTTTCAAGAGCAGAGTTCCATTAGGGCATGATCAAGGCAGGATCAGCATTGCAGAGCACTCTCTGTTTTCTGTGTGGGGAAAAGGATGGTGGGGAGATTTCAACTGCAGAAAAGGAACCCAATCAAATGGGTTAAATTATATTGGGAATTACAGGGGTGTGAAATGCTCTATCACCATTAAATTGGTGTTAAACTAGAACTTCCCTGCTTTAATTTAGGCCTCAGTTTTAATCTCAGTCCTCAACAGATGCTTCTGGGGACTCCTCACATGGGACATGTGGGAGTTGGTACTGAAGACAGAGTTTTTAAAAACATTAGGGTGATGTAATTCATGGCCTTCCAGCTTGTTTGTGAAATGCAGTTAAAAGGAGCAGACCAGGGACCTTCTGAGCACAGTGGATGAAGGGAACAAGTATAAATAGCTGAGAGTTTATTGAAGGTGAAGGCTCAGGGAACCTGCTGTGCAAATGACTGTGCTTGCTCTTTGTCATGACTAGAGAAGCTGTTGCTGAAATACAGCATCAGTGCTTTTGTCTCCAGCAGTATTTCAGAGAGGCCATCTGAAAACAAGCTGTAAGGTCGAATGGAGATGCTGTAATGGGGTGTTGAAGGCTGATCCTGAACCAGAGGTGGATGGCAGTGTTTCCTTGTGAAGCCTTAGGAGGAAGGCTGGGTGCAGTGGGGTTCTGATCTAAGTTTGGACATCTTAGCAAATAACTTAAAGATAAGAAGCTTGTAGAAACTGATCTCATTGTTCTGGTAGAGGGGAGGGTAGCAGCTGCAGTAGGAGAAGCCTGTTATAGCTGGATTGAGGGGAAATATAAGGATATAAGCAGTGGATTTATTTAATATTTTAAGAAAATGCAGTATGAGCCTTGGAAAGTCAAAAGATAGTGGAAATTTCAGTTGAAGGCATAGAATGTGCCTCTCTGAGGGGAAACAAGAGTGTCACTCTGACAGTGTGACAGGGACAAGGACACATGAAGAGTTGTTGTTTCTCTTCAGCTTTCTGATCCAATGTGCAAGTAGCTTCTACCTTCTGGAATGCACTAACTGTACTTTATCCTTTGCTTATCAGGATCTTGTCCTGAATGGAATGGTAGCTCAGGTAGCAGTTGAGAACTGGTGAATTGTGAGCACAGACAGCATCTGTGCAGTTGCAGTGTGTGCTCTGGGCACTGCTCTGAAGCTCTGTGGACACAAGTAACAGCAGTGCTTCCTCTCAGCACAGTCGTGTCTCTGCATTCTCTTGGAGCTTTTCTTCCCAGATACTTGCACTGGGTTCTTGGCCTTTAAATGTTGGAAAGGAAAAGCTGGCCCTGCTCTGCCCCTGTGGCTTTGCTGTCCAGAAGCAGTGGTGCTTGAGGATACCTGTAACTCCCCTCAGGTTTTTGCCAGGCACTTGAACTTTCTCCATTACATGTCACACAACTATTTCTGACAAGCCTTGAGTGTCACACTGCAGTGTTACTTGCAGTGCATTCTAAAGTGTAGGAATTCAGTTTTAGTCGAGTCATAAGCAGCTTCACTGAGTTCTGTTTTGTTTGGTTTCTGTTTTCCTCCAGCCAACAACACAGCAATCTCCTCAGGATGAACAGGAAAAGCTCCTGGACGAAGCCATTCAGGCTGTGAAGGTGCAGTCGTTCCAGATGAAGAGATGCTTGGTAAGAATGTGACTTTCAAAGGCAATGAAGCTTCTTGTCTGCTAGGAATAAAACAGTAAATCAATACCAATCTCTAGTGCTGTGAGGAAAATTAACCCTTTATGTATCTTTGGCCAGAGGTTTTGCCAATAAGTGAGGCAACTGCTCATTGAGAGTGAGCCTTGGGTATTCTTTAAATGTGTCTTCCTGATTTTGCTCCAGTATTTGACAAGATAAGTTAAAGATGTACCTTTATAATTTACATGCTTGCATTTAAATAAACCTAAGATGAACTTTATTATGAGATTATTGTTTTTGTCCACCATTCTGTTGGTTTTTTCATGTAGCCTTTTCTTGGTGTGACTGTCAGACTGAGAGGCTGCTGATGAATTACCGGCTGCATGGGATCAATTTTGTACTGATTAACTGTAGACATACATGTGAATTCTTCTGTGACTGGAAAACACCACGGGCTGGTGTTGTGCTGAGATTTTTGTCTGGGAATTGTAGGCAATTCAGGCAGATTATGTAATCACACGGAGCTTTCTCGGGTTTGAGAAGCCTCAGCTTTTATTTGGGGAAACTGCTTAAAGTTGCAATGAAAACTTAAATATTCCCATATGTTTTCCTGTGGTTAGCCAAGCTAACTTTGTTTGCAGCCAAATGACAGTAGCAAGAAGTGTAACACCTCTTCCAGTTTTGTGCTCAGTGGAATGCTTTGGAAATCTTCAAGTAGCTGCAGCTGTGCTTTTCACTGCTATCTGTGATTAAGTGGCAGTATAAATACACTAAGTGGATCACACTAGCAATTCTTTTTGTTCTCCCTCAAAACTTACTGCTGCTGCTTATGATGGGTTGCTCAAGTCTGTAAAAGTGGTAGATTAGAGGTTTGTGTTGTATCCTTTGATGCCAGGGGATTAAATGCACCAGAATTGCAAGTTAGATGCAGACTAGTAAGGGGTGGCTTTCAGTGAGGTGTTTTTTGTGGGTGAGAAGGAGAAGGTGATGATGGCAGTGTGTTTTGTCTGTCTCCTAGAGCTTTCTAGGAGATCTGTGAGATCTGAGCAGACCAGATTTGGAGGAGGGGAACACATTCTATTTTGCTTGCTCAGTAGAATCTGAGTGTTGGGAGGAGATTGCTGCATAAGCAGAATGATTTTAGATTTTTCTACCATTAGCATTGTGATTTTTTTTTTACTGTGGCTCTGTCTTCAGATGCATCTTCTTATCACCTCAGGTAAAATGTTCACATAGCTAGCATGGGTGGTGTAGTATAAGCTGGATATTAAATCGCTTGAGATTTTTTTTCATAGATAAAAAATCCTGCAGTTGCCTTGTGTCATTTCTAACAGCCTTTACTCTTTCCTCCTCTGAAGGACAAGAACAAGCTCATGGATGCTCTGAAACATGCTTCCAACATGCTTGGGGAGCTGAGGACTTCTATGTTGTCTCCAAAGAGCTATTATGAGCTCTGTATCCTTTCAGGAGGAAACTAATAGTTGAAATGTATTTGCAATGGGATATTCATCTGCTTTTTTGGTACAATGGTATCTTGTGTCAGGGACTTATTAGCACTTCTCAGAATTCAATTCTGTGTATGTATTGTAGGAGAACATGCACTTTGCTCACTGTTTAAGTTCAGTTTTTCTCTGGTATAAGACAAGTCTTTATTGTCTTTCATATCTTCCTCTGGGAATTTTCAGGAGTCTAGTTCTAAAAACAATATCAGCTCTGTGAAACAATTCTTTTATTCCCAGTTTTATTCCCTTTCCTAATATGCTAAAAATTGCTCAAAGGTTTGAGGTTAATTTTGCACATTTATCCCAATGATTATTGTTCAGAAGTACTGCCTGCATGGGCATATTTGTATTTGGTACAGCATTTTTCTTCCTGGGTGTGAATGAGCAAATTACTATGAAAAGATGTTGTAGACATTGTAACTTAGAATCCTTAACTATGAGGAAAAGACATGGCAATTTCAGATGAACTACACTACTTGGAAGTCTACCTGACAGATGAATTTGCCAAAGGCAGGAAAGTGGCAGACCTTTATGAGCTAGTACAATATGCTGGAAATATCATTCCAAGACTGTAAGTGTGTATATTTTCATGTGTGGCTTTGTTTGCTTTTTCTTTTTTCAACTGGTGAATAGTTGTCCAGCTCTGGGTTCAGACAGTGATTGCCTTCTCAATCAGTTTACAATGGTCAATATTATTTCTGCCTATCTGGAGTCAATTACTGTGACACTTCTGAGATTAGGCCAAGAGTGCAGGTGCAGAAGGTCAGTTCTTCCTGGCAGTGTGTTAATTTTGCACATGATCAAGATGAGAGCACTTCAATCTTGGAATGAAGTTGGCTTTTGGGTAAAGAGCTGGTCAGTGGAAGATAACCAAGTACCATGCTCTGATCAGGGAGATTGACTATGCATTTATTAACTGTTTCTGTTACCTGAGGGTCTGGATCTTACCTTCTGCCACACAAGAGTTGCTTCATAACCTTCTGCCTTTTTAGAGAATAAGAAGTGTGAGAAGGAAGCTGAAAGTTTGTGACTTCACTCTTAGAGTCTTTGTGTTTCTGAATTTTTTTTTGGCAAAGTGATAACTTGCCAGAAATGATACTTGAAGGCCTGTGAGGCTTTAAATATGTGACTGTTGGGGTGCAGTGCATCTTTGACATAGTCACTTCTGGGATTTAGGTTTTGCTTGGTACTCAAGTTTTTCATTCCTGACCTTATGTTCATGCCAGGGAGAGGCTCTGTACACACCAGGCTGCATCTTCAGTGCTATTCAATGCTATTTCTGGGCTTTGGCTGATGGCTACCACAGTGTCTTCACCTCTGTATGTAACCATCAGAGTTGTCTTCCTGCCTGCTTGTAGCCTCTGGTTCTCCCTGATGAAATCTGTGGTGCTTACTATATGTGTCAGAGCTGTTTTCCAGCTTAGTGGGATGCTGGAAGTATAAATGAGCTGGTCTGAGAGCATTCAGAACTTTGTGAGCATTTACACATTCAGTGTGTCAAGCATTGTAGTGAGGTCTAGTGGCTGTTCAGACTTGCTGTGCTCTGTAGCAGAGGAGGATAGGAGTTGAAAGCTGACTAAATATCCAAAATTATGGGACACAGGTGATAATTTTATTCCTTTTTTTTGTGCTTTGGTAATCCTGCCATCATGGACAAAAGGAACTATTGCCTTTAAGTGTCATGTTGTTTCTTTATGGTTTATTGTGTGACTCTGTGCCTTTTGCAGGTATCTGCTGATAACAGTAGGTGTTGTCTATGTCAAGTCATTTCCACAGTCCAGGAAGGATATTTTGAAAGACCTGGTGGAGATGTGCCGTGGAGTGCAGCATCCTCTTAGAGGCCTCTTCCTCAGAAACTATCTCCTGCAGTGTACCAGGAATATCTTACCAGATGAAGGCGAGCAAGCAGAGTAAGAAGGATGGGCTATGACTTAATAAAATTACTGTTAATAGAGCTTATTTAAATTTTCTGTGTTACTTACTTCAGATTTGAGAGAAGTAGATGTGCTAGAATTCCATAGACTTGACAGGTGTTTGATCCATTAAGAATTCCCTTCTAGCATTAAAGTTCCTCACAAGTGAGAACATGAACCTTTCTTATGAACCCAGGAATCCCGCCCTCTAACCTTATTAAAACTTGTATGTTCACCAGTGGCTGGAAGGATGAATACCTCTGACAAGCTTTTCTGTTCTTAACCTCTTATCAACTGCAGTGAAGAAACTACTGGAGACATCAGTGACTCAATGGATTTTGTGCTGCTGAACTTTGCTGAGATGAACAAGCTGTGGGTGCGAATGCAGCACCAGGGCCACAGTCGGGACAGAGAGAAGAGGGAGCGGGAGAGGCAGGAGCTGAGGATCCTGGTGGGAACAAACCTGGTCCGCCTCAGTCAGCTGGAGGGGGTCAATGTGGAGAGATACAAGCAGGTGGGATGGCTCTCCTTTCTTTCTGACTTCTGCCAGCTTTTTCCAAACTAAACGAGTTTGGACTTTCATATGAGCAGCTGGAAGTGTTAAAGCTTTGCTAAAAGTTCAGTAATCCCAGTGCTTCTCAAACTCTTGACCAGAGGAAAAGTTGTGAATACTGGCGCAATACAGCGTGCTCTCAGGCCAAGGACATGATTCACACGTACTCCTGTAAGTCTGTGACAGTGAGAAGAAATTCTAACCTTTCCTTCCTGATTCCCATTTTCCTTGCAGAATAATGGGTTGGTCTAAAGGATGTGTACACATCCGGTGTTCTGGGATAGATTTCACAAGCTGTGAGCTGTGCTTCCCAAAGCATTCAAGAGAACTGTTACTGTGTGAAATGCCTGTGAAGGAAATATATTATTTAAAAGTCTGTCCCTTGTAAGTTCTGCCATGGTGCTGCTGAGACCCTGGGTATGTGCCTGCAAAGCCAGTGGCACTGACTTATGAAATCAAAGCTTGCATAATGTATGAAAGGGACAGACTTCTGAGATCAGTAGTTTGTTTTTCTTCTCTGAAGGATGGACCTGCAGAAAAATGGAGCTTCTTATCAAAAAGTCTTTATGTAGAGAATCAGCTGAGAACTGTTAGAAATTCTGCTCTGCTTGGATTAAATGTATGTGTGAATATAAACTTAGGAGGTAATTCTAAAATCACTGCAAGACCTTTTCCCCCCCATTCTAGATTGTTCTGCCTGGAATACTGGAGCAAGTTGTGAACTGTCGAGATGCTTTAGCTCAGGAGTACCTCATGGAGTGCATCATACAGGTGAGCTGCTTGAGTTCAGTTGCAGTGATGGGACACAGGGACACTTCTATACACTTAATCAGATTCAGAAGCTTTCACATCTTCCTCGTGGACTGGAAAACTTCATCACTGGGACTTGTACACAGTAGCTTGTCCTGTATTTTTTACCAGATGGGCAGAGTGGAGACTTTGTGCTCCTTCTGTTGCAGTAGCTGTAAGCATCTGAGCAGTAGTGCCTGTGTTATGAATTGTAATAGAGAGGTGGGCCCTCAGTTACCCATTTGTTTTATATCTCTTGCTTCATGCATTTACCCAGCCAAGGTCAGGTTCATGGGCCAGAGTGTATTTACTGTGTGGCTATCTGCTTTAGAGTTATTCTGTTGCGTTTTTCTTCTGTGTAACAATGGGCAAATTCAGTTTATAACTTGATGACTATTGATCTAAAACTTCAGGTTTTCCCAGATGAATTTCACCTCCAAACCCTGAACCCATTTCTCAGAGCCTGTGCTGAGCTGCACCAAAATGTGAATGTGAAAAATATAATTATTGCTTTAATTGACAGGTGAGTGACCAAGGGGGTGGAACTTGACTCAAAATTAAGTTTGTGTTGTGCACAAGCAGATGATAATTCTTCTATCATTTGAATATGTTTAATTTTTGATACCACTTCACTGTTTCCATGTCTTTCTACCAGCTGTAATTAAAGCTGTGAAGAATATTATTTCTGTAACTTCTACTGTCTGGACTCTGCTTTTACAGCTTCCAATGAAACCTGCTTTATGGACTGATTAAAACTTGTAAACAGATAAAGCCAGGAAACAGCCCATTTAGTACTGAGCAGTTTCATGCTTCAGAACTGGAGTGACAGCAGTGCCCTGCTTTGACAGCCATATCTCTCATAGGTACTTCTTGAAATCTTGAAGATCCCAGTAGCTAAATCATCTGTCAGGAACACTGCACCTTGCAGGGTCAGAGATCAGAAAACACCACAATGCTTCTTCAGAGCTAGTAGGAAATGGAACTACCTTCTTAATTCTTAGCTTGCCGTTAGCATCTACACTGTTCTCTTTAAAGCATGTTTTTCCTGTGGAGGTACTGCTTAAAACTGCTTGCACTGAGTTCAGATTTGGGGCAGAAATCATAGACTCCTTAGGTTGGAAAAGGCCTTTAAGGTCAAACTGAAGTTTTAATTTGTATCCTGAAAAGAAACACAGATTTTCAGTGAGCACCTGCACTTTCTTACCGCAGAAAGGAAGCGCCCTTGCCTGGCTTGTCTCAGGCTGTAGAAAAGCCTTGTCCTTTGCATTTGCACCCAAACATGTGCATCTCATCTATGTACCAATGCATGGAGTTCAGTTAGCACAGGGATCTTGGGTCCCCCTGGCATTCAGCATTGGGTGGGATTGCTGTATCCTCTCTAATGCCTGGACAGGACTTGAGTGTATTGGGCATGACTGGTACAACTTAGGATCTTGAAGTTTTTACTCACCAAGTCTGTAGTTTGTCTTCTCCAGCTTATGTCAGATTTATATGTTCAAGACTTGGGTTTTATTGGAGTACCTTCACTGTTTGTGCATTTGTCAGAGACACTGTGCTGCCTTTGTTGCTTTCATACAGAGATGTTCACAGGACTTCTTTGGTTTCCCACACTTCAATGCTGTGGCTGAGATTTTTCATAATTCTGTTACCTTAAAAAAAAAACCCCAAAACTGTCAACCCCAAACACCACAAAACCCCCAAATCCAAAGAAATGTTGCCTGTAACTGATTTCTGAGACTATCTTGATTACTTTTTAAAGAGGTCACGGGATATTTTGCTAGGCTCTTACACTGGAGTGTGGCAGTGTCATTCTTGTGAGAAGGCTTTCCTTGTATAGCTTTTCCTGCCCTGTTAAACTTTGGTGTCACCTCCACAGTAAGGTTTTTTTGTGTTATGTTACAAACACCAGTAAGTGACTGACCAGCAGTGACCCTCTGTCCTCCCAGCCTTACCACTGCTGGGGTTTGTTGGGCCACTGAAGGCTTCCAGAGCTCCCTTTGGGCTGTAGGACAAGAAAGGTGGCAGCATGATGTTTGTCTTTGCAGTATGGCAGCTTGAGATTTTGACTGTAATGTTACTGCCAGTGTTGGAGCATTTGAGTGGATCTGGCCTTGGAATCCATGTGTGTCGAGAGGATGTTGCTCTTGTGTTTGTGTTGGAGCTGGTAGCAGCAGTGGCCAGGAGCTTCAGTATTGTGTAGTTGAGATGTGAAGCTGCCCTGTGTAGATTGTGCTTCTTGGCATTTCTCATCTTGGTTTCAGCTGGCATTGGGTAATTAAATCTGAACATCAGTGACTGCTGAAGAAGCTTGTGAAAATTTTATCCTTATTCCTGTGGGGTTTTCCTGCTAAAGGAATCTCTCTCTGCAAGTACTCTTGCTGCTTTGGGATCTTTGTTTCCTTACTAAAGCATTCATGACTTTTAATTATGCTGCCATCTGCCTGCAGCTTGTTCATACCTTGTAGCATTGCTGTCTTTACACTGAGCTGTTGCCAAGGAAAGCTGCCTTGTGCCTCTAAGAAAAGGCAGTGATTGTTCCTGGCTTTAGAAAGTCTGCTTCTTATCACCCTAATCAAATATAAGAGTAGTTCAATGTGTTATTTTTCCTGGCAGTGAAGTTTTTTTGCCTCCTGGGCTTTTCTTATGTGCCTCTTTATTTCAGATTCAGAATCAAAATTGAGAAACCCTGTAGAAAGAATTTTAAAAAAATTAATGCAATGCCTTTTCCTAAATATTTTTTGTAGTTCTTCTTCTAATTCAGAGTATAATGACCTCAATAATTAGAAAGTCAGGATAGTGCTGAGCTTCTTAATCTTCAGCTCTGGTAAGGTGTTAGTCTTCTGACAGTGGTGCTCTCTATCCTGTATCTCATTTTTGCAGAAATGGTGCTTGGCATGACTTTCTCTTACAGATAAAAATACCTCTCACCATCTCCTAAATGCTTGCTGGATGGCAATTTCTTGCTCCCACTCCCCCAAAACCCAATATTTTTCACTTCTCCATTCTTCTTAAGTTCACTTTGTATTTTGTTCTCTGCAAATAGTGTAAGTTCCAGACGTGTTGGTTGGTCTTTAGTGACAAAGAATAGTTAAGTCAGCATATTCCTTCTGTGTGGTTTTTTCCTGGAGGCTGTTTTGTGGAGGATGCTATTGGGTGTCTAATTTCAGTAATATCACTGAATGAATAAATGCAGGATATTTACTCTTCCATGAGCCTACTCTATACTTCTTTTTCTGGAAAAAATAGATCACTTGCTTCTAGCTAAAGAACATAAATTAGGAAATGTCCTTCCTGTTCCTTCTTCACCTTGCCTTTTCTGTCAGCACCCTTTTTCAGGACTGATAGTTACCAGGCTCAGTTGCTCATAAGGCTTCTCACTTAAATTAATTTCCTTTTTGCTTGTAATAGAGCTTCCAAATATACCTAAAGGACATGCTTTTTCTGCCAGTCCCACTTTCTCTCTGTATGGAATATTTGAGGAGTGGAAGAGCTATCCTGACCAAGCTGCTTTCCTTGCTCTGTCACCAGGTTAGCTTTATTTGCACATCGTGAAGATGGACCTGGTATCCCAGCAGATATCAAACTGTTTGATATCTTTTCACAGCAGGTTGCTACTGTTATACAGGTATGTTGGGTATCCCTGCATGCAGTTTTGGGGGTGTTTTTTGCAAAGTTCTGTGCTTTAGTGTCAGTTTCATGCTGTCTTAAATTTCAGTCTCGGCAGGATATGCCCTCAGAGGATGTGGTGTCTTTGCAAGTTTCTCTCATTAACCTGGCCATGAAATGCTACCCAGACCGTGTGGACTATGTTGACAAGGTGTTGGAGACTACTGTGGAAATATTCAACAAACTTAATCTGGAACAGTAAGTGTCTCTTGCATTTTCTTTGGCATGGCAATTAATACCCTGAAATCAGGCCTTCTGCATTTGGTGAGATAGCAGAGCCATGCTCTGGATGTGGAAGGTCGCTGCTTTTGGACTGAGCTGCAGCAGCCCTGATTAAACTCCTGGCTAACCAGGACTTGCTCCACATGAATAAATTGTGCTGTATATCCACACAATGTGTGTGCAGTTTGTAGGCATCCTTTACAGCACTCTAGAGTTCTGCTATTGCTGCCTTTGCAGCCACACTCTGCTTCTGCTGGCAGCAACTTAAAACATGCATTTCTTACTGTATGTCCCAAAGAGCAAGATCTGACTTATTTTGGTATTTGTTTCCTTTCTCCATAGCACCAAGTTGCTTGGTGGTTGTTGTATACCTCAGAATTTATACTCTGAAGCAGATTTTAAACCTGCCTACCTTTGTGAACCATTGATTAATTGTAATTTTTTGCATATATTTTCTTCTAGTATTGCAACAAGCAGTGCTGTTTCAAAGGAGCTGACTAGACTTTTGAAAATCCCAGTTGATACTTACAACAATATCCTGACAGTTCTGAAACTAAAACATTTTCACCCACTTTTTGAATACTTTGATTACGAGTCCAGGAAGAGCATGAGTTGTTACGTGCTTAGCAATGTACTGGATTATAACACAGAAATTGTGTCCCAAGAACAGGTATGATATAGTTAATTTGAAAATCTAGGTATTTTCATGATTGTTCAAAGACCTGAAAACACATTTAGTGACTTCATGCAGGGCATGCTTTGTTTCCTAGCCTGCATGCCCCTGCCTCCCCTGGCACAGGCTTTATCCCACTTGGTAATTCTTCCTCCTTTGTTCTTAAATGTCTCTTATCTAACCTCATCCTAGAGGCTACTTCTGATTTCCCATACCTCAGCCTAGACAGTAATCTGTTAGGTGTGAAAAAAGACCCTGAATCCCTTCAAAACTGAGTCTGCTATCTAAAGAAGGCTGCATAGCCTTTGGAATCTACACTTCCTCTGCACTGCTGTGCTGTCCTGTCCCACTTGTGCTGAGTGGGACCCTTCTCTTCAGGGTGTAAGGCCCATATGTCTGAAGCATCAGCACTATGAGTGGCTGTAAAGATGTTCCCAGTTGCTGGCAATTTATGCTTATGGATTACTATAGTTTAAACAGAGCTTCTATTGCCTTTACAGGTTGATGCTATCATGAATTTGGTATCCACACTGATCCAGGATCAGCCAGACCAGCCTGCTGAAGATCCTGACCCTGAGGACTTTGCAGATGAGCAGAGTCTTGTGGGGAGATTCATTCACCTGCTGCGTTCTGATGACCCTGACCAGCAGTACCTGGTTGGTGACTGGTGCTTGTCTGTGTCTGTGCTCTCTGAACTGTCCAGTTCTTGCATTATTGACTGTACAAGACTTGAGTGAAGCTGGGAGCTGGGGCATCACTGCTCTGGCACTACAAATTCAGCAGAGAACATTATGTATGACACCTTTAGTGGTAGGATGATATGTTGGTTATTCAGAAAAAGCAGATGAGGACTTAAGCATTTGTTGATAGAAAGTTTTCATCCCATGAGGTGCAACTATCTGTATTATTTTGTGGAACTCCTAATGTTCTGACAACTTCATATAATGATCTATTGAAAACACAGCAAGAGCTGTATGAAGTACTGTGCTATTTGTGTATTTTGATACCAAGGGAATGCAGAAAAACTCAGAAAATAGAGCTAAGTATGCTTGGCCTTGGGGATTTTAATTTCTGTAAGGATGGTGTCTTCATACAGTATGTATGTCCTGCTGCTTGGTTCCACATGCTTTTCCTCTCTGCTTGGTCCATCTGTAGCAGTAGATTTGACACATCCTTGAAATCTGTACATCGTGGTACTTGTAATGGTTTGAGCTGATCTGTGGCAGCTCATTGTAGTTCTGTTGTTAATCTGCTATATCTGGCTTTAGGGAGGTCACTTAAACTTCAAATCAACTATCTTGAAGTGTGTGTTAGAGTACAGGGCCAGGGATATTCTGTCTATGCCAGATCCACTGCAGAAGCTGCGATGAAGTTGGATCTGCTGCAGATGGCAGTGAGCTCATGTCAGAGTCAGGCCTGCTTAGGGACTACTGTGAAGGTACAGTTTGTGCCTGAAATAAATGTCACACTGTATAAACAGTGAGAATAGAGCAACAGAAAAAAGTGCAAGCTATGCATAACACAACTAGCATTGATTTAGCTTGACTTTAAGATCTGGTATAAAAAACTCTTGCTTGAAGTGTAATGAAACTTGTGTAGTGGGGAGAAGAATACAGGAACTGGAGTCAGTTGTGTTTCAGGATCTTATCACTGGAGTCAAGCACAAAGGTGTTTGTATTTTTCTTATTGAGAGCAAAGCTTCCCTCAAAGGAATGCTGGCTCCAAGGAAATTAATATTTCTACCCCAAAAGAATTTACATAGCTAGAGATGTTGAAGCTGTTTCTCCAAAGATTCTGAGTGTCAGTCTCTTTCTCATCTAGCAGTGCTTTGCTTTAATCACATTGACCCCCTTTAAATGCCATCAAAGGACTTGTCACGTTATCTTTTAGGTACAATTCTATGAGCTACTTAACACCTTTTACTAGTAATGCTTAATAGCTCCCTCAGCATCACAAATGCTTGCATCAAATTTTTCTACAATACAGCAGCAGGAGGAAAAATCCAAAGTTACAGGATTTTCACAGTATCTTACTTTAAATTCTGCATTCTGTATGAAAGAGATATGAAATGCAAATTCTAACAGCCTAGTCCAAGTGTATTAGCCGGAGTGGCTGAGCAGTGTGTGATGGGTTCTGGTGGTGCTCACAGGGGTCCCAGGACGAGGGAAGAGATGAGAGTCTTGACTCCATGTTTCAGAAGGCTGATTTATTATTTTATGATATATATTTTATATTAAAAGAAAATTATGTGCTAAAACTATACTAAAAGAATAGAAGAAAGGATTTCATCAGAAAGCTAGCAAGGAATAGAAAGGAATGGAATGATAATAAAATCTTGTGACTGACCAGCGAGTCCGAGACAGCTGGACTGTGATTGGCCATTAATTAACAACAACAACATGAGACCAATCAAAGATGCACCTGTTGAATTCCACAGCAGCAGATAATCATTGTTTACATTTTGTTTCTGAGGCCTCTCAACTTGTCAGGAGAAAAAATTCCTAACAAAAGATTTTTCATAAAATATGTCTGTGACAATTTGATTCCAGACTTCTGTATATTCAGGTTATTGACATGAAATCCACATGTAACCTAAAAGCACATTGAGGTGGGGGCCTGAGCTTCCCTCGAGTGCGTGTTTCTGTGAGGACTCTCTGAGCTCACAGTGTTCTCTTGTAGATCCTCAACACTGCCCGGAAGCACTTTGGGGCCGGGGGGAACCAGCGCATCCGTTTCACGCTGCCGCCCCTGGTGTTTGCTGCCTACCAGCTCGCCTTTCGCTACAAAGACAACTCCAAAGTGGTACGTTCACCTCGAGCTGGCTCTTGTGTGCTTGCTTGGCTTTATTTCCTTGAAAATGCATTTTGGCTGGCTACAGAAATATACTCAGACTTGATACAGAAGGCTGGTTTTGTTTGGGTTTCTTCTTGAGGTCTGAGTGCTTTTTAATTTAATGAAGATTTTTATCAAGCCATAGTAAATTACTTTATTACTTGAGAGGTGAAGAAGCAGAAATTGGCAGGTTTTGTTTGTTCATTAAGGTGACAGATTATGTGCCTTTACTGGAGACCAGAACTGATGGCTTGAAACTGATTTAAATCTGAATATTGAAATTCATCAATTTCTAAATTATAGCTGCATTATTATAATGTTTCCAAACCTAAAAGAAAGCACTTACTTTAAGTTAGAGTTGTAGTAAAAGTGTACATTAAAATAATGACTGATCCATTTTGGC